>NC_137253.1:12553268-13008920 GCF_965637545.1 Phallusia mammillata
TTACATTATACTAATTTTCTCTCAGACTTTTAATACATTTGGTTTTGGTAACAGGTGCTATTCTAGTGTTTCTTCCTGGCTACGATGACATCGTATCGCTACGTGACATAATTGTGGACAGCCCAGAATTAAGTGCACATACTGATATCCGGCTATTTACACTCCACTCATCCATGCAAACATCTGGAGGTCAAACTCAAGTGTTCAAACCCACACCAAAGGGGACCAGAAAAATTGTAAGTTTGCAAAACTACTGTTGTTAATATTTGATGAGTTGGCCTTTTAACTACAAAATAATCTACTTTATACAAAAGCTCATAAAATGCACTGCTAATATCTAAAAAATCGCTAAGATGGACGAGCGGTTAGCAGAACGGTCTTCTGTTTACAAGGTTGTGAGTTCTAATCCTTTCCTAGCCTTGTTTTTCTGTGCAAGAAACTTGTATACCATTGCTTTAACTCCGGAAAACATGCTGAATTAGGTTAAAGTCATTAACTTCTGAAGTAGAAAAATCAAACAAAAAATTATCCAACTGACTTGTAATTAAAAAGCAGGCATCTCAACCGTGGATGCATTGTAAGCATAAAAAGAAAGAAGAAAAAATGTTTACCAAATATAAAATAAAAATAAAAGGAATACAAGTTTTGTATTTGAATGTTCACGTTTTGTTTTACACTGACCTATGGCAGTTTCTAGCGTTTTCTTTGTATACCGAAAACTTTTCATTTGACAAAATTTCATGTTTTCAAGATTTTATCAACGAATATTGCCGAAAGCGCAATAACAATTGACGACGTGGTTTACGTCATCGACTCGGGGAAAGTGAAATTGAAAATGTTTGATTCGATCACATCAACTTCTTCACTCAAAAGTGTTTGGATCTCACAGGCCAGTGCAATACAAAGGAAGGGCAGAGCTGGACGATGCAGGTGAACAATTTAAATGCAAAAATCTTGACTTACCGCAAATCAAATACTTGTCTCTTCATATCTATTCTATGGGCCAATCTCTCACTTATGCTAATCAGGTAGCGTTTGGTTCGGTGGTATGCCAAATTTAATGGTCATTGGCTATGACTCATGCATCATGGTTTAATTTTATCCAAAATTTATATGTGAGTGTGCCCTCATCGCTGGTCTGCATAGACGCTTCAAGGCTGATCCCAATTATGAATTTATGTTCATCTTAACTGGTATAATTTAAGTTGATAATTTTGCATGGGACGATTTTAAAGATTTTTTGTGTGTTTGAAAAATCGCTTCACAGAACCTAAATAGCGTTTGACTAAGTTGATTGTAGAATAAAAATACAAGTCTGTAGTACCAAAGGCAATTTAATATTTAACTATAACCTCTTAACCAACCAAATTGATCTCTGTTTCTTCGTTGAAAAATACAATTTAAACAGAAATTTATTGTTCAAAATTTAGGCCTGGGACATGCTTCTATTTATTCTCGTTATCCCGCTACACTGCCATGCCAATGTACCAAGTACCCGAGCTGTTACGTATGCCACTGCATGAACTGTGCCTACATGTGAAGCTGTTGGACACTGGATGGGCTAAATCAAAGGAGATTGCGTCGATTGAGAGTTTTCTCTCATACGCTCCGAGCCCACCCTCCACTGGGATGATCAGGAATGCTGTGCAATTACTAAAGGTTGGTATATTTGGTGATTGTTGTTAGGAATTGCAGGTTTAGCTGTACAAGGCTAATATAGGGGAGTTCAATAGACTGATTACACGAATTGCCGCCTTTTTGTGCAGATGTTGTAGGACAAGTTGTTGAAGGCCGCATAGTTGTGAATTTAGTGCCGTACGTATATTTCGTAAAACTTTGGAGGGCATCCATACTGTCATAAAACTTATATTTAAGCATAAAACCCGTTTGTTTACGTTTCAAAGCAACAAAAGTAGATTTTTAGTAAACAATCTTTACTCGGTATTTTTACAGTTTTTTTATTCTTGTTGTTTTTCAGACTATAGACGCACTTGACCCAACCGAGAATTTAACAGAGCTTGGTCAACATCTTGTAGATCTTCCCGTGGAGCCGCGGTTAGGTTCGTTATTTGTCAGTTTAACCTTTGGTATTGTGATGTATTTTGATCTTAAAGTTACATGTCATAAAATTAAACCATAAAATTGTTGCGCTTTTTGAGCCGAATGGTCAAAATGGTCTTGTGAATAGCAAACATCTTTACGACAAAGGGCAATTTTCAGTTCTAGGACTGCCGCCTGATTGTCGAAAAAAAAAATGGCAAAAATCAAAATCTTTAGGAATTTAAGCATGACACGTTTATTTCCTTATAGGTTTAAAGCCATTTTCTTCATTGTTTGAAGCCGCATAGCTACATGTGGCTCCTTAGGTTTACGGCCCTGCACTAATTTAAAGCGGATATTGTTAACCACTGACAAAAATATACTGATGACTAAAGACTGTGAAAGCGTTCGTGTTTTAATTTTATTTGTTTGTTTCTGCAGCAAAGATGATTTTACATGGTGTGGTGTTAAAATGTTTGGATCCTATCTTGACGATCGCTTGTTCTCTCGCATACAGAGATCCTTTCCAACTGCCACAGAACCCAAGAATGAGAAAGCAAGCCTTGGAAAGCAGAATCAAGCTCTCTGCAGGTTTGTTAGTTTTTGAAAATAGTGTACAAATTAAATGCGGCTTTATTGTTTATCTTTCTGTAAAGGTTTTTGAGAACGGACTAATTTGTTACTTTGCAACAGTTTTTTCTTTAAAAAAAATACATTACGAAATTGCATCTGGGGGGTAATAAATTATAGCTCTGGTTCGCGACCTTAATTTTTTTATGATTTGGTTTCATCTCTGCATAAAGTAAAATAGGAATTTTAATGGGAATTAAACTGCAAGTGTTCTTTTGGGGGCATCAAAAAGCTCAACCCTTTAAACAAGCATGACGTTGCTTACATCTACATCGAATGACCATCGGCGCCGATATTTTTCTGCTGTTCATTACATTAACGTGTTATACTTGTATGAAAGCACAACTTAAACGCGTGGTTATAGCATTGAAACTTTTTTCTTACAACTTGTATTTGAGTACTGTACTAGGGTGTTGATTAAGTTCAATGACTGTATACAATATGTAAGATGAAAATAGCAACGCCAAATCTCTTCCAGGAACCTTCAGCGACCACATGTGTTTGCTGCGAGTTTTTCAAGCTTGGCAAAAAGCAAAGAGCGACGGCTGGGAACAGATTTTCTGCAAAAAGAACTTTTTATCCCAGGCCACGATGGAAATGATAGTTGGTAAGTGTTGTTTGATAAGCCTTGACATTACCTGCTTCGGTTATAGTTACAATTGTATATAGAAATATTGGGGGCATTTATAAAAAAAAAACAATATTTAAACAATTGTTGTTCTGGCCTATTATCGAAAGCGGCTTTCAGTCGAGTATACGACGTGCTGCATTTGTTTGTGTAGCAACATGCCAAAGCTATGTTCTCAGGTATGCGAAGTCAGCTGCTAGGACAATTGAGAGCTACAGGTTTTGTCCGAGCTCGAGGTGGAAACGACATACGTGATCTCAACACTTACTCGGAAAACTGGGCGGTTGTTAAGGTACAAAATTAAAGACTTATTATTTATTTCTTATACTTCTTGTAAAATATTTCGACCTTGCAAAGCCGTAATGGTTATGTGTCTTTCCCACCGAGTGCACACATAATAGACCAGCAATCTACGTCTTTTTTGAGTTTTTATTGCTTTAATAATTGTTTCACTATTTTATTTGAGCTGATTTTAATCAGGGAGTCGAACCGCTGGTCATATAGGTTCTAGTTCGGCTCAGGTTTACTGTTTATTGGTTGTAGGGGTTTGGGCTTGGTTGAGGTTGTACAAACAATATATTTTCGGGTTAAGGTTTTGCGATTTTAGACCGGTTTAAATCCCCTTTTGTTTTGTTTTGTTTTTCTTCCTGATCTCCAGCGAACAAAAACTGATACTGGTTGCTTTTTTTGGTTCGGTTTAGCTTCGAATCCATAGGGTTTGACTTCGGATTGGGTTTTTAGGCAAATGTAATTTATGGTTCGGGTTCGGTTTGGGTTTAATTTAAGCAATTAAACCGCCCAAACAGGTTCGCGGGTTCGGGTTCAGTCGCGGTATTGACTCCCTCATTTTAATAAAAGATAGATATAGTTGTAATGTTTCAATTTCTTACAGGCTGCAATATGTGCAAGTATGTATCCCAATATACTGAGATACGACAAAAAGTTTAAGACGCTTTGCTCATCAACCTTAAAGAAAGTCAGATTCCACAATTCATCTGTGCTAGGGAATATCTCTTACAAAAAGGTGAGTGGTATGATTGAAATTTTTTCTCACACTTTCCTTTTAGCTATTGTTTACCTTGCTTGACGGAGCTAGGATGTTATCGTATGTGAGTAACAATAGTTCTACACATATTGATTTTTGTCGATTTGTTTGTTTTGTGTACCCCCAAAGTTTGTCCGACTCATTTTGCCATGAAATTGATGGCTTTTGATGAAATTTACACAAATGGTAGATATAGTTGTGTGCGTACAACTTTGTTTGGCTTGATAACCCCAGTATCTACCCGCTAACCCACTAAAATGGGTGAGTTTTTAAACAGTGTTGGAATTGGCTGAAATTTGGATATCTTGTAGAATATGCCATTTGTATGTGTCGATTGTTGTGTTCGACCCTGTAGCCCCAATGTTTACCCCTCTATATTATGCTGGGCACCACAATGAAAAGTTTCTGTGTTGTAATAGTGTTATGCGGTCAACCAGACATATGTTACTTGTGTTTGTGCGTTGCTTGGTGGGCGTTTTTGCGCCATGGTATTTAGGAGGTTGTCAACAGCCTTACGACGCATTAACGACTGTTGCTTAAAACGCCTCCGGTGGTCAAAATTTTAAACATTGGCTGATTGGGACAAAATTTTACAGGGCTTCGGAATATTTGATTGTCGTTTCATATCTTACTGGTTTGGGTGTAGAGCCCCATTAATTACCCCACTAGCCCTCTAAAATAGGTGAATTTTTTAACAATATTTAAATCAAATTAAATTTGGACAGCTGGTAGAATTTTCTATTTATAGGTGTTGATTGTTGTGTTTTACTTTATTTTGCCACTATTTACCACTTTTTTCTGTAAAATAGAACATTAAATAGGACAAACTTCAAACAATGTCTGAACTGAATCAGATTTGTATAGTTTGTACTTGTAATAGCATGATTATTTAAGCCTAGTACTGATCACTGTGTTTTACCTTAAAACAGCAAACTTTCATGGTTATCTCTTAAAATGCCTTTTTTTCAACTTTGCATGTGTGGGGACCCATGAGTTTCTGTCTGCAGAAACAACTAAGGTTACAAAAGACGGTGGCTAATATGGGACCGATGATAAGTTAAATATCATGAATATATTAACGTTTAAAAATAGGTTATAGTTTATGTGCAATATGTGCTAAGCCACCCTTCTAGTTAAATAAAAAAAATACTTTCGACTGACGCAGGATTCACAGCAACTGCCAACAAGTTGGGTCGTATACGATGAAATGACTCGTTCCTCTACAAACTACAACAGTATTTCCTCTGCTCGATGTTGTACTGCCGTGTCTCCTGCATGTATCGCTATATTTACTGGACCATCGACCGTTTTCGAGGTTTGATTACTTTCAAGGCCTGTTTTGTACGCAGTTGTTACCAACTGTAACAAATATTTTTGTGGTATACATTTTTCTGTTCATGTTATAGCTTTTCCAGCGCAAAAACTTAATGACCAAAACAGGCTTAACCTTGTCTAGACTGATGCAATCGAGACCCCTGAGCCGACGGGGATGCCCCTTGGTTTTCCGCAAGATAGCGATAGTGAGACTGATGACGTCGATGTGAGTCGCCTAGCCACGCTAACGGTTACTGATTGGATAAAACTGTGCATGGATCCGACCGTAAGTGGTGTTTATAATATCTTCGGTCGTTACTAAATTGTGCTGTTTCATGATCATCTGTAAAAATGTGCATTAGTGTTCACGGCTGATCACTGCAGTAATGAATATTTGGTTGTTAAAAAGGCCTGCTGTTTTGGTATCTTGTTTTGGTACATGAAGTGCAATATTTTTCAGTTATTTTGTAACATGGGCAGTTGGTAAACACAGGAGTTTATTAATTCATTGTTAAATCTACGCGGAATAATTAAAAATACTCTTAGTCGACAAATTTCGTACATGATGTGCAAGATTTTTTCCTACGCTTAAAACGTTAAAAAAATAGGTAACATTGCCGCTAAAATCAAGTTTCAAAGAGACTCTCACATGTAATGCATTCCCTTTTATTCTGTACTGACTGCGAAAGCGATTGGCTCAAACAGGTTAATTTACAAAGAATATTCCTTTGCTACCTATTTTTACATAATCTTTATCGTTTTTACAGCTGGCTTTCATGATCTGCCATCTTCGTATCAAGTGGTACAGTTTGTTTGCTCGTCGCATCCGAAGCTCTTCGAAACCATGGCAACAAGAGGACGAGGCGGTTCTCTCCACAATCATCAACATCTTAAGTTGCGAGGATCAGGCCATCGGACTAACGGTGTGTTTTTGTAAAATACTACAAATAAACAAACTTGACAACAAAAACTACATGGTGTTGGGAAATTTTTGTCCCTTTTTCGTTATTTGTTTAAACAAAACAATAAAATGTTTTTAAATGCAAAATGTTGTGGAATTACTTGGGATAATAAAATCTTTGTAATATAAGTTAGCTTTAGTTGTAATTTTGAGCTTTTTGCTTTTTATTTGACTTCAAAGTACTCTTAGCTTCTTATTTGAATAGGAAATAGGGTAGCGTACAAAATTATTTGTTTTGCAGCAACCTTCGGGAATCGGGCAGAGGCCACGTCCACAGAGTCAGGACGACGGAGCGAGAGCATCCAGGTTTATCCAACGAACACCCGACTCATCAAAGGGAAGAAAGGAACAAGATTGTTCGGGATGGAGAAAACAACCAAAGTCACTCAACTTCAGGTAAAACATACGTTGAAATTAGGACAAGAATTTGCCAAGCTACATTTTATGATGTTTTTTCATTTTTTAGCTCTTCCAGGTTCTTCAGTTGTTTTAACTACGCCCTTAATGCTTAAACAGTCCAATTAAAAAAAATACTGCTTCATTCTTTTTCGACAATCTGGTGGATTTTAACTTTTTGCTTTTGTTGAACACAAACAGTGGTCGCGGTCAGTTCGGTGACGCGAGGTCACGTGGTTCTTCGTCATCGCCACGAAACCGAGGATCGACTCCGGTGTTTTCCCCGACAAACAAAAAGCGAAGTAAGAGTTTGATTTTTGCATCGCTGATCTCGAAAAAACCTAATTTCACCTTGGAAGTTTTCATTGCCTGGAAGTTTGGGTTTTGGGTGAAGTTTTTAATCCCTAATTGTTTTAGATTTAAACGACAGAAAAGACGGAAAATATTTCGTTGTGACTTTGGACTCGATGTCAGATCTAAGAAAATGTCAGGTCTGTACTTAACTTTCAAAAAAATCTGTTTTTTATGAATTCGTATCATTAGACATTGGATGCTTATACTCGTTTTATAATTTAAACAGAAAGAAAGCACGCTTATTTCATCTGACAAGGTGAAGTCGATACTGAGCAAATCGGGAAAAGACGTTTTCGCGTTTTTCGCAGTTTGCGGGTTCGCCCAACTTCAGGTACAAATACCATGCTTCTGTTGAAATAGATTAATCCAACGTTCAGCTTATTTTGTGCTTTAATATTGACTCAATTTTTATTTATGTTTTTTTGTGTAAGTAGCCAATACATCCATTTTTGATTTATCACACCCTCAAATGACTCTTATATTTAACGGTTCTAAGTTGGTTTAAATTGACGCTGGCAGTTACAGAGTTTACTCAATGCAGGGTTGTGGCAAACTTCAGCCCAGCAGCGGCGGGGAAGTGAAAGTCACGTGGGTAAAGACGTCACCACTCGTCCGTGCCATCAACCAATCAGCGTGGAAGGAAAAAAGCAAGGCGGGTTGTGAACGGTTACAGGTAGGATATGCATGGTTTGAACGCTTTTGTGTGTAGTGCAAAGTGTTGGTCATGTGCTTTTAACTTAGCCTAAACTGCTTCGACTGCTGCAGTGTATAGGACATATCCCTGGCAATGAGTATAGAGAAAAATGTAAGGTGTTTCATAAGAAATTGGAGATACAACGCTATGCGTAATTTTTTGTGCGGTCGACGCCGTTATTTTTGGCATCGCATCTGGTTACCGCTTTTTTCGTCGCTGCATACGGACATTGTGTAAAATAAAAGTAGATTTTAGTAGGTTGAGTAACTGTTTGCGTCTAATTTGTTAACTGTGTGGTTTTATTAACTCTGTTTGATATACAACTACTAGCGTCTAGTCAAACCAAGGTACACACCGTTGCAGGAAATAGAAGAGTCGTTTGCCAAATCACTCATGCAGGCTTGGGAAAGTCAGACAAGGACCCCAGCGAGCTCGACGGCGCCCTCTCGTGGTTCGCCAGTAGGTCCTCAGCGCTAACAACACGGCCACACGTGGCTGTAAATTGAATCACTGTGTTCCAATTTATTGTTGTTCCTGTTTCGTTTTAGATGTTTAAAATCGTTCATGTTGCAATGGTTCCTTCCAAAAAAGTTCTAAGTTGTTCCTATTCCTGGATTATCTTGTTTCAGCAACTCATTTCAGATAGTATGGTAGTTACTATCCATTACTTTTAGCTGTTGTTAACCTGTCTGACAAGCATTATAATTAGGCCTCGACCAGAACGCACTGTTTGTGCGGTTGCAATATGGACACTTTTTTAAAGTATGATTTGTTGAGTTGAGACACACACCTAAGTGGTACATTGGAATGGGTTAGCATGTTCAAGTTGCGTCCATGACGAGAAGCAGAAAACATCACACAGTTGCTTGCTAAAACTGGCGAGTTTGCAATTACCAATTGCAAATGTTTTAAAAATCAAAATCAGGGACAAATCAGTTTCAGATTAAATTTTTGACTCATCTGTCACGTAATATATGCGACGTAATTATAACTCGACCTTACGTCGATTAAAGTCAGATGTTTTTCCGTCGTGTCAAGATTAAAATCTCACTAATGATACTATGGATTTTGCTTGAGTACGTACCATGTAATGCATGTCGACGTGGGGTGGACAACCTGCGGCCTTTCATTAAAGCTTGTGCGGCCCACAGAGACGCTTGGATTTTAAAAGTACTGGCAAACGAGTCCAATTGTTACATAGTTTTGAGCTGATTAATGAGTCTTATGCTAGTTTTCTGCGGTCTGGCAAAATGTGGCTAGAATCAAATACGAATTATACTTGTAGTTAAGCATATTTGGTAAGAAACAAAGCAAATCACTTTGTGTGATGAACATGTGCGGCCCTCGATCCAATTTTGACATTTATAATTGGCCCTACAGTAGCAAAGGTTGCCCACCCCTGACGTAAAGAATTCCTTACGGAAGGCACAACTTCTGCAATTTAAACTTATTGGTCTTATTCTTTGCAAAAAGCCTCACTCCAATTAATTAACGTAATAATGATTCGTCGACATTTCGCACAGCACAAAAAACTTGTTCGTCACAGTTTTATTTTTGAAGAGTTGGAACCGCAATAACACAGTTGCAAGTTAAATAGGAAAAACCCCAAATTCAGTCAGTACGAAAGGCGCGCGCAGCGAGAAAACAACGAAAGGAAATTTCAACCCGGCATTTCATGGGACTGGAATATTGCACGAAAATAAAACGCAAACTGAAGGAATACTGCACTGGCGCAGATGGGCGGGGCGGGGGTGTGTCTCACGGCAGAGCATCCACTGACGTAAAGCTTTCGAACGATGACGCGTCACTGACGGAGGTCACGTGATTGCTGGATGTCCACGTGTCACTTTCGTCACCCTGTGTTGGGAATAAAGGTTAAAAACTAATTGTAACTGTCTATGAACTATTTTGGTAAAACTTAAAAACTGACAACACTAAGCACATGCCTAAAATGTAACTTGACCAAAAACATTATGTCCATACGGCTTGTATGTGATCAATACATTCCCATTATTTTTCTATTTAGGATACACATTTTTGTCTGGGGCAACTCGCTACTTTTAAACCATGTATTTAATTCCCTGATTAGTTAAAATGGCCACAATCCTACTCCCGTAAATATGTGTGTAGTTTAAAATACCTTTCCGTCTTCCGCCGTCTCAATGAGATCCTCACCCACCATACGAGAATCCAGTTGACCGTTTGATAACGTTGGCCGGTCTTTTAGGAATTCTGTTGTGAAGTCCTTCATAGAACCGAAAAGTTGTTGAGAATATGCGAGTTTTTTGTTGCCAGCACACATTATATTGTACTTACGTTTTCGACAACTATTGACGGTTTCAGATGCTCAGGTGAAGGAATTCGTTCAGCTACAAAAAATGCTGTCGGTTAAAGGACTTTATAAACTATACTTTCGCGAAGAAAAAAACAAGCCACAGAAAAACATGTATTGAGTACTCCATAAGCTGCACGTCCATTTTAAAAACATTTGTGGTTTGTAAGCTTTTTTGGTAGTTTACCTCTAGGCCTACTCTTTACACCAAAGGGTCAAACCAAATTGATACAGTTCACAAAAAACTTACTTTTCTGAGAGTTATTTTGCGTTACGGCGGAAGTTTCGTTTTTCTTCTGCGCTGAAGAATTGGTGACCACATCCATGTTTTTCTGCAATACACAATATCAATGTAACAAAAACACCACACATTTTACAACCCTGTACCGCAAACGGGTCTTACCCGTCTTAAAATTTTGTCTTTGCCTTTGCCCATCGAAGCAGAGCGAGTTAGGGACGAAGCTTTTTTCTTTAAAGTCTCCTTAGCCGAACTGGTCGACGACGATTTGCTTTTCGTTTTCGCGTGATCTTCGGTTCCATCAGGAGTTTTCGATTTTTTGGTGCTCTGGTTTCGTTTCACCTTTCCAGGGACTTTTTCTTCTTCACCAAACAAAGAAGACAGTTTAAAACCAACTTTTAGTGACATATTCACATATCTTACATCGATCACTATACAAAAACAACTTTTAAAAATATACGTCCCAAGAAAGTTTGCATTGAAATTTATAAATTTATTCAATACCCTGATTTTATACCAAATGTGTTCACTAGAAATTACAAAATACTTCGGATTTTTCTTTTAGTGTAACTAAAAAAGTTTGTTTTGTGTACTGTGCGTTTACAGCTAGGTGAACGAGGTTAAAAAGTAAAGTTACAGGGGTCAGCTGAAGATACCTATCCACAACGTATGTAAATTAAAAAATGTTTGAACCACTTCTGTTTGGCCTAACGTGAAAGACAAAACGGTATCAAACCCCAAAAAATACAAAACTAGAACGGTAATATAACAATACATATCCCTTTCATGGAAGGAACATTACACTCACCTGGTTTACGTGGTTCAGGCGGGGTGGTGGTGCTCTTAGGTTGGCATGACAATGCTTTCTTTACCTCGCGCACCCACTCTTGCTTAATTGAAGCGGTTGGTGCAGCAAGGGTATAGACGTCCTCCCTGCCGTGATACCAAATTTCGAACTTTCTCGGGTCTGCTTTGATGTTTTCGGTCACACCGACCGCATTCATCTATGTTGAAAAAAACATGGTTTCAAGCCGTTTTGTAAATAAGTCGAACAGCGCCATTCTCAAAGCGGGTTGCAAGGCAAGTTATTACATAGTTGCTTAATAACAATAAACAATTGTAGCAATCGTGTTTTATCAGCTGATAAGACAGGTTACGTCGAAATATGCTGATAATATGAAGATTGATTGTTCATTGATTGCCCAATGTCAAAAGTCACCGTTTTTTAGTATGGGTATTTTTCTAAATCTGTTTAAATTTAGGTCAAGTCCGTTTAACACTATTGGTTAACTTTGTCATTGCAACGCAGTTAGAAAGCTAAAGAAACATCTGGGATGAAATTAACGTCCCAAAGCTACTTTTCGCTTACTTTTATATTTACCTGTAAGGAATGTTTAAAGAGGTACACTTGTCCCTTCGTGCCATTTGATTGGCTGCTGGTTGAAGAGGGGACTGTATTTGATGAATCACTTTCCAATGACTCAGCAGTTTGTTGTTTACAAAATAAAAACTCTTTCTCGTACAGGAAAAGATGTCGGTGCATGGCTTTGCTGTAATTGAAACACAAATATATAATTTAATGAAAAAGTCATGACAACGAACAATTAACATGATGACGTAATGGAAGTGCACTTAGTTAA
Organism: Phallusia mammillata; assembly: GCF_965637545.1. Taxonomy (NCBI): domain Eukaryota; kingdom Metazoa; phylum Chordata; class Ascidiacea; order Phlebobranchia; family Ascidiidae; genus Phallusia; species Phallusia mammillata. The sequence goes on from NC_137253.1 coordinate 12,565,541, forward strand.
GAGAAAGTAAAGTTGGAAAAGGTCATTGGGAAATTTCCCCACTTTCGGTCACGCCGATTTCTGACTGGGAAAAGTTTGTCATCGATTTTTTTTTCATTAGTCGTAACGTCTGCAAAGGCGGCGGGAAATTACCAGGAAAACTCCTTTATGTGGTTTAGGATGAAAGGAAACATTTACTCATATTTGTAATTACAATAAACTAGTTTACCTGAAACGAGGTCTCGTAAGCGACTTCACACCAGCTTTCTTGTGGTCAACTTGAACGGAAAATGATCCCTGCATCAGCAGTTTGCCGAGATTGTCAACTTCTCGCTGTCAATACGAAAAAAATACGTTCATTTCTTGCCGTTAAATTCTCCCAATTGACAAAATACGTTTACATTGACACTATGAGAGCAATTTCTCTAACACTATTGCGGCTAATTGTATTTTTTCAGTTTTACTATCATTTACATAACATTTTGAATTGACTTAGTTTAAAAACAAAATGTAAGTACCGGGAAGCCAACTATAGCGATTTGGTGCATGCTGTCGTTCACGGATTTCAGTATTTCCAGCATGGACTGGATTGCTTGTTTGAGCTCATCACTGTCTTTCGATGTGGTGTGTTTCAGCATTTGCTGCAGACAAAACGGTTTTGGTTTATTGGTTGAAAGAATTTCTTTGGTTCGATGCTTGAGAGGCTCTCTATAGTTAACCTATTGTCCTCGGCTTTTATTTATGGCTAGTTGTTGAAGCCAACCTTGTCTTAGCTTCTGCTCGATTTCGACAAAGCAAAAAAACACCCGAATTATATTTTGCGCTCTTTGGGATGTTGAAAAGGAGAATATTGTATTTAATGAAAATAAAGTTGCTGTAACCATTTGTAGTCGCTTTTGTACATTGGACGGCAGTTTAAGCCAAACCATATAGTAAATGTATATGAGCAGCTTTGTACGTTTGATCTTTCGCAACCAAACAAATATTTTGACTGGACTCGAGATTTTAGACAAAAGCTGTGTAAATGAATCGATCATATGACACAGCCGTGTGGTTGTTATGATGAAATACAATATGGAATAGTTGCATGTTTGAAAATAAAATTATGTGAGCTAACCTGCAGTAGCAGTTGGTACTTGGTAAGTCTCTGTATAGGTTTCAGTAGGTAAGCGCCAAGTGACAAACGGTGACCCAACTTTTTCTGGCAGTGAAGAAAGAACGGGTGATGGTCGCCCACCCTTGTACGCAGTTGTTCCGATTTAATGCTGTTTTGACAGTAGTCCCGGTATATGTGAAATTGCTCCTTCTAAAATTGCACAGTTGTTGTTGACTATGTTGGGTGATAAATAGGTTTTGCTGAAGCGGAAAAGATTGTACATGTCTACGATTTGCAAGTCTTGTAAAACTATCAATTATTGCTACAAAAGCGCAGTTACTATTCGAACTCCGATAACGATTAAGGCCAACAAATTATATGACTGTTAAAGCTGGAATAGGTTCTTTAGTTTCCATCGCGCAGAGCCTTGTAGCAAATAAATATTTAGACTTCGTGAAATATATTTTTCTATTTGAATTAGTATTTTTTTATTTTAATAAAACAACAATAACATATTTGAGCGATTTTTGTATCTTGCACAATATAATACACAAAAGTTTGTTATTACAGTATTGGCTCTGGAGATTACAAGTTCAAGATAGTTTATATTAAGAACATACTTGTTGTATAAAGCATTTTCCTATCTTAGTCGGCGTATCCTTGCTTTCCAATAAATCGGTTAGAAAAACATTTCCATGAAAATTGAAAATATCTTCCATATTTCCGAGCAAAATCCGTGTTTTTCCTTTAAGTTCTTCAGGCACAGGGTAATCGGGATCCTGTGCATCGATGGCTTTACCGTAACCCTATGGTAATAAATATTTTTGTTGTTTTGTTATCAATCCCTCTATATTTAGTCCAAATCGGATCTCATTTTGTGTTGTAAACAAAGTTGAGTTGAGACATACGACAATTCAAACCTAGTCAGCTTATTGACTTGATTTTCCAGGAAATAAGAATAAAATAAAGCTTTGTCAGTTATGCTCAAACCGTTATTGTTCTTCCCGTCAAATCCATGACTTCAAGCATCGACATTCATTACAACATTCTATTTTACATGGGTTTAGCAAAAAATGAAAATAACTTTAGAAACGTAAAAACTCGTTGTAACTATTTGTGTCATTCAGCTAAGTTCGTTAAAAGTTGCCAGTAGTCAATCGCATTTCACAAAAATCGCCTTACCTCAACTATACTCTCTAGTTCGGCAACGTAAACCTTCTCCGTATGTAGTAGTTCATTCATCACATGTCTAAAAAAATAAAGAGTAGTTGAATTGAATTTAAGTAGAAAATCTTAAAATTGACTGGAAACTTTTGGGGTGTGAAGGGGGCGTGACTAAAGGGGCAAAACCCAGGAAAAGATAAATTTTACTGCTTTATCCAACATGAGCTTTTATTCAATCTGGACATCAGGTGGATTGATTACTTTGTTACTTACTGCTGCTTGACCGTGTGACTTTCTGGGTGTGGCGGGGGCGTGTCCTCGGGAACTCGGTTTGTGTGAACAGGTGAAGCTCCATGGTTAAGGATCTGTAAAGTATTTTTGGATAAATGCATGGCACGGTTGTTGGAAGTTGTGTTGTTGTTTTTTTGGTAACTTACTTTGCTTTTTGGGCGTTTTTTACTGATCTGGCCAAAGTAAGCATGAAAAGATACAATGTGGTAAAAAAATGTTAAAAACACATCCAAAGCATTATCAACATAAGTTTTATTACAGTTAAAAAGAAACTTTTCCTTACCAGTGAGTTTCGTTTTGTTTGCTTTTCTTCAGATTGGTTTGGTTTTGGTGAAACTCGTGCACTTTGTTGCACTTCCTTAACAACTTTTTTCGATGGCTCTACAAGTTGTACAGGTCTGTCACCATGACGAGTGGTAATTTTCTTCAAACTTGACTTTCGCTTTTCACACAACTGAGTGACTTCTTCAAATCGGTGAAGCAGAGACTCAAACATGCCCTAACAGTAAAGATGTCAAATTATTAAACCTTTTGAAATTTAAAAGCAGTAAAGAATATTTTTTGCTAAGATGATTATCAGTTGGTATTTCAGGCAGTTTTTTAAAAGGTTGTGTGCATGTTTTTTGTCTGTTAGTTTAACTTTTATCATTGGTATACAACATTCGACTGAATTGTGCTTATTATTTTTTAAACATCAGTTGTTCCATTTCCAATGCAGTAAAACCTTTTTCGTGTAATTGAATTTGAACAAAAATAAATCAAAAAAAATCTGCACAGAAGGCAACTGACATATATCTGATGAAATAAAATTATCAACCCATTAAGGCATTGCAAATTAGAACACAATTGCCACTTTTTAGGGTCTGGCTTTCGGTGGTTTAATTGTTTTTTTCTTTATCAAATTCAAGAACAACCATTAATAATTAATGTACAGAAGGGAGCACTGGCAAAGTCAGCAAACTCATTAATAATTTATCACACAACATATGGTGTGGATCGAAACACTCTGAGGTAACATGAAAAAATTATGCTAAAACAACACCAGACCTCGAATTCCGGGCACCATGCTGCATCAAATTCAGTTTTTAAATCATTATGTTGTTTTCCTGAGTATGGACTGCCTTCTTCTTTAAAGAATCGCTGAAGATCGTTAAGAGCTTGCTCTGCACCATCAACGCTTGTTGTTTTTTCAACCAACTGGCCCGCCAGGATGCTCATGCCTTGCTCACACCATTCACTCCACTGAAATGTTTACATATTTTAGTATCACAACAAATATGCACCCTTTATGTTCTAATTTAGTAGGAAAAAAAATTTAATCTTTCTTCTTTCCCCCACAAAGAAATAAATAAGTTTTAGCCAAGCTTTTAAACATGTGGAGTCAATACCTATATTAAATCCTATTGTAACAAAGTCTCGAAATAAATTGTTTCAAATCATTCGCATACTTTGTTTCTTTCCAAAATGAAGATAAGGGACTGGTGAAGGCACTTCTCACGTTGCGCAAATAATTTAACAAGTTGTGTTCCCACTGACTGTAGTTCATCCTTCTTCGGACCAATACTATCCACTGCATAATGCTCATCACCTAACAATGTTTCACCACTTGCCACCACTGTTGCATTGCGATTGAGAAGATTCTGGAAAATATTTAATTTTTGATGTGTATTTTTGTTTGCAGAAATGCTTACTATGTTTCAGTAGGTTTAATAAATAGCTTTTTAACAAGGAAACTGTATGGATGGCAGCGGCTACCTTTAAATTGTTTTGCTTTGTTTCTAATTCTGTCATCATAGCTTCAATCCATTCAACACTGCTTCCAACATTCTGTGTTTGCTCCTCGATCCATTGTAAATTGCCTTCAAGTGATCCTCGAAGATCCCGATAATCCTGTTAAGGACAATAGCAAAGTTTTCAGTCTGGTGCAAATTGGTTCTGCCATGCACTTGCTTTTAAATGAAATTGCATGCTTAACTACATTCATTGCCATTGATCTTTAATTTCAATTGTCCATGTTATTTTGGTCTTGCAAATTTCCAGAAAGCTTAGTATAAAAAACTGTTATGAAGCCACATTTTTCATTGTCAAACTGTGTTTACACACTTGAGGCAATGTTCATAGACTTTGCCCGAACTTGTATAGATAACTTTCTTTGGGAGGTATATAAACTGCACTGCAAACAAAACAGGGCAAGTAACGTGACAAAAATGTAATTGCCATGTAAATATATCTTTAATTTTAAGACTTTCTGTGTTTACATTCAGGGTTGAGCTTAGTGTTTAATGTAAAGCTTGTGAATGAAAAGCTAACATATGTACGTGCCTGTTCAAATTGACGAAGTTGTAGACATTGCTTCAGTTTAGTAACATGCCTTTCCCAGAATTTTTCAAATGCAACATCCGTTTCTTCAATTAGGGATAGAAAACTGGTAACACATCAAACATAACAGTTATCATTTTGATTTTGTCCATCAATCAAAAGTTGTCAAAACCTTGTGATTATCACTAGCTTTTCAAACTGATTATGACTGAAGTCATTTTTATTGTACCTTTTTAGTGCATCCATTAGGGATGACTTTAAAAAGTCCGACTCATTGTGCATAGAGTCGGCAATTATGCTTCCACCACATGAAGATGTGACATTGACTCGTAATGCAACAGCTTCTTTCATCAGATTTTCAATTTGTTGCTGCAATCAATATTTTGCATTGATGTAATAATAGAATATTCAAAGGTCACGTTTTTAAAACCACACACCTTTAGGGATGTTGTCTTGGAGTTTTGAACGTGCAGCAAAGATTCTGTTGAACTGATATCATTGGGCATTTCAGTTTCTGCTAGTTCTGTTCCATATTTTATCAGTGATTCACTGAAGCTTATAGCATCACCAGTAAAGCTTTCAATCATCTGTAAAAACATGCACTATTAGATTCTGTTATACAGTAGTTCAATAGTAACATACCATTCTGTTTTTAATGAACGTTTGATGATCATATTGAAAACTGCCACCAAATTCAGCTGGTAATTGACTAGGATTGATATAGTTGTACAGTTCATCCAATCCAGACAGCATGGTCACCTAAATCAAAAGAACATTTCTGTTTTTGCTGATGGGGATCATGTAAAAGTTAGGTGAATTTAAAACCTACCGGTACCTTCATGGAAAGTTCATCACGTTGCCATCGAAACCCAATATCTGACATCGCACCTTGAAGAAAGCCGATTGGTCTAAGTACAAGCACCATTCGAATAAACCCAGGAAAATAACTCTAAAAACAAATATACATAAACTTAAATCTTAAACATAGATTACATAATAATGCAAAGTACAATGTTTTGAACGACTTGTGTTCATACTGCATCTGTATAGTATTTTCAAACATGGATTAAAATTTAGAATAAATACTCACAGCAAATCTTTGTAGTGTAGCACGCAAAGCTGACCATTTTTCTTTTCTTCTGTCAATAAGCAGCACAAATCCCACATCGGCTATGCATGCACTAAAAAACATTGAAGCAAAACTTTTTAACAATTTGTTAAAGGGAAAATGCAAACATTTCCAAACAATAAAATTGTCACAACTATTGAACTACAATATTACTGTCATATTTATGTTGTCTTAGACTTAGCCTATATCACAATAAATCAATTAGCATACCTGACAATAGTCGTCAAATATAAAATAACACTGTTAAAATCTTCATTGGTAACATCGCGCAGTTGTGGGTAATGTGGCAGACATATGATTGGTGCTTCAGAAACATCTCGACCACCATGCATAAAGGCATAACAACATGAAAGTTGATGAGACAATTTTTGTGCTGAAATTTCAGGTGAACTTGGAAGTGCAGAGGGGAAAGTGAGTGATTCTAAACAGAAACAAAATGTTTACTGTAAACACAATATAAAATACATTACTATAAAAACAATATATTTGCCCATGTTTGCAATTTTTGAAACCTTTGCTTTTAATAAAACAGGTGTAAGCTGTAATTGGCTCTGTTGCTTATCAAATTACATCTACAACATATGAACACTATTTTTAGCCAAAATAGATCTTGTAGATTTCTGTTGCTTAAAACAAAATGAAAAAGTGTTCATTTCTACTAATAACGTATTGATGTCAGTTGAATGTTTTAAAAAGTGTGATCAATACCCAGGGAATCTGACAAAGAACTTGTTGGCGAGAGTACTTGTCGCCCGTTGGCAAAGCTTTGTAACGCTGTGCAGCATTGCAGAAACGTGTAATACGACAACATTTCATCCGGCAATTTTCTACTTTCAGTCGGGGTCGCATGAAATCCGCTAGATTCGGACAAATCCCTTGTGTTTGACCAATAATCGCCGTTTTCCGCATTAAGACCCTCCGCTTCAAAGCTACTGGTTTCCGAATTCTCTTCTTCAAAAACATCGTCGCACGCGGCATCCATCGGAGAAAAATCGATAGCATTGCGTCTGTTTGTCAAAATGGGTTTTAAACAGCGGCCCACACTATCCCTGTCCAACGATTTCAATGCATTCAAAAAACATGGTCTTCCGACATCTCCAATATCATTGTATGACTTCGATCGTTCCCTGGCTGCAAATGCTGTTCCCAGGATAGTTTGAAAATCTGGACAAGAGTTGCTTTGCATTGGCGTCCCTTTGGTTGCTGCGGAAACGCAACGCGACGCAACGTGCTTCGTTTCTGTGACGTCATAATCCATCATGCTCACGCTGTGTTGTGACGCATGTTGTAAACCATTGTTGTAAGCATCATTCATTGAAATCGCTAACCGATCTATTGGCGGTGTTTGCTTTGTAAAAATAATCCATGCAGTCGCATTTTTCAGACTAGTCCATTATCAAGTCCATCTCTACTTTCGATTTATTGAGTCCCTGTAGTGTGACAACGAAACCGTCAAAGGGCATCAGTCAAAATCAACTTCGATTCTCGAAATCATAACGGCACTAACGGGACTTAAACCGTTAATTGTCATTAATAATTAAAGTGAATCATAATCTCTAAAAACAGCCCAGTGTGACGCACGAAAATCGCTGACTTTCGAAACGCATTACGGCTGTTCTAAATAGCTTAAAAAGCAATTCTAGATTTACGCTAAATCGTCTGACTTGTGCTATATGTTTACTTGAAATTTGTTTCACTGACCAGTATTGGGGCGGGTAAAGAATGCTGTGCAATTCATTGCGCGTGTCAAATTTCATATCGTTCACGGTCTCGTATTACCAAAGTTGGCCCCGTACAAGGCAACTAATGAAATGCCAGAATAAAAACTACAAAAGAATCAAATTTACAAACAAAGCTTAATTGAATTAGGCTATAAGATAATTAACAACAAATAGCCACACTGACCACGAAACATAGCAGCGATCAAACACAGAACAACCTTGTATGGCACTGCGTTGAACTCTTGTTATTACACACTTGATGACCTGCCAATTCTGTTTGCCTGGTATTACGTTGCCTGCTGCTTAAAATCAATACAACAGCACGGTAATTGGAAATAAACGATTGCAATTAGTCTCAGTAACCGATCTATCTGGGTCGAAAATGGAAAGAACGATCGCTATAAAGAATTGATTTTGAGCAGTGCGAAAATCGGTGAACCTTGTGTCACGCTACATTGGCTGGAATTTTTTGATCTTCCAAGTTAAAATTTCAGCACGAAACAAGTTTGCCTTTTCACGAACCACTAATCATGCCTTCCTGCCAATAAAAGTGTTCTCTGCTATAATGTCAACTGAAATTTTGACATGTTTCAACTTTTTCTGGTTATGACTGATGTTTAAAACGTCACAACTCATACATAACCCCTGTTAACTTTATGCTTAGTTGCGTAACTCAATCACCTATCTAAAAATAATAACCAAATTCGAAATGTCATTTGATAGACATTAAAGCGAAATTAAAATGTAACAAGCCAAAGAGAATGCCTATCTGACTGTTACAATAGTCTTTTGCACTTCAAATACTACTGGTTTTGCCAGACTTGCGAAGAATCCCTTTTGATAGTTGTTGAATTGATTTCCACCCACCAATTGTGAAAGTTACGTCACAAAAATGCCAACAAGTGCTTTCAAGGTCACAAAACTTTCGCTCGAAAGGACAATTCAACACACAAGGCAAACTGCGTGGGTGGCTTCCCTACCTGAAACAGTTTGTTCACTTGGCTCATCGCTGTAGGATTAAACCCTTTCGGTCAATTGAAGAACAAACAAGTCGAGGTGGATTGTGTATCCATGCGCTTAGCGTTCGAGAACGCTTCGGTACACGTTGTGGGCACAATGCACGACGGGGCACTCAGCGTGAAGTTTTTTCTGTTTGAAATCCACATGACAGCGGGTGTCTTAATTTGTGTAAGGTGGTTAAAGTTAAAGACGTTTCTACTGCGCGCCATTTTGAAGCCGTCCAATAAGCGTGGCGCCTGTACACGCACCATCCATTATCGTAATCATAATTAAAATTACCTTTACGTATACTCTATCCTGTCACTTTAACGCGAACTGTTAACTAGCCATCGATCTTTCTCAAAACTAGTTACTGCTTTTAGGCTAAACAAACTCATATACATTGGTATGATATATATATGACTCAGGCACCGTTGAACTGTTTTGCCCCCTAGCATCGATAAACAGTCTACTCAGAGCTGATGTCCTAATGCGGTTAATTGCAGTTGGTCCTGTGACCTCGTGAATTATTGGCCGGCGAAGTAAACCCGATTATTTTTCGGGCAACAAGTGATTGGTGACGATTCGACACGCTCTGCCGTTTGCTAATCGATCAAGCGCAATAAAAGCCCGATGCTGGGCAATCAGCAAACAAGGACAAGCAAGTGCAAATGTTGCTGGCACAGTCACAAAAAAACGGGTCTGTTTGCTCAAAAATGCGTTTTGCAGTAGGCTATATAACGTCATAGATATAATGTTTACTCACCATATTTTCGGCGTACGGCCTTTACAGTCTTCACCATTTCCCCATTAGCTTCGTCTTGCCAACTGTCGCTGACCCGAATTCGATATTTGGTCTGTACACAAAGCGCAACAATATATACGTCGTCATAAATAAATATCAAAAATAGTAGACTAGACTTCAAAGTCCACATATATCTTACCTCCATTTTGCCGTTGCCTGTTCACTTATCATTGGTCGCTATTTTGTGGTCACACAATTGGAAATATTCTCGAAAAGCAGTAAAACGTAATAACACAACCAAAACCTATGCTACATGATGCCAATTCAAGCTTCGAATATCAATAAAAAAGTGCTTTGTCGGTTTCACTTGATCGCATGAACGAGTCTTATCATAACACATATACACTATAGCCTCCCACTTTTTCCCTCAAGAGCACACTCAGAAAGAATTTCATGCGTCACCGTTACGCGGTTTCAACATCTGTCGACCGGGACAAGGCAACAAGCCGGTGCTGGGTTCTCAACTAAATTAGGTCGAGTCTCTGGGCTGCCGCTGGTCACTGCCACGAATAGCGTTCTCTCATAAATTTAACACTGTACATGGAGTCTGGTGCACGACTTCAAACGCACGAGTTTTGATGCTAGTAGAGTTTTAATTATTTATGCATTGCTGGCGTCTGCTGTTTTTAAGCGTGCCCTGATCCTTAGGTGTGCAAGAGGCCTTGTAGCGAAAAGTTTTGTTGACCCATCTGAATGTATTCGCATACTTTGGGCAATACTGCTTATAAACAGTATTCGCGCAATCTACAAGGACAATAAGTTGATTGGTGCCAAGAAGCGCCTGTATGACAGACATAATTTTGTTTTGATGGATTGTTTTAAATTTAATTGGTTATGTTTAGTTTGTGCAGGACGCCACAAATTAACATATCGAAAAATAACTGGTTATGGTATCAGCAGTCAGCTTCTAATTTTTTCACTATCTGCATTTCAAATCTTAGATCGGGAGAAACCACGTTTTGCAATAGCTGTTATACGACACTTAAGTGGTATTGCGTGTTTAAAACTAAAACGCTCGTTTTGTGTGATGGCTTGACTATGAAAATAAGAAACAAATCGCAAAATTGTCAAAACATCTATATTTCCATTTTATAGGTAATAGCCACAAGCTTCGGTTCCTTGCAATTTCATCCGTTTGGTGGCGTGACGAGTCGTAACCACACTGACAAACAACTGAATACTGCCACGTGTGGCGTTTGTGGGTTCCGGGTGTAAACACTTATCAGAAAACTTTTCAAGACATTGGCCATATATACTAAAATCAACAAATACACAAACTGGTGCTCAACATTATGCATTGTTCATTGCCAGATATTATGAACACAACGTTTTTAAGACAGTAGGAAAACTGAATTTTTAACCTGTAAAATTCAACATAAACAAGCTTGAATAAACCAAACTTCCATATACTTCCATAGAAAAGTTTATCCTTGGGGTAATGTTTAATGTCATAAGCCAAAACATTCCTTCTTCAATTCAGAACTGTTCCAATGAACATAACTAGGGCTATAGCACACACAGTGGTGGGATTCAATCAACCTTTTTTCAAATTCTTCTGACTTTCACCAAGGAATTCCTTTCTCGAAAGATCTTTTTCTTTAATTTCATACAAATGTCTTGGAGTAAATTCATAGTCTTTTGCACTTTGACTTAGTTCATGTAAAGTATCTTCATCCAATGGTTTTGCATCATAAAGATATCTAAAAAATATGCTCACATTATTTCAAAAAATATGACCCATTCTTGTAAACAAGATGCAAAGATTTGGTCCATATCGCTTCAACAAAATAGTAAACATATCAACGTGACACAGTGTTCCTACAATATAATGAAAAAAATAATAATAAATATCATACTCGTCTCTGTGAACACGCAAACCAGTAATGGGGTCAACAACTGCACCAACAGGAAAAACAATTTCCTTAATTGTGTGAGTTTCAAACTTGAATTCAGGATCATTAAACTTTTTCAAAAGCACAAGATCTCCAGGTCTAGATTTCCCACTCTGATCATGGACATCAAGGGTGTGGGTTTCACGAATATACTGAAAATGGAAAAAAAGTTACAGCTGGTTTTAACAATATAAACTGCAGTGCTATACAAATCCAACGTACCACCAACAGTATTTCATTTAATCTGTTCAGCGCAACTTGAACGCGAGCACGGTTGGGTAAAGGTTTGTAAACAACTTTCCCAAATGCCAGAGCCAAATTTATAAACTTTGATTTGTCCATACCACCCTCTACTTCTACACAAAAACACTAGATTGCACAGATTATAACTGAAAGCATGAACGATTTGTTGACAGTGTTTCCGTAAACTTACGCAGATCGTCTCCAATATTTACAAAACAAAGAATTTGAATATTTTTCTCTCTTCAAATTTAATTTTATTTAGTACTAGTAAAGGGCTGGTTTAAAATCATGTGTGACTTGGTAAGTTTTATTTCATTTTAAATAATATTTCACATGCTTAAAAATATACTTTGCTTAAAATTCGCATGAGTGCAAGGGATACTGCAGGAACGCACGTTTTTGTTTTGATTTGTTTTCGACGTATAGAAGGTGGAGTTAGATTTGTGTGTAGTGTATACAGTATACTGACTACTGTTTGTTTGCTGTCTTTAACTGGTCTGACTATTACTGTTAAATGTTGCACTCGGGAATAATATTGGGTTACAGGGTATAACTTTATTTTAAAGCAACAATGTATGTATATTTTAAACTTGTACGCATTGTTTAGATCAATAAGGATAAAAACTTTTAATTAGATCATGAAAACCCAAGATCTGTGTCATATCTGCAAGGCTGTTATTCACAAATACAAATGTCCTACGTGTCTGTCCCTGTATTGCTCTGTTGCCTGCTTTAAAGACCATCAAACTGAATGTACAAAAAAACCTACTGAAACAGAAGAGAAAGTTCTACCTCAACCTGAAAGTCCTGATTTGGAAGAAGATAATTTGCTGACTGTAGAGAAATTGCAAAATTTGCGAACTTCTAAAAATCTTGTTCAGATCTTAAAAAATCCACATCTAAGAACATTGATCAAAGCTCTTGACGAAGATGAAAATAAACGAACCATGCTTGACAGTCTAATGCATGAACCCATATTTTTGGAATTTGCTGACACTTGTTTATCACTAGTGCACCCTGCAAATAAGGTGGATATCGGCCCAAGTGAAATTTCATGATATATTGAGCATTTTTTGGCGTTGATGTTTTGCATACCATTTTTTTTTGGGTTGCACTCGAAAAAGTTTGCCCCAAAGGCATTAGGTTGTGATGCCTTGGCCCCTATCACTTTTGTAAGCAAATTTTTGGGCCACATTGGTCCTGCATGCCAGAGATCTCGTCGGGAACTGCCATGTTCTGCAGACTGGGATCTTAAAAACACAACTAATGACAAGTTGATTACAGTATCTTTTACATGTCACAATTTTTCCTCCACATATACAACCCAAACTTTTTTATGAAATTACAAGAATGATTCTTTTTGGCCCTATTATTATAGACACGGGGTAAATACTGCTGAACAGTAGCATTTTACTATTGCCTAAAATTACAGTGCACATGTGGAACTGTTGGCTGGCCTGAGCCCAAAGTTTTTCAAAAAATCTGGAACTAGCACAGCATTTTGGTTTACTGAAGTGAAATAAATATGAAACAAGTTTGCCCCTGTGTGAAGTTAAATCCAAATCAGATTATATTGGATGGCTTGATCCAATTTTTAGATCTGTGCTCATGGTTTGCTGTACTACACACATCAAACTGTTCATTTAGACGCACATGTTAATGTATAGATAGTGTATTTAGGAGCATATACAAATATATTTAATAACTGAACACTTGGCAAGTCTATCCAGTATCTCTTAGGGATGTGCCTTTCATCGCCTTTTGTCTTTTTGTGAGTTGTCAACTAAATTACAATAAAATGATTAATTGGTGTGAATTGCATTTGACCTTAGCTTAATGAAAAGAACATCCCTGTAAATGAGCATTGTGGTTTGAGGAGATGTATAGATAGGAAATAAACTATGTGTAATGAGTAAATAAGACTACAACAACATGCATATGACATAACACCACTTTGTGTAATAAGCATAGGTAGTTGACGAAATGGGAAGACATTTGTCTGGCAAGATATCCAGGAAGACTGGGTTGTGTAGGGATAACAAACAAGTTGTGGGTGATATGGAACTATTAGCTGTAAAACACACAAATGTACAGTAGAAAAGGCACCCATCACTAAATGGTATGTTGTATACAAGAATATTTTGCACAGTGTGGTAATTTTCAACGCTACATATGTTGAAAGAAAATTACTGCTGTAATACAAGACTGCAAAGATGAATTAGCCTAGAGATGTGGAAAGCGGCAATATATATAATGCAAAATCCATCTTCATTTAAAAGCAATTGTGTAACAGTAAATGTAATTTTGATCATAACCATGTAAAAAGCCTCTGAAAAACACAAGGAATGTTAGTAACTCTGGCTTAATGATAAGTGCAGAGACAAGAAAATAAAGGACAGTTCCCTACAAGCTAAAACAAAACAAAATGCTGTTGTGAATTCTAAACAGTCACTGTAAAAGTCATATAACACAAGCTTTCAGTCACCAAGCTAAAATATAGCAAATTTTGCAGTCTGCATTAAAAATCTTGAATGTAACCATTGTCGTCTTCACTGTCATAATTGCTTCCTGAGTCTGAATGGATCTCACTTAAATACAGTAAATCATATGGGCTGTAGTGCAGTTTGGTTTTTCTTGAAGTCCCCAAATCACCTGACATTTCATCACTATTTGCCTTTGAGTTTCCATCTGGTATCGACTCTTTTTCCAGAAACTCCAAAGCTGGCTTGGGAAGTGTTTCTCCAGCAGCACTGGGTAGCCCCAATGGATTTTCAGCACCAACGCCCATTCCTCTTTCTGAGAGAGATTTAATTGCTTTTGATGGTTTTGTTTCACTGCCAGACTTTCGCAGTCTTGTGAGAAAGTGGCTGTAATTTTGTCTAGCTTCCAGGAGTCGCAATTCCAATATATTCAACTTCTTGGTAACAGCCTGCAACAAATGAATGGGTGTAAAATAGTTTCATAAAAAAATAATAATCCATTATTGTGATAAGAGTTGCTCTACTTTGTTTAGGACATTTAATGTTAAAGCCTGCAACTTTGTCAGATAGCATCAAAACTGACAGAAGTTTGATAGTGAAACTAACACCCCAATAGATGTAAAAAGTGAAATGCTTTATTGTTCAAACAGTTCGGCAAATGCTCATGTCATCATCAGTGATATGAAGGGATACATCACCTGTTCTTAGTCCATCAAAGATTGATGTAAAAAGTGTGAATTTGTTGCCCAAAAATGATAGACAAAAAAGGGCGAGCACAACAATTTCAATCAATTTAAAGAAGTTTGTTTTTAAAACGAGTCGTACCTCAAGTTTAGCCTGAAACTCCTTTTGTATTTCGAAGTAAGGTTTTGATTTGATAACACTTCTCTGTAGCTTTGTCTGTAAGTCTGTTTTCTTATCCTCGGCAGACTGAAAAGCTTTGGCAGCTTTCATGTGTTCTTGGTGAACCCTGTTCTTCTCTTTAGAAGCATCATTCACCTACAAACACAAAGTTGTTTTGTTTTACTTAAATTTAGCTTTCACATGCATTCATACGGAAAAATTTTGGTACGGTAAAGCATTATTACACTAGAAAGGTGGCTTTCTGATATACTTCCATTTTATATATTCTATACGATTTACCAATTTACTATACACATCATTCGATCTACACATATGATTGTTTTTGCAAGCAAAAACTAATGGGTCCCCACACGCGCGTTTGTGCGGATTTATGGTAAACAAACGTCCTGGTTATTTTTAGATTCTTAAGAAAAAACTTTGACAATAGCCCAACTTTAAAAGTTTTGCCCGTATTCTTTTTGCATCATTATTGTCATATAATTACAAAAAACAGTAAATAAGTAAGGGAAAAATACTTTTAATTTAATCTCATGCTTTGACCTTGATATTGTCGTTCAAGGTCAGTTTTTAAACACAATTTTTCACAACTGAAAATGTGCTTGATAAGTTAAAAAAACGACATAGCATAGCTGCGCAAAAACAGCTGATTTCTAATCACAGACACGACTGTCTTGACTGTCTCGTAAAACGTCCCGTCCGGACGTCAAGCTGAGCACTCCCGCTGCATTCACCCGCCTTAATCGTAAACAAGTGAATTACTCCCTTGAGAGTTGAGACTTCTATCTGACTGACAGTGTACACATGTTATGGACTATTTGGCCGATTATGGCAAAATTTTAAATACTGAACGAATAACCTACTGCAAACAATTGTTTAACATTTCAGCACATTAGGGCTTGTATGTTTGCCTAAAACTTATTATTTGGGGGTTTAAGGGGTAAAATAGGCGAATCCAATAAAAAATTACAAAATTCTTTAGAATACCTTAAATTGCACCCACCAACAAAGCATGAAACCCTCAGATTATGTACTTGGGTCAGTACAGCCATTTTAATTTTTTTCGTTTTGGGGGCCTGTGGGTGAACCGCTGGGTCATTTGGGGTCAAACTTTAGGAGGATCAAATTTGGATTAATAACTAACATCTGTGTAAATTTGAATAAATTTAAAGCACTCTTTCTTGACCAAGCGCATTTAACAAACCAGCGTTAGACAGAAATGAATATTTGGGGGTTTAAGGGGTGAATCGAAAAAAAGATACAAAATTCTTTGAAATACCTTATATTACACTAAACAACAAAGCATATCACTCAGAGATGCTGTACTTTAGTAAGTATACCCGTTTTTTTAAAAATACGTTTTGGGGGCCTGTGGGTGAACCGCTGGGTTATTCGGGGTCAAACTTCAGGAGGATCAAATTTGGATTAATATGTAACATCTGTCCAAATTTTAATAAGTTTGGAGCACTCTTTATTGACCAAACGCGTTTAACAAACCAGCGTTAGACAGAAAAAAGAAAAAAAAATACGGACAAAAACAATATATATGTGTCCCCTTCAGGGAAGGGGACCCATAATGAAGTTTTAAATAGTCATGAATCATGATATATTTTACATACATAAGATGTACCCATAAAATGTACATTTTTTATAATTCCTATCCGTGCCTAACTATGTAAGTTTTTAATAATTGTGTCAAATCCTTTGTACCTTTAGGTTGGCCTGGTTTAACATTTCCTGCCAGGTTGGGTCGAGTTTGTCACATGATGATATAACACGTTCCTCTGCCACCCGAACCATGTCACGGGCAGCCTTGTGCAAATTGACAGCACGCTTGTATTCCATGGCAGCTTGCTGAGTTGCAATCTGACACTGTAGAAAAATAAGCCATTTATATTGTGCCTTGTTTTGTTGGTTTTCCATATGTACCTTTTTGGCCTTTTTGACAGCTTCAAAATATGGCCTGGCCTTTCCAACACTGGAACCTAGCTGTCTTGACATTTCCTTTAGTTTGTGGGAATATGTAGTCATAAGGGAGCGATATTTTGCTCTTGTGGTCTGTTAAAATGTGCTATATATTACCTTCATGTTGTACAGCATTAGTGGAAAATAAAGGGATGTTTACATCACTGCCAGAAGAACATGTGATAGTTAGTGTTCAAGAGGAAGTTAGCCAACCAAAAACAATAAACAGTCATGCACTCATAACTACATGGTCATACAAAAGTCATTTAATGATCTGTTGTTTGACTTACATCCAATTGTACTTCAAGTTTTGTTATCTTGTCATGTGACTCCTGCACAAGGTCAAGGTCATTTTGGAGGTCACGAGTAGAGGCTGTGGTCATGGTGGAGCCAGCATTGCTGATTGCATCAAGGCTACTGTCCAGTGACGCTGTCCGGTGTAGTTTTGAGAAAAATGCCTCATTGTTCTAGAAATAGTTACAGAAACATTAAAACAATCATATCATATTCCATTGCAATATACGTACAACCATTAAATTAGTAATTTATCCCTTAAATTGAAAGTTGCAGGCCGACATAATGCACCATAATGCATAACTGTCATATTATCCTAATTTTTAAAAAAGCCCAAAAGAAATTACTGGAGAAAAAATGAATTGATGTTATTTGCATATTGTGAAGATTCAAAATGGTAAATGTCACCGATAGCTGAATCGATATCCACTGTCAGATAAGGGTACGCCTCAGGCACTAAACCAATTTTAAGTGCAATTTGAATGCCCTCAGAAAAACCACAGCATTACTGAAATACTTGTTCCACTGCTCATCATAATTTAAGTGGTTAAACTGGTTTCAAATGTAGTTTGTGCAAATGTCATGTACAAATATGCAGAAACCATGTCATGCAAAACAAAAACAACATTCCCAGGCAAAAGTAAATAAATTGCATTCCAAAAAAGATAACATTATTTTGTTATTACACACCAGTTGCTCTACATGACATGTTAAAGACTTTGGGATTGCCAATGGGTTATTTCTGCGCATGGGAAGTTTGGCATGGCGTTGCAATCTTGACTGCAGTTTATGACTTGACAAATGTGACATTGCCTTGTCATAATTAAACATCTATAGTAATAACAAAACAGTTTTTAAACTCGCATAACTTGCTTTCAACTGCTGAATTGAGTTTTACATGTCAATGATATGTGAACTTCAATGAAAACATATCAAAAGTATTAGTTTTTGTATTTCAGTATGTGTTAGTTAGAAGTATGATATAAGTTAATGTGCAGACGCTTAGCATATGTTAGCTTTAATGATTGCCTTGGGCCAAAATGATTGAGTTAATTAATTTTATTGCCTT
Source organism: Phallusia mammillata (assembly GCF_965637545.1). Taxonomy (NCBI): domain Eukaryota; kingdom Metazoa; phylum Chordata; class Ascidiacea; order Phlebobranchia; family Ascidiidae; genus Phallusia; species Phallusia mammillata. The sequence continues at coordinate 12,583,848 of NC_137253.1, forward strand.
TGCCCTCCTGAGACAATCTCTATTGATTATAAGTAGTAGCAATACAGAGTAAAGTACATACAAATCTTCCAAATGTATAGTCTTATCTATGAAATAATTAACACAGGAAGTAAATGATGAATGCAGCTTCTTGTTTGATTGTTTGAATATGGTTGCAAACCAGACACAAAAACACAAACAATCTCCCAAACTGCGTAAATCCACCACCAAACAATAGTAAATAGTGGTATCGCAGGTTTGAGCATAAATAATTAGTGTTTTTCCCAGATTAACAGAAAAACATACTTTGCATGTCAGTTTTAAACTACCTGTGAATGAAGAGAAGATATTTTTCCATCAACCAATGGTCCGTCAATATCATTTCTTGGAAGGTCTGGAGAAGAAGATGCTGAATTTCCTCCTTTATTGCTTGCTCCTGCACGCTCCGAAGCACCATCACTAACATCCAGATAACTTCTTCTTGAATCACGGTACTCCTGCAGTTCTAACAATACTCTAGTGTGATCAGATACAATTCCTCTTCTCTGCGAAACAAGTTCATCTACTTCCTGAGCGAGAAATAATCCCAATTTACTGCATAGATAAAGTTCCTTTTCTTTTCTTCGTAATTCCACTTCCAGTTCTTCTACTGATATCCCATGAAGTTCTGAATGTAAATCATTGTTCAAGATGACTACTAATTAAAACTGATTACCATTTTGTTTTACGACCAATGATCATTTGTATTTTTATAAAATCAAAACTGCCACGAAACAAAAGGGAAAAAAACACTAAAATACAGAATTGTGGAACAGAGGTAAGTTTTGTTCAGCAAAAATATAAAAATGGGATTTTGCTGTTGGGACTGGGAAACTATTTGTGTCTAAAATAGAAAGTCCCTCCGACACCAACCAGTGTAAAACTTACAACAAAACTATTTTTTATGACAGTTTTTAAAGCTAAAAATCATTCTTAATCGGAGACAAACGTAAATCTACAAAACCTTCACCTTTAAATAAATCCTCAACATCTTCATGGAATGAATTTGATTCTATACTTGCTGCTGGTTCCTCGTTGGGTGCTGGGCAGTCCCATAGAAATGTTGACCCATCTTCCATGATTTTATCTTTTTATGTTAATGTTAGGTTTTGTAATACATTGTTAAATGAATATTCTAGAATGTAGCTTGGTGATCCTATCAAGCTACAAGAATAATGGCTGGTTACCTTAAAAACAGTTCACCTTGCTATTAAAACCATTTTGAGATTAATGAAGAAATAAAAGTTGTATACTCCAGCAAACTAAAATCTTTAATATGATTGGTACACAACACATCATTTTGTTTTTAAACGGATGAAAATGTGCTCAACTAAATATTCTTTCCCAAACTGTTTTTGAAAATCTGCCTCTATAATTTGGGCAAAGTTTGTTTTAACAATACCAACTTTCGCTAACTCATTAATATCAATTTGTATTTTCAACTGACCCAGCGTAATGTTACGTTACGGTTGGCCTTAAGTTAACCATTAACGGTTAACTTAACTGCACAGTATGCTAGCAAAACAAGTTCCTAACCGATTACAACACTGATGGACTTGAGTTCGTAAGAACCAGTCATACCACAACAAAGTTGTACCTGGCAGTATTTACCCGCTATCACATTATAATTGCCTGCCTCAACTTTACCTAACTATCAATTCAATAATTTCAATCCAATCGAGTGAAGAGGTATTATCCGCCACTAGGCAATTTGTTACGTCACACAGTGCGATACGGCTCGTTGAACAACAGACCTTGAAGGAATGTGGGGAAATACAGATGACGTCAGATGACACCATGTAGGCACCTGTTTTCGGGCATGTTAATCTCTTCGGTAAGTTTGCCAACACATACTTTGTAAAGAAGACGAAATTTCCCGGTGTTGCGGGTGGGTCGTGAAGCAGAAAATTTACTTCTCAATTCGCAAAAAAACTAAAATGTCTCAGTTTGTACTCTTTTTGACAGTAGGCAACAAAATCTAGGAAAAATAGGCTTTAAAAACCAAGTTAACCAACCAGTTAAATTTTTTTCTTACTTAGGAAAAACAAGAATAAAGCAATTCTCAATCACTCCCTTTCCGTCTTTGGCAACGAACGAACCCTCACAAAACAATACAGGCTAACGTGCCTTTGTACGCACGTAACGTTTTATTGTCTGTCGTATTTACTATTTATATAATTATTGACGATGAATTTAGTATGTAGGCATCACAAAACGTCGCTTGACACCGATTTCCACCTGTAGCGGTCATCATGTTATTGTGTACAATGTTTACATTAACGGTTGCATTTTCGTGCAAAAGCGTTTCATAGAACGATGGGAAATGGATTTAAACTTCACTCTTCACAATAAGTTTTCAAAGATCTAACATTCCCGTTCGTTCAATAGCTAAGAAATATTAAGTCATTTTGCTCATTTAGAATGTTCTGCGCAAAATAAGGTATTTGCTCATCATTGCACATACAAATCCTCCTGTTTATACTGTCGTTTCCGGTTCAAGTTTAAAGTAGGACACAGCAGCTCGGTTAGAGAGCACTATGACTTTATAAAATTACATATTTGCCATAAAATACATTCTGTTACTAAAAGGAAAAAGGGTTAGTGTTGAACTCGACTACAAATAAGATGTTTTCCTTTCTATTTGAAAGGAGAGAGGTTTCTATGGCGAAATTTTTGAATGTGAAATTGTTGAAATTTATTGCTGTTAATTCGCCTACTCAAGAATACAAAAAAGAGACACTCTGTGTGGCTGTTAATCAGTCAGCTGTTATTGAGATGCAACGATCAGACTTACCAAACAATTTGTTATAAATATTATAGTTTACACTGCAGATGCCCTTTACACTGCAGCTGCCCTTTAAGGCGTCACCGAGGCAGGCTCAGTCACACACCCATATGCACCCAGCATTGCAAACATTTTTTGTCTTGATTGTCAGAACGCTTGCTGTATATGCGCAGGCTAGCCTACATACATGTACTATTTTTTCTATTGTATGAACAAAATATATGAGCATGCATATACTTACGTACGTACATGTCACTCTAAACTTTGGTGATGAAGACAAAATTTATTTGGAGTTTGTGGCTTTTTTTTGATTGAAGCCGTATATATAAATGACGATTCGGCTTACCAGATGCAGACTAAAAATACAGCATTGTGACGAAATTGTGACGAAACAGTATTGTCAGGGTTGCCATCGACATGGACCCCAAAATAAGGACAACCAAAAAACTAAATTTTTGTTTGAAACTAAACAAACGTTTTTGAACAAATCTTTGCTTATATACGAACCATGATATATCACATGCCATTATTTTTGACAGAAAGAATCTATTCCAGGAACTCCTTGTTTGTAGAAAATACTTTGTGTATCTCATGACAGGTTTAGATTTACTTTTCATTAGCAGGGATTTGACTTGTAATTGTTGAAAATAAGACAAAATAAGGACTCAAGTCAAAACTAAAGGACATTTCTTAGAAATAAGGACAATACATTTTTCCAAGACACGGCCCTTCAAAATAATGACAAATCTTAGAAATAAGGACGGTATGGCAACCCTGAGTATTGTTTTCCCCGTGGATTTCGGAATCAATCAACCGCCTGTCTACGGCAGGGGTTTCAAACTCGCGGCCCGCGGGCCGCATGCGGCCCACAGAGCCCTCTAATGCGACCCTCAAACACTCAACAACAATTGTAGTATTTTGTAAGATAATTATCTAAGCTTAAATATATTACATTTTTGTGAAGTTATTATTTAAAACAGACATTTACAGAAATTGAATTTATAAATAAACTCATATGTTATGAATGGAAACGATAATAAAACCGTTCCTCTGACTAAAAATAAGCGTTAAATTTGAGTGTAAAAAATAGATTAAAATTACATGCGGCCCTTGGGGCATTATTTCCAAACTGCAATATGGCCCTCGAACCCCCACGAGTTTAACACCCCTGGTCTATGGCATCCACCCTGTGGTGGGATTCATTTTTTTGTCAGCCGGTTCTATCACAAAAGTCATATTTCGCAGCCGGTTATATTACAAAAAGTGCATTGACAGTAACCAGTAATGCTAACCGGTTCGCTGATCTCAATTATTTTTCGTGAGACGATTCTATAGCACCGGTGCAACCTGGCTGAATCCCACCACTGCATCCACCTCATGCACGCACGTCGACCGGTCTGGATTCTTGTCTGCATTATTTGCCACCTTGCTCGCGTTACCTCCACAGCGATACTTAGCTTCCAATTTAGGTTTATCATCGCCAGTTCTAAACCGCGAATCTGCATCCTTTCTTCCCGTTCCCATCTTCTCCGCTCAGCTTTGAGTCTCCTCTGCTTAGCATCAGCATCACGTCTCCTCTCTGAAATGCCTCGAGTGGTCGAAATTTAATCTTTACTCTTCAGGTTCCTCTTCCTTCTTTATCTGCTCGTTCCGTATTCGAGCAAAGCTTTGTGAGCAAGCCTAATTAACTGTCTTTCCAACTCCACGAACCGATCTCCGGACGCCATTGCCGATCTTACAAGGATTGATGTACAACTTCGCGTTTTAGGTCAGTTTCCGGAAGAGCCACTATGCATATGTCATGTTCCGTTTTCACGAGTACGTTAAAAAGTGCGTCTGCATGTGAACAACCCAAATAATTTTATATTGTTGGTTTAAAAAGGACACAAACCGACATTATATAGAGACGATTTAAAGTTGTTACAGGTTATAATACAAATTTACCTACAATTAGTGTATAACGTCCACATCAAGAAACATAAAGGGGATCTTGGATGCTTAATGCGAGCCAAGGAAATTAAAAGAAAACAGTTTGGTAATTTTGACCTAATATTTTTTGTGTTGTTGTTAAGTCTGCGCACTTTTGTATGTAATCACCATCGGGTATCGGATCGTATATTGCAATGTTTATTTGTGCCTAAAATACACAAATCAACAAATCAACAAAAACAAATAACAAATGAAAGTCTTAAAGATTGGGAAAAAAACAAATCTATAGCAGTAACACTGGCGATCTCCTACTACGAAGCTGACATGTGCAGCATACCAGGCAGGTAACGGTGCTTGTGATTCGACTTTTGGCGGATTCGCCACTGAGTCTGCGTATCTCAGTTGGTAGAGCAAGAGTCGCGGAAGACATATAAAAAAAACCTTGATCGGTATTCGTTCCCGGGAGTGTCCTGGGTTCGAACCCCGTGAATAAAAAAAAATCCATCCCCAGACTGGATTTTTCTATAGCCTACGCCTTGTCATACGGTGGTGAATGCTAGGTGTCCGGCTGATTCGGTGTGGCGCCTTCAATGGGCCTGGCGTACTAAGTTATGATTTACATATATGTCATATATGAGTGTCGTGATCGCTGCCTACAAATTTTCAACACATCGTTAACCAGTGGGTTGGAGCAAAGCCGCTTAAATTTCTTGCTCAGGGAAACACAAGCGACCGAGATAGGATTAGAAACCGATCACAAAGTGGTTGCGCTAACCACTCGGCCAATTTGGCGGTTTCTTTCGATGAACGCAAATTTCCATAAAACCCACACCAAAGAAGCAAAGCATTGCGAAATAGCTCTTACATTTAATTTGAACATATGTTAGATGGCAAAATAACATCAGTATGCTCAGCGTTAAATGACGAATTATTTGTTTAGATCAGTAATAGTCTCTTTGTGCTCCACATGCTTAAAAAGTTAGAAAACCATTTAAATGTTTGACCGCTGATTTGCCAAAATGTGAAAGTCGGAACAAGCTTGCTGGTCACACGTACTTTCGGTGCTTTGTGCAGATTTTTGTTGTACCCAAAGTTGTTGACAAGCCTCAGAGTACAATAGTACAGTATCTTTCCCTAAGCCTGAGACACGCTATATGACATTAACAACACTTTATTGAAAATGAGCGAAAAATACACAGACATGGTTGACAAGTAAGCAAAGTAATGCTTATGTTCATGGCAATATGAAAAAGATCTTTTTTTACTAATACTCCAGTGTGGGAACTAAACATGATGTTGTGAATGATGTATATTAAATTCAAAAATATTTTTACCATGTAGATTTGTCATATAGATTTTTTATGTGGTTCATTACAAACCAACTGGTTCAGTGTGCTACTCAATTTCCTTACAATGTCATCTTTCATTAAATGGATGATTAACAGTTTGTTTTCTTCTTCTGTTTTTGTTGCTGCCTTTGGCATACCACATATGCTTGCTTGTGTGAAACATTTCAGCCAGTTCCATTACTGCAGGTGTGACATCTTTATCATATAATGGCCAGCCATGTTCCACTCGTGGGGTCTGCACAGGTTTGTCTGCTGTGTTACTCTCCCTCAGTTTTTGTCTGAAAAAGTCAATTTGTTTGGGTGTTAAAAAAGCTGGTATTTGCACAAAATGTAAACCATTCCAATGTTGAAAATATTCATTTTTGTAATGCTTTTTTAGGTGTGCCAACATATTCTTGACCAGAAAGATAAACAGCAGTGGTAATTAAACTTAGCACTGACCAATTTATATCAACCATGACCCATGAGACTACAAGTCATAACACAGGTAAATACACTACCAAGCAAGACAGTTAAACTTACAAAACAAGACCATCCAAGTTTTGATGTTCAGAATAACGAGGGTCTTCTCTGGAAATTGGTATAGTTTTGTCATAGTCAATTACAGGAACAGGGTGATACATGGCAATGGTTTGACCATCCTTACATACGGCGACTTTTGGAGCACTAAATAAACAAACAATAATTTTGAATTATTGTGTTTAACAAACAAAAGTTGGTTGTATACTACTTTACCCAGGGTCCTTGAAGTAATCTCTGTTTGAAGAAGATTTTGAAGCCGCTTGAAAATCTATGTCATACAATTTGTAGTTTAACAAGTATATTGTAAAGCAAACGGTGCAATGTGACTTTAGTATGCAAAGTAAACTTAAAAATACAATAGTTACATCAATTATTAACATACATAATTTAGTTCCAGATGCTTGCTTTGAAAGTAGCTTTCTTGTAAACGTGGTTTTAAGTGTCTGAACACCAACAGCTTGCATCGTATTCGGAGATCGGTAACTCCAAAGGGATTTCAGAAGACTTCTTCACATTGAGTGCAACGTTTTTACGTCAATTTTCTTCAAATAAAAGGCTTCCGCAGTAAACAATGCCCTCTAGTCTTTCTTTACCAAGAACAAAACGCACGTCGGTAGTTGTTAAAATTACATTATTTTTACAAGTACGGGTACTTTAACGCAACCCAGAACGAAAACAGATAATGGCAACTAAAAAGCAGAAAAAAGTAAAAAATATTATTTCTTTATGGTGGTAAAATAATAACGCAAACAATTTAATTTGATTACAAAGCGTTGGAGCCCAATTTCTTGTTCATTTTTTTGTTTTAGATCTTTGAAAACAAAATTGGTTTATGGTTCCTGAAACGTTGTGATGTTAAAGATCTGCTATGTTTGTTGTGGTTATCGTTGGCAACTTTGATCGGGACTGGATTTGAATTTGCGTTTTGTGTATTCGTGCCAAAACTTAGATTTACAATGTAAATAGTGCACATTACCATATTTATCGCACAAAGATTTATGGTAGCACTTTTTTATTACATTCGCAAAGTAGAAAATGGTTTCTTAATCACATGCTGCATTTTAAAGTCTGTTTTAATGTTTTGCTCTTCAAGGTTTGGGTATGTATGTATGGAAAGCATAAGCATATTTTACAACTTATTTAAACTGTTAAGAAGTTCAGATTCTGTTAGTTATACAGTTGATAGTTAATAATTATGGGTCCCCTTCCCTGAAGGGGACTCATATTGATTTTACTCGAATTGTTTTTTGTTTTTTTCTTCCCAAAGTTTGTCCGACTCGTTTTTCCATTAAATGTTTAATGGATTTGGCTGAAATTTACACAGATGGTAGATATAGTTATGTAGATGTGCATCCCACTTTGTTTTTGTTAATAACCCCAGTATTTACCCCGCTAGCCCCCTAAAATGGGTATTTCCCCCCCCAAAGTTTGTCCGACTCGTTTTTCCATCAAATGTTTGATGGATTTGGCTGAAATTTACACAGATGGTAGATATAGTTATGTAGATGTGCATCCCACTTTGTTTTTGTTGATAACCCCAGTATTTACCCCGCTTGCCCCCTAAAATGGGTGTGTTTACCCAAAGTTCGTCCGACTCTTTTTTCCATCAAATGTTTGATGGACTTGGCTGAAATTTACACAGATGGTAGATATATTCATGTAGATGTGCATCCCACTTTGTTTTTGTTGATAACCCCAGTATTTACCCCGCTAGCCCCCCAAAATGGCTGAGTTTTTGAACAGTGTCAGCATGTGTGGGGACCCATGAGTTTTTGCCTGCAGAAACGACTAAAGTTATAAAAGACGATGGCTAATATGGGACCCAATACAAAATAAGCATAGGAAATATATTTATGTTTTAAAATAGGTTATAGTGTATATGCAAGGGCAATATGTGCTAAGCCACCCTTCTAGTTGAATTTGAAGTTTTTTTTACTTTATAAAGCTCTAAATAACATTGTTTTAATAGATTTTGTTGTTTTAAAAGCTTATCAGAAGTTTGTAAACATTACTTCAAGTTAAAGTGAATTTAATAACTGCAACATGGAAGCTATTGATATGTCTGTTGAAGAGATGGAGTTTACTGTTGAATTAAATCAAATGTCAGAAGAAAGTAGAAGATTTGATGACATTATTGGGACAATTGAAGAAATTATCATGAGCGATACATTTCAAGAGATCCAGCATGGTTTTATGGAAAAATACTATCTGGAGTTTGAAGACACTGAAGAAAACAAGTTCATATACACTGACATTTTTCAAGAATACTCATCAATCATAGAAAAGTACTTGGAGTCTGAATTGAAACAGCGCATTCCCTGGTTTTCAATGAGCAAGTTTTCATCATCTTTGAATTCACACAAAGATGAAATAACCGAAGACATTTTTGAAATGTTTTTAACCTTTACTGATTTTCTTGCTTTTAAGGAAATGTTCCTGGACTATCGATCAGAAAAAGAGGGCAGAAATATTGACTTGAGTCAAAACTTTGTAGTACATTCTTTGGTACCTGCATGTACTGTTACCTCAAGTTAACCCCCGCATGTTGATCTATGTTTCCATCCTTTGCCAAGGTAACGTGCGGCTGTGTACCTGTAAATCACCTCTAACGTGCCACTGCTTGTAACTAATGTTATACTGCAGTGTAAATATATGCACATTACCTTAACATCTTAAATGTTTCTACTTGCTTCCGTCATGGCATATACATTATATATTATATTGAATCCACTTTTTGGTGCTTTAATGTTTGTATTTGACTAACCTGTTACTTTTTTGGTGAGTTGCATTTTCTTCAGATTTTGTTACAGTTGGTTGCTTCATGTTTTATACTTCGTATTTTCTGTAAATACATTTTCCAATGCTTTAAGTGTGGCAGTGTGGAATTTTTTTTTATTTTGCTTGTTTATTCTACAAAAGTACAGAACTTTCATAAAAACTCGATTTTTTTATCAGTGTAACTTGATGAACCTGTTCATAACGGTGGAATATGTTTGTAACAAAGGTTATTTAGGAAAGTGGTAAACCAATATAATTAGGTCAGTTAAACATTCCGGATGTAAACCGGATAACGTTTCTTTTTTACAACGCTTAGGCTCGTTAACAATTTATTGGGGGCATTGAGGTAAGCGGTGATTACATTACACCGGTCATTTGAAGAATTTACTTCCCTGAAAAGATCCAAGCAACGTGATATCCTTGTGTGTAAAAGATATATAAGAAACGTAGGGTTGCACAACTTCTAAATTGCCGGTAAAACTGAAAATGACCAGAAGTGTATGCAGCTTAAAAAATATCTGTTTTTTATGCATTGTGACATATATAGGGTAATACTTCACAATTTGAAAGATGCTAACAGGCCGGAATTTGTCTTTTAGTATTACCACCCACTAAGCGTTAAGCACATACAAACTTGAAAACCCACGCTGTCCGGGAGTTAATTTTACGATAACCGGAGTGGTTGTGAATCGAACAAAGTAAACAACTTCGTATTTAACGATGGTGCGTCCAACGACAAGATTTTGCCTTTGCGGTTTTTAAGGATGGGTTCAGGTATTCTTTATCTATTCACAACATATTTAAAACCGTTGGTAAACAAAACCGAAGAGAACATTCAAAAAGAGAATTTTTATTGTCCTACTACCCTACTTTAACATGACATAAAGCGTAAAGTAAGCTATAAAGTCATCAACCGCCCGGGTCGAAACATTTTCGCGTTGCTGGTAAATCAGTTTAAACAACAGCTATACTTTTATACATAAAAAAGAATGTAATATGAACATCAATTTATACTAGCCCTGAATTAAGCGTTTACGCAGACGAGCGATCACGACATACTTAAACACAAATAGTAGGGTGCGCCAAACCTATTGAATATGCGTTATACCGAATCTGTCGCCGATTCGCCATAACGCCTTCAATGGGCCTGGTGTAGGCTACGATGAAAAAGACGTAGCGACCTAGTTGAGTAAATGGTCAATTGCATTGTTACACCAGCAACAGTTCCGTATCTGCAATAGAACTCACAAGTATAAAATTAAACGTTCTTGCATCTGTGATGAGGACGACAAACTTATAGTAATATAATATAAATTTGCTGGCACGAAATTTGCTTGGTTGCATAAATTTCTTCTTAATTGTCTTGCATGATGTGTGAAAAACTCTTTTTGTTACATTTCTTTTTTAGCTTGAACCGTTATGCGAATTACGCAAGAACCAGCATGATTAAAAAAAATCCCCCTATGAACGAAAACACAAGAAACGTGTTGCAGCTGAAGTTGCATCTTTACTTATTTGTCGTTTTGTAATGCAAGTGGCAGGACTAATCAAGTTTGTCTCATGTGCTACTTGACATAACAATTTTGCGTGTGTTGTTTTTATGTTTTTTTGATCATTATGTACACACAGTTAAGCAATATTTAGGTATTGTATTGAGTTTAATTTGGAATGTTACCATTCTTAGCAGTAAAATTTAAATTAATTATTTTGTAGTTTTGGCAAAATGAGAAAAGAGTAAAATTAAAACTAATTCCTACTCCTGTCAATGAAAAATCAGAACAATATGCTTGAGCGAGATGAAAAGTTTATGCAAGTTTTTTGGGACCTTGCTGACAATGAAGAAGCAAAAAGAATTGGTGCCATACAGCAACTGGTTAAAAATCTTCTGGAAAAACAGGACCAGGTATTGGCCCTGAAATTGTTAAAAGTTTGTATTTTGCTAAGCTTTTTCTAAAAATTGGCCTAAATAAACCATTAATCAACAAACTCATTTTGTTTTTCGGTGGTAATGGTTAAGAGTTATATGTAACCCATGCTTGCTTGGTTAACAGGCAGAAGATCCTTCAGAGTTATGCCCAGAATTGAAATATGCAGTTGGCCGACTTGTTCAAGGTTTGGGTTCAAACAGAAAATGTGCACGAATTGGCTTTTCAGCTGCACTGACAACATTGCTTAAGCAAGTTCCATCAAACCTATTAGATGCCAAAGATGTACTAGATCTGATGGGAGAAAAACTTCAACTTGGCAATACAAAAAGTGTAAGTTACTGACTTTGTCACTGCTTTCTTTAAGCACTTACACTAGTCTTAATCAACTAGTGGTCATGACACCCAAAGAAGCCACTAAGCAATTTGGAAGGGGTCACAAAAATCATCCCTTAACAGAAATGTTAATGACTTGATGACTTTGGGAGTAGGTCCATAATCTTGTTTGATGTCAAATTGTGGATTGGAATTTAGTATAATAGTGATGGGACGAGTACCCAGTACTCAGTATTGATGGTATCGAATGATTTCAGTAAGCCTTTTTATATTAAGCGTTCTCTCATTTTCGAAAAGAAAAAAGGCAAAGCGTATTGAAGATCTCTGGTTGTCGATATGCTCGGCACAGGTTGATATGCTCGGCACAGGCAAAGCTTGAATGTGATTCGGTTTGGCAGCCATGTAATTTTATGCTTTATCCAATCGAAAACGTGACATCACAAAATGATATGTTTAGATTCACTCATGTAAGAAAGCTTAGTGGTATCGATACTCAGTATCGAAATATTTTTCCTCAGTTTTTGATGCCAATGTTCAATACAGAAGACCGGTTTACACAATAAGAATACGGGCAACTTTTTTTTTTCTAAATGCTTCTGCATGTGTCTGTGCGCGGTGTACTCTGGCCATGGCAGAAAAATTAGCCAGTGATATATAACTATAAAAGTATAACATAATATTTAAGTACATGGTAATTGTACTCGGTAAACAGTATACATGTGGTACTCGGCATCAGTACTCTCTTCAAAACCTTGTATCATCCCATCACTAAAGTAAAAGCACAAAATAACATGTAAGTACATGTGTTGAAGGCATAATAGTAACCAATGCTGCAACTTATTCCTTAGGAGGACCGAGAAATCCTGTTTGGAAGAGTATTTTGTCTACTGTCCCTGATTGAAAGTGAAAAATTGCTGGAGAAGGGTGGCAAGAATGCTGTTATTGTTCATCATGTCACAAAAGAATTTATCCGACTGTCAAGGATCAAAACTTACATGCACAAAGTTGCTGTAGCTGGACTGTGTGAACTTTGTCGAAAGGTATTTATACAAAAAATAGGTATCCAAAACCATCCAACTAAAATTTGTTTAATAATTAGGTGTAATCCACTTTTTGTAACTGATTTTCCCACTATACAGTCTTCTTTGTGTTTATTTACATTTTTCGTGTTTGTATTTCAGGTTCCAGAGGAAGTATTTGAAAAGGCAATGTGGCCTACTCTATCATCTTGTTTCGCTGGTGGGTGGGAAACTTGCACTCCTGACATGTTGCAGTTGTTGCTTGTTTGCCATAAAACAAACCCAGACTCCTGTGGCAAAACATTTCTAAAAACCAACAAATGGACTCCTGCAAAATCAAAGAAAGCAGAAATCATCGGTATGCATAAAAACATTGCAGCAATAACATGAAAACACTCTCTTACCTGATGTCTACATGGTGCTGCTACACAATAATAAAGCATTGATCTCTTAGACATAAAAGTTTGTTAACTATTGAATATGTTTTCAGGACCTCATAGTTTCAAGCACCTTGCTCGCATTGTGGCTGAAACAACTCCGTGCCAACCAGTTGTCGATCCGTTTGCTCTTGAAGTTATTGTGACAATTGCCAAACAAGGGTCAGATGTTCTTGGAAATTTCTGGAGTGAAAGTCTATCATCAACTTTGCTGACATCTTCTCCAGAGCGAAAGTGCCTTGCAGTTAAACTGGCCTGTTTTTCATTGCCATTGCTAAATGAGGAAACAGTAAGTGAAAAGCAAATTCCTTTGTGACCAGCTGCTCTGATGGGACCTGATGGTGTGCGACCTATCTTATCATTTATTGGCTTGATGCTTTTACATGTTCTTTCCATTTAAAAAAAGTCTGATTCTTATCATAAAATGCACTTTTAAAAGATTTTGGTGGTGAACTATAATTTGTTCTAATAGGGGTGTGATTTTCAAGTGTTGCATTGGTACAAAATCGCATGTCTTGGTGATGCTTTAAAATTGAACAGATTGAATTATATTTCCCTGAAAAATTTGTGTTTCTATATTTTTACAAATGTCAAAAAGGGTGATTCGCTACTTCACATTTGTACAGAATGATCTCAGATTGTAAACATGAAGACATGAAAAACACGTTTGTCTCTATTTAACATAAATAACCACTTTAATTTAATTATTAGTGTTTTTTCGTGACATTTTTCTATATTTCTTTTAGCTATTGTTGGTCTGGAACAAGGACCTCCTAATGAATTTGTACCATGCGTTGATGAATAAAGACCATCACCTACATCGTTATTGTAAAGAACAACTGCCAAAGGAACTAAGTGAAAAAATGTCTGATGTCTCTCCTGATGTGCAATATAAATTTCTCTTTCAACTCTGGAAAAGGTAAATTAACTTTTAATAATGCTGCCAAACAAGGAAAACATAGGTGTCATTGAGTTTATTTGTTTTAACTGGTGTTAATAAGCTGAGATCTTTTGGGTTATGACTGAAGTTCGATATGTGAAATGTGCAGTAAGTACTTCTGTGATTAGAGTGATAATAGCCAGGAACAAGACAATAAAAATATATACGGACCGATGAAGCGTAAAAAATGGGCTTGGAAACATAAATGTTGCAAGTTTAATGACACAGTTGATAAAACAAATGTTCTTGAGGATCTCTTGCCTATGAACTCATTAAACTTTACCCCTGTGTTACACAATCGCCTTTTTGCTGGCAAAAGTATGATAGATTTTTTACAAATGTTTTTTCGCTACTTACTGATAAATACTGTTTCAATTTTTTGTGAATGAACTATTTTTACAGTCCTGGTGGTATTCATCTTGATGGGATAACACATGCTAGTGTTGTCAGCACAGTAGTTGGTCACCTCAAACTTCCAGCTTTACTGAAGTATATTAAATGGTTGAAGAAACTTTTTCTGGTTGGAACTGTCGGCGATGTTGGTATCAAGGAAATTAACTTGGATGTTGCTAGAACGTCAGTATTTTTGTTCATTATTTTATTACCACAACTACTTGATGGATGATTACAATTAAGCTTTCATTAAAGTTAGTTAGATCCATATTTACCTATGTAGCCCTTGCGAAGTTTACAGCTGCATAATAGATAAAAAAGCTTATATAAGTGTATGGTTTATGGTTTTGACTATTGTTTTTAGATGGAGCAGTTCTCAGCTTGCACATCTGGTGCGAATGGTGCATCTTCCCAGAAATGAACAGTGGATAACTGGTATCATAAAATTTTTGTTCCTTCATGGATACTTTCAAGGTAGATTTAAATGTTATTCAAAATTTTTTGAAAAAATGTGGGAGTGTAATGACACACTTGGATACTTGGTGATGATCATACATCATTTACATATCAGTTATTTTTCTGTGTTGACTTGCTGCCTGCTGCTTTCTTTGTTTGTTACATTATGTTGCTAAGTTTGTTAACTTGATACTTATAGGTTTTTCCTATTGTGAGTTGTCACGTTTTCAGTCCTATTCAAGTTTACTTAAATATTCTGATTTTGGGTTGTTAGTGACTTCATTCACTGACGTAGATTGTTACAGACATTTTTAAAGCATGACATATTGTTGGACAACCTTAAAACCACTTCCGCAACATAACCAACATAATATTTACAACCCCCACAACTTTAAAACAACAATAAGACTACTTGGTAGTTGGTAGCAGAGAAAACTTGCAGCAAATAAACTTTTAATCTGATTCTTCTCAGTTGACAAAGAAGTAAATACCTCAAAGGTGGAAGAAGTGCAAATGGTGGATGAGCATTTTACAGATTTATCCGAAGCGACACAAAGAAGAGTGCGTCAGTCCTCTGCCTCTGTCATCACTTGGTTAAACAACATGCTGCCAATTAATTCAAAGGAAGATGTAAGTAATGTACATGGTGTTATAATATCAACCCTTACAGCTGTAGTGGTTTTGATATTTGTTTAATTTAATTTAGTGAGAACTCTGTTTTGTTACCATTTTGAAATATGTTTTGTCTATTTGATTTTTTTCATTATTTTTTTCCATTTCTAAAAATATATGACTCGTTGTAAAGAAATTGTTTTCCAAGTTGTGGTCACACATAAACATCTCAAAGCTGTTTCTCTTTTGTTTGCACATTCAATAGAATTTTAGGTTTTATACAAGAATAAAATAAAATCAAAGCAATTTATTTTGTTGGCTACAGGGTGCATCCAAAAAAATCCCAGGTTTGATGTTGAGTGGGGAATTCTGGCTTAGTATGATTGTTGAATATGCCAACAAACTCATGCAAGAAGAAGGCTTATCTGTTTTGTGTGATATGGATAAAAGCACCACAGATGCGTGGAACGAAACAATGAACTTTATTAAGAAAATGACCAAATTGAAAAAAGGTGACTGATGTTTTACTACTTTTTAATTTTTTTTTTTTTTTAAATTCTTGTATTACTTTCCACCTGTGATTGTTTTGCTGCAAAAGTTTACCTCTTAGGATTATTTAAATTTCCAGATTCGAAAGGTGGAAAAGTATCGGAAGCCACTGCGATGCAATTATTGTTACTTCACGTTAGCATTCAACTTCTATCACCGGACGGTGAAGTGCAAAAGTCAGCAGTTGATGTCATTTCTGATCTCCGTGTAATTGTGGCTGAGAGGTTCAGTAAAGAAAGAAAAAAGCTGAAAATGTCTGAAGATAATGGCCCTCATTGGGTTGAGGTAAAAACGTCTCAGAAGTTTGTTTAATTTGTTTAAAAAGGTGTAACCTTGTGTTTAGTGTGCTTGGCTTATTTTGATTTTCCCCTTGCTTTTCAGTGTAAACCTATTTTCGAAAAAATGTATTTCATTGTGTAAATTTGTTTCTAAAAAATTTTTCTAGTGTTTAATAGGTTTCAATATGTTTGCAACATCACTGAAGTTTTTTTAGTCCAAGAAGTGAGTAAAGCAATTGCACATAGCCTTTGATTAATTATCTTGGCAGACAGAAAAAATATGAGTAGGCTTAATGTAATAAAACATTAATCTAACAATGTGCTGTTTGTTTGTAGGTCATTGTGGAAATCTTGCTTAGCATGTTGTCACAAGGATCTCACAGTGTCAGAGTTGTAGCTGATCAAGTTTTCAAACTGATTTCAACACATATGACAAAAAAAGCATTAAATCTTATCACTGATGTAAGTATTACTTTAACTGCAATTTTACTCGGTGTTTGATAAAAGTACCTTAGTTGTATGAAAATGTATGTCATTTAAGTATCAAAATTGAACATTTTTAAGCTGTTTTACACCTATCTGACAATGTATCTTGTGGTGCAGGTTTATGGCAAGTAAAATTTGTATGCTGTAAAGTACAGAAATTTAAAAGGGAATAGAAATATGTTTTAACATTTCATTGGTGCTTGTATGAGGACAAAAAAAAACTTTATTGGTGGATCAGAAAAAATCATTTCGTGTTTATATAAATGCTATGCACAGGATCTGTCCCGCTAGTAGTGAGCATGCTAATGTCCATGATTTCTAACCTTTGTTATTTGCAGTTTTTAGAAACTGATGTATGACTGTACAGGCAAAATATATATCTCGATTTCAACAATTTCATGTTTATTGAGTCATTTGCTTCTTTATTGTCATTTTGTGGGTAGGTTCTAATCATGAAAGATGCTGAACTGATGAAGAACAAAGATGAAGATGGTGATGAGGATGACACCAATGAAGATGACAACACAGAACAACAGGAAGGTATATTAGAGGATACATGTAAATATATAGGGTTTTGCAAAAAACTTTGACCTAATTTGTCATTTGTTGGCAAAATTGCCTCAATTGATTAGTTGAACAAGGTTGTGAGTCCTAATTCCGTTTCAGCCACTTCTGCTTCCCCGAGAAAGACGCTTAAGCACCATTTCTCCAAGCAAGTGGAACCCAATGGGTTAACCTAAGTTGCCACCAAGTCATAAAATCGAAAAAAAAATTACTCAACGGACTTAAAACTGGACACTAAACGGCGGACTGATTGTGAACGTAAAGCGTTCAGCTGTTTTTCTGGTCTTAACATATTTCTTTGTAGATGAAGAAATGGAAACAAGTGAGGATGAGAGTGATGAAGAAGAAATCGAAGAAGTTGAGGAGGACGTGGATGCGGAGTTTCGGAGGAAGATCAAAGAAGCTTTGGGAAACGCGGCTGCACCGTCCGATAATGTATGGGATCAAAGCAAGATTATCACTTACTAGTTTAATATAAGCGTTCTGTTCTGGTGCTGTTGATGCCTTCAAAGCTGCATAACGGGTCCGGTCATCCCGTCTGCGTAGTGCAATAGTTTGAAAGTGTGGTATTAAAACCTGTTATTAACTTCGTTCATAGCTTGAACGAGAGTTGTAAACGGGCCTGAAATTGAAGCCCGAACCCGAAAGCACAAGCTTGAGACCGGACCCGATTCGTTTTTAAGAAGCCCGTTTAGGCCTGAAAGTTTGATTGACAGGCCTACGAGGCACCAGGAAAGACCAATACAACAAACACATTAGACAATAATAGGCAATGGGTCTTGAATAAGGCGTTTTAGGGCTGTTTGAAATTAGGCCAGGTCCAGCAACTAGCTACTTAGCTGGTTAAATTTATTTAAAACATTCAGACAAAGACGGGTCCGAATCAGTCCCGTTTTTTGAAGAAACCTAAGCCGGAACCCGGCCGGACTTACAACTCTGGCTCGAACATCTTTATAAACATGCTAGACAATTTCGTGAACAAAATGGACTGCGTCCAGTCAAATAGAGAATTCTTGAACACAAGTTTATTAAAGGCACAATGCCTATTTAGAAAAATACAAAAAAAAACGGTTTCTTTGACTGCACTGTGACCTGGCGCATATTATAACTTCGAAAAGATTTTTTTCATTAAAGTCAGATAACTGTTGTTTAGGAGAGTGATGACAATGAAAATAATGAGGAAGATGAATCAGACAGTGACGATGATATGAGCGATGACGCAATGATGAGGATTGATCCCATGTTGTCCAACATATTTAAAGAAAGAAACGTAAGAAATAGTGGCAAAAATGTATTAATGCCTTTTTGTATGAAAAACTCCTAAAAACGTGCCAAACATTTTTACGCATGTTTACCTGAATTATCAAAAAAGTGTTAAAATGATCTTGTATGCTATTTTGGCTTTATTATGATTTAAAAGTAAAAATAACAGCTGGAAAGCGAAATCGAAAATTTTGTTGTAATACAACCTTGGTTTATTTGGTATTTAGCTAATAATTTGTGACAAGTAAAAAAATGTTACTTTGGTACGATACCTTCAAAAACGTTATCTCAACTTAAATGAAAAACTATATTTGATGATCATACAAACTTAAAATATAACCGTACAATATTCACAGCAATCAAAGAAGGCGCAGAAAAAGAACAACAAAATGCACGTTACACATTTCCAACTGCGATGTCTCGACCTTATCGAATCCTTCATAACCCGACATCACGCCACAAACCCGATGGTGCTTGATCTCGCGCGCCCCCTGCTGGAGGTTGTGGACCTTGCATCACGTGATCCTGATAAGTCCGCCCTCGCCGAACGCGCGACCGTTATTCTGAGGTAGGAATGTTTTGTTTTTGGTTTGTTTTAAAGTTAAGCTGGTGTGTTACATGTACAGGCCAGGATGCTTTTTTAGCTTTTCGGGATGTTTTTACATAAGTTTATAGGTAATACTTACGTACATAAAACTGAGCTTGGACAGTTTCATTGCTAAATGCTCCACCAAACTCTTCTATAGTGACAAAACATCAAGCAAATGTAAGGTTACGATGCTTAAGTTAAGATGAACATAAACTTATCAGATCTAAAGTGTTCATACATGCAAGTCCTCACGACACGGATCAATCATAGTGCACCAGATTTATCAAAGAGATCCCTATGCACCAAAAATTAGATTTTTCTATGCCTTGTCACGTGGGAATGCTTAGGGTTCAGTAATTGGCTTGGTTCAGTATCACGCCTTCAAAACGCCTGGTGTTTTTTGATTTACGATGCTTGGATTGTTTTATACACACCCTTTGCAACCTTTGAGTTTTCTTCCGTTTGAAAGAACAAAAAGTAGTCGCACGCCGATTTATCCAATGTCATGTCACAGGTTTGTCGCCCCACCCATAGTACTTTAAAAGTTTAAAATCCCTCTGTACCAGTCAAAACTTGTTTGCATTATGTTATTGCTTATCATAAAATATATTTAAACCACACATCATTTATATCTTTAGAGAAATTTCACCAACACATAATCGTGTACTGTAAAAACTGCATTGTTTTAATGACAGCTGATATTCATTTCTCATCACACAGCGTTTACAAGTATTAAAATCTGGAAGTATATTTTCCCATACAGTACAGTATATGGCAGCTTGGCAAAAATGTACACATAAGAAACGTACGGTACAGCATTTTAATTGGTCATTTTATTGCACACTTTGTCGATGCGACGAATCGCTCTGTGTCCGACATATCGGATGACAACCACGAGAAGTCCTTCTTCTTACTCTCGGCTGATGCAGGGATCTCCCTCTTCTGTCCTCCCAATATTGCGGAACATCCTCAATTCCAACCTCTTCTGTTCTCTGCGGACTTTTCCACTTATCAGGGGAGGTGCCTTGCTTTTTTCTGTATCCATTCGGGGTGTATCGTATCCTGGGCTTCTCCTCTGTTTGGAGGTTACCTGAGTTCACCAATGAACTTGGAAGCTCAGTTATTGTGCCCAGGCTAGTTTGTTCTGTGTCTAAAGGCTTCGTTCGTCTTAAAGATCGTTTCTTATACGTTGTATTGGAGTTTTCCTCCAATTGGTCATCTTTCACCGGAAGTGTCCCGTTTTTCTTAATGGCAGACTTGGTGTTGTCATTCGGTACATTTTCTTCGATTTTAAGTCTTTCGTTTGAATGCTCATTATTGATTTGCTCATTATTCAAATTGGTCAACAAAGTTGTATTGGCGACTTCCAAGCCAATACCGCGCTCTTGAAGCTCAATTTTTGCATGGCAACCGCTCAATAAGTCCCTAATCTCGTCACCAGAGGCGATATTGAGTGGGGTTCTGTCCGTGCTGTCCCTTAACGTGGGATCAGCACCGCGTTCAAGTAACATCTTTACTGCACCGATTGCACCTTCCCTAGCTGCGTGGTGCAGTGGTGTGGATAGGCAGTAATTGCGAGCGTTCACTGGGGCGCCTTTGTTGAGCAAAACGCTTATGACTGAGGTGTATCCATATGCGGCCGCTTTGTGCAAAGGCGTATCCAGTAGTCTGTCGATGGCGATGATGTCGGCCCCACTGATTAGAAGCCAGGATGTGACCTTGAAGATAAAATAAAATGCATTTAATTGTTTAAAAGAGCGTTGAAAACTTTTACCAACAACTGAAGTGCCCCGTATCTACTTCAAAAGCCTGGGAGTACAGCAATTGCCACAATGTTAAACTCTGAGGCAAAGCAACGCATTGTGTTTCTAGCCAAACTGATCAAACAAAATGCCACACAGGTTAAGACCAATATGTTTTTAGGTTGTCAGTATGGCGTGCGTTGTTGTCTTAATATTGGTCAGGAATAGTTTGCAATTTTCTTACGTCTTTGTGGCCTTGTTTCGTTGCAAGGTGAAGAGGCGTTCCTAGTTTACTATCCTGCCCGATGTCGACGTTTGCACCATGTTCCAACAAAGCCTTGGCGTAAAATAAAAAACGGGATTTAAAATAGGATATATTTACTGAAGAAAAATTTTGATAAATTGTCCCACCTTTACGATTCCAAGGTGACCTTGAACCACAGCGACATGTAGGGGATACTCGTCGTGTTGTGATTTGGTATCGTGTGAGGGCCATGTCGTCTGATTGGTCGACGCTCCAGCTTTTAACATCATGCGAACCTGTCCACAGAATTGTCTGGGTTTGTTTATATGCCTACAATTAGTTTAACTCTGTGTTTTTATGTGTTTGGTTGAGGGTGCTTTTGGTCACTATTTAAATACCTTGGTTTGGCTTTTGGGTTTGTTTATGGCACCATAAACTATCACCGATTTTTACATCATTTAGACTTCAGAGGTGTACTTCCGAGAACTATTGATTAAAACCCAAGTTCAAACAAAATAATTGCTGAAAGTGTTACGTGTTAAACTAAATTTGACTTTTAGGTTCTATCGTTCAAATAACCTTTTTTTTGTAAGATTTTTTATGAACGGTATCTCGCATACACCATTTAAGGCTACTCACATCCAACCCTGCAAATTAGTCATGGTTTGGTTACTGACCAGAGTTTCGTTGCGTTGTGTGATCGCCATACTGAGAAAGGAACACTTTGAATTCTCGCTGTACTCGTTCGGATTCGCCCCTGACCAACAAAAACAATTCATGTAATTATGGTACGAACATGTGAACTGCCAAGGCGCTAATAGAATGCTAATCGCTTTTTTCGTGTTTATTATTATTTTTTCATAAAAATGGTCACTGCATCGTCGCGTTGTTGTCGCCAATGCTACGCTTTATTCGGACAAAACATGTCAAACAAAAATTAGTAGATATAATTTCGTAGTCCAGAAAACACTGTATGGATGACCGCATACAGCAGTTAATTCTTAATTTTGCCCTCAAACAGAGTAGATGAAGAAGTTATTAAATTGTAAGATGAAAATGTTTCTTGCCAAGTAGATCAATGAAGATTCCGATTTAACTTACGAGAGAAACAAACCAAATGAAGGGGAGTGGTATCCGAGACTAAAAGTTTACGTTTTATGAGCTTGTGGGGGAACCGCTCGGTCATCCGTGGTTAAACTTTTGAGATTAACTTTGGATAACTAACTAACATGTGGCTAAATTTGAACAAGTTTAAAGCACTATTTCTTTACGAAACGCTTGGAATAAACCAGCGTTAGACAGAAAAAAGAAACTGCATTCAAAAGCAATATGTGTCTCATAATAATTTCAAATTCCAAATACCACAGTTAACAATTAAAGTAATATCTTGCACACCTGTGGTACTAAAAGCACCTTTGAACACCAAAGACCGCAAAATCGTTGCCCTAAGCACTCCAAGCACTTGTGACATAAAATCAACACCAACCGCACTTACCTTTGCTCAAGAGCTGGCGGACTCTCTTCTCATCCTGAAGTTGCAGATAATTCTCAAGTTCTTTCTCTTTATCGGTGAAACACCACAACTTAAACATGGTGCGCTGGTTGTCATTTCATGTTTCTATATTGCACACCCCTTGCATAAACAACACAAAAAGTAAATCTACGTCTGTCGTGCGGGACACAAACGCTAAACGATTGGCATTTAAAACCACGCTCTGTGGGTGAAAGATACGTTTGCACTGAATTTCGTCTAAATTTATAAGTTTTTGGGCGTATTCTGAAGTCTTTTATTAACACGAGCCCGCTTCACTTCCATATTTATAGCATATATTTAGCAGCGAAAAACCAACACAAAGAAATTGCAGGCTTGCAGCCTCACCATCGTATCAACCGCGCCGACGATCACTGTACTGTAAAACATATGCGAACGGTAAAACGCCTTTTCGTCTTTCTGTAACCTTTAGCGAATACTTATTTCGGCATTACATGTCCATTGTTAGTTAAATCCAAGCAAATTCTAACCTCGGTCAAAAATCTCCAGCCTAACATTCCCTAATTGTTTGTAGGGCCTCAGTTCACATCAAACCAATTTCACTCATTCCCGCAGCGTTCCAGAGAGTTCTGTTTTGCCTCGCCTGTTGCTCCTAAATGTATATATAGCCCGCTATATTGGACCCAGACTGCCCGCTGCTGGTCTCACATATCGGCCTTGTAGTGTTTGGTAATGTCTTAAGGCCCTCGGCAAAATCAACACGGCCCATGGCCCGCGGCTTTTACAACGCGCCCAACTGGGTTAATTGGCGCACAGCACAAAAGCCGTGTAATGTGTTGCACAGACCGTGACCCGCACCCCTGCCAGCCTTGTAACTCTTCTTTTCTCCCTCGAAAGCCCTTTCCCTTGCCTTCTCTACTGCCCAAACAAACCCGGTCGTCCATCCATCACCTAACAGTGATTACATCCCGCCATTGCCATGGAACATAAGATTACATGCTTATACTTTCATTAGCTGATTAAACGCCCCACTAAGCGCCGTATCAGCCCCGGAATGCGTTGCGTTTAACAACGAGCATGCCCATTTGCTAATACCTTTTGTTTGTGCCATTTATGGAATGCTTAAAGTGGTCATTCACTGTGTACACAACCTGGATACGAAACGGTCAGATTTTTTTATCGGTTCCTGAAATGCGAGATGTTTATTTTACCCACAGCTGAGTTTTAACATCCAACGATTGGCTTTATACTGTTTCAAATAATATCACTTTATACCTATTTTTACGGGAATATATATTTTTACAATCCTATTAATTTTTTGTATAAAGGAAGTATTTTCTCATTTTTCCTCTAAAGTCGCAAAAACGTGTTTTGTATGACTAACCCAGTACTGACTTGAAGTTGAAAAGCGAATTCAAACAATCTTTCAACATAATTTAGACACCATTTTATGATTGAACTGTAAGTGTGCACTCAATTGGAAAACCATCATTGCGCGTGCAGAACTGTTTACTGAACAAGCGGTTATGTTTGTATCTTAAATGCTAATAACATTTCAAGCGCAACAATGCAGAAACGAAATCTGGGATATTTTTTACGATGCACGATCCTTTACCATACACTGTTGTACTGTGGTTCATTGTTCAAATGTCACCACGTGGAAACACGCCCTGGCTACTTACAAAGGCTTCATACGTTGCAAGACTGTTTTAACCATTTTCCCATCTGTCTCTTGAAGATGTAAAGTTTACCGGAAAGCAGAAACATAACATAACCTTTTGAACAATACCTTTTATCTATTCTTTCGCTGTTTCCCGCTTGGCATACAGAAAACACATAAGCTTGGTGCTAACAACAAAATAAAAATCGATCTCGCGTCTATACCTTATATTACGAGTTTACGAGTTGACATTATGGACATAAAAGACGTTGCCGTGACGTTTAGGCATTTAAACATGGATTCACGACTACACATGTCGTTTAACAACAGTTACTGCTGTTAATTAATCGTTCCTTGGTTTCCAAAGACTGTGATCAAATTTAACTTTTGTTTGTTGGCAGCCAACAAACCATTTCGTATAATGGTTTTTGTTGCCTTATTCTCCAAAAGAATACTTTTTTGCTTTTAATCTATATGAAACTTGATCAATAAGGGGATAAAATATGCAGATATGTCGACGTATGTTTGAATAGTTTCGGGTTGTGACCATTACAAACAATAAATGTTGCACCTGGGAAGGAGTAAATCAATTCTTTAAGTCCAACAAGATTTTGCATTAGAGTACAATGTACACACACGGCTGTCATTTAGATAATTTTCCAAAATATAGCAAATTTATCTATACTACTCAAGGGTCTCAGCTGGAGAATAAGTAAAATTTTAACTAATGAATAAAAGTCTTACTAAAGAGTATTAATGGTCCGAAAAACAAGCTAAACATGCACATGGACTTGTACAGTTGATCAAAAACGAAAACTGCCCGAGCGCTTGGATGTTACAAATAAACTCTTAACAGACTGTTGAACAATTGCTATTGTCATTATTAATACACCTGTATACGCTCTTTGGCAGTTTTGTTTTTAAACTAGAAATTGTGAACGTACGTGCCTCACCTTTTTTACTAATCTGCGCAACCAAACCTCTAATCTCAACACACTTTCTCTTTAGAATGAAGCTGTGTAAAATGAAGGGCTACACTCACTCACTTAACACAGAGGAAATTGCCGCCTGTCATGAGGACATTGAACAGATTCTGCAGAAGTGCCAGCGTACATCGGGAGGCCTTTTCCTTGCCCAGCTCTGCTCCCACACGTGTATGTTTCTACTCCGTGTTCTGTGCGGGAACCCTGCGCCAGAAGAAGGGTATGTGTTGCTGGGCTTGATACTATAATTACGCGTCGCGTTAATAATGCAGCACCCGTGGAAAAGGTGTACTTGCGTATCGAAATTGTTGTTTCGGTTTGAAAAAAGCAGTAACAGTTAATAATTTGGCTCGTTTGTTGTTTTGTATTTTAAAAAAATATTAAAACAGTTTTATCAGCAAATAACGGATGCACACCCTTCTCTGTATATTTGGTTACTGCAAATATCTGTGTAAAATTAAGTGATGCGTCTTGAGAGAAAAACTTAAATTTACGCCATAACAATAGAGCGTTATAACAAGACAAAATTCTGATCTGAACATGTGGTTCAC
The DNA here is from genome assembly GCF_965637545.1 of Phallusia mammillata. Taxonomy (NCBI): domain Eukaryota; kingdom Metazoa; phylum Chordata; class Ascidiacea; order Phlebobranchia; family Ascidiidae; genus Phallusia; species Phallusia mammillata. Next base: position 12,609,748 of record NC_137253.1, read on the forward strand.
GCTTGGGTTTTCCTAAATGTTTGTCCGTTCACAAAATGCTCGAAACCAACCCATTTTCGGCTATTCCTAATAAACTAACAAAACTATTCTTGAATGTAACTGTATTCTCTAGATGCCAGACCGGGGCCGCGGACACAGGTCGTGTGACGTCAGCATACGCGAGCGCACTGGAAAATTTTATGACGAAGCGTGAGAGTCACCTACACTTGTGTGTGCTGCAGGATTACGTCAGCAGATACCCGCTACTGGCGAAGGGACTTGTCGAACCTCTCATCCGACATATCAAAAACGGTGTGCTCGTTTTTCGCAAGGTATTGTAGCCATCTGGGTTGTGATTGTGTATGGTTTGTTGGATGAAACATATTTTAATGTGGCTAAAATGACCCTATACAGTTAAGTGGTTTGTGCTAGTGGTCAGCACAAACACAAGGCTTTGAACCCATTATGGGGTAGGGAACGTTTGTTTAACACCACTGCGAGAAACCCACAGCTTTTATTTTTCGTCTATCTCTAAGGCAAAGCGCTTTTTTTGGTTATCATTGTATATATTTTCTCAGCCAATTGGTACATATGGTGCTCAAAAGCGTGGAACTGTTTGTCATGTAAGGGTAAAACATGAACTGCCTTGAAACAGCACAAAATAAAAAGATGACTTTTGCAATCTGCAAGTGCGAAATCTAATGAAGATCTCGGCAAATTATTTTTTATTTTAGACACAAGCTTGCCAGTTGTTAATGTCGTTGATCACGTGCTCCATATCAAGCCAACACGCCAAGACACATTCGGAAAAACTACTCGTCACAACTTGCAAAGTGCTGGAAAATATAATCTCCAACGCACGTAACGTCAAGACCAATTACGTCAGCGAGCTGCTCAGGTAGGTTGGATACATTAAAATTATGTACTTAAGGCTTATGAAATCATGTGGTTTAAACGGTTACGACGAAATTTTATTAAATCGAGGTATGGGTAAAGACTAGTCGTACGCACTTCTATAGCAAGTTACTGTGCCAATTAGTGGCATTTGTGTTCAGTAAATAAAACTGTGTTTTATATTATGTTACAAATCACAGGGGCGAAAATCTAGGGCAAAAAAAATAACTTTGGTGAAACTAAGGACAAAATCAGAACGCAAAATAAGGATATTTCTTAGAAACAAGACTGGCATGGCAAACCTGTTTACAATGCAACCACCAAAGAAGATAGAATCAATGAGCTACAGCGCTGACAGTATATATATGACAGACATTAGACTTACCCCCAATTATTTCCCCAAAGTGTAATTAACGGGTAGACAGTCATTATAAAAACCAAAGCCGTTTTATTTGTTTTATTTTATGTACAAATATTAGTGTAGTGATAACAACGAAGTCACTTGGTAACTGCTCCTTGAAGACAAACAAACCTCAGTCTATGCACTCTTACAGAAACAAAGTGTTCACTTTGAATGACATTTTTTTGTTAGATTGTTGTTCCACGCATCCAAATCTTTGAAGGAACAACAAAGCGATTACGATTGGGCTTCAACTATTCAAGTCCTCAAAAATCTTCTGGAAATGCCCGAAATACAACGATCTCAAAACCTTACCAATCTTTCCTGGAGAGTAGCAACACTTTTAGGACAAACGTAAGCAACAAATTTATTTTTCACCATCAGTTTAGAAATCATTTCTTAGGTTAATTTTTTTCGTGGTACGTATTTGTAATTATTGGCACTGGCGGATAACATGAACATAGCAGTAAATTTGTATATTTATTACAGTCGACCTAAAGTTGACAAGACGGAGCAGAGAAATGAAAAACGAAAACGGAAAGAGGAAAAAGCTAAGCAGGCTAAGGAGAATGGTAAATATGCATATTTTTGGCAAACCTACAAAAACTCCATGTGCCGAGCTATCGCCTTGGTATATTGTGAAGATATATGACGCTATTTTAAAAGACGTCAACTTGCATTTTTTGTGTAACTAAAAACCATATAACACCGCTTAAGGGTATAGAAACCTGGGTGGTACATAAGACCTGATTGTAAGCATTTTTATTCAACAAAAATTATAATTTTTCATTAAAGTATTCCATATGTTAAGATTACGTTATTATGTGATAGCATGTAATATTATTCGGTACTATAGAATGAATAATGATAACCGTGACCCGACCTGGCAGGGCATGTACTAACGGTGTGTTTGCCAGGAGAGGACGCTACAGAGGAATCCGGCGAAAAGAAAGAAAGTCGTCGTGAACTAAAGCGTCGGATTCGCAAGGAAAAGAAACTTGCCAAGAGACAGACGCAGGCCAAGCGCAAAAATGAAGGCGGGGATTCCGCTCCGAAAAAGAAGTTTAAGAAGAAAAATCGCGGTCAATCTGCTTTGGACAATTAAATTTGTTTGGGTAAATAAATTTCGAACCTCCCAAAAACGTATGTCCTGCTTATGAATTGACAGTAGGTATTTGATTTCAATAATAGCCCCATGCAATGATTTGAGCGTGGCCTTTCAAGTACGGCCGTAGAGTCGAACTTTTCGTACATTAGAATTTTCTCCCCGAACCCCGTATCCTGAAAAAATCAGAAGCTTCGGTACGCCTTGGTTTACGTAGTTTGACTTAATTCGGGTAAGCTGCTGTAGTGGGTTTGAATCCTATACTGAATCATAGGTGCTGACAGGCCCGAAAATGAGAATACAAAACCCGCCCTAAACCAGACTTTGAAACAACGAAGCCCAAATTAAAGCTGGTGTAAAGTCAGAATTTCTTTAAACTTTGCAACTCTGTACGGCGCGGTTGGAAAATCGTCATGAACAGTGAATGTAAAAAATAACAATGATCAGAAAAAACGCCTGTTGTTGCTATACCAACCCATTTGCCTGCAGTACCGAATACAACCAAGGTTCAGTTCAGTGTGCAAGTTTTATTAAAATCTCTGGAAAAAAATCAAAACGCAAAGACAGAGGCAGGAATAACAGTCGTTGGCCAGTGACGTTATAATAAGCTCTTTATGTACAAAAAATCGCATGTAGCACAATCGGAGACAGCCTTCATCAGAGTACAGTTTGACGCAGCGGCTTAACCCTTAGAAACCACTATCAGTCGTTGCTCGTGGTTTGAAAAAATCCATCTTTTGGGTGAGCAACACCCAGCGGTTCAGAGGTCTCGATTACCAAGTTGACACTGTTTCGATTAGTAACTTGACCTTCTTGAACATTTGATTCCAAAAGATTATTTAGCATAACGTTGTCTGTGGTCCTTGCGTCAAACTGAAGCATGCTATTGTCTGGTAACAGGTTTTTGTTTTTGGTTTGACGACTGTAGGTTAAGGTCTGGACGTTACTGCTGGTTACAATGCCTTTTGTGTCCATTGATCCGTTTAGAAGACCACATTCTTCATCCTAAATAGGTTTACTTTGTTACACAAAGCCAGAGCGCACACACAAAAACAGTTGTTATGTCTATCTAGTTGTCAATATAGACATAAAGAAACAAAATGCCTTTGGTCAAAAGACAGACCAAGTATGTGCAGAAATGTTAAGATTTATACACATGTCATGCTACACAGACGCCAACGAATGTTGACTGTTCTGATGTTTAAAGAGCATCTGCATGGCTTTTTGTGGACTTAAAAAATGCTCTTGTGTGACAACCACAATGTTGTAATTATGGTGCCTCAGACGTTGGACTATAACAGTACTTATACATTTACCACAAACAACTCTTGTCATAAAATGTGGTTTGCAGATATATTTTAAAGGTTTGCATATGACAACATCAATGTCAACACTGCACCAATGTATTATTAACATAGGGCTTAACGCCTTGGCTTTGACATGTAAGAAATGGTGGTGACATGATGCAGCACATCAGAAAGGGATAATGTAAAATGGTATTTTAACATGTTTGTAACGTCGCCCAATATGCTGTACATATGACTTAATACCTACTTGTTAATCAAACCACCAATTTACTTGACAATAGCATGACTTACTTTTACAGCACCAGAATTAAATCTTCCACCATTTCCACGATTTCTCATCATCGCATGTTTATGCCTCGATTCATGCAAATATTTCTGAAAGTACAAGGTTATTAAAACCCCATTGTTGCAGACATAGGCGTCGATTTAGGGGTGACCGGGGTGACATGTCTCCCCTCCTGAAAAAACAGGGGTGACAACATATGTATTGTCTCCCCTGTTTTTTGTTTGAAATAAAGTATTGCCAGAAAAACCACATACACGCCTATGCCGTAAACCAGTGTTTCATACCGGAACGGAACGGAACGTTATACCGGAACGAAATAAATAATTTTTGGCTTAAATACCGGAACGAAATACCGAAATAAAAAATATTCAAAATACCGGAACGGAACGAAATACCGTTATTTTTTATTCCGGTATTTCGTTCCGGACATTTATCATGAAAAAATTGCTGAAAATTTCGCGCCGTTGAACTACAATAAAAATTGAAGCTCCACAATTTACATCCGTTTGACCATCATTGAGAAATGTTATGTGACGTAACAACTACCGACAATAATTGTTGTTTGTTGCAACTTATTTTCTTTTTCGCTTAATAGTTGTAAAGACCACAAAGAAATGTTATTTTGTTAAGACCGAAATACCGAAAAATACGTAATTAATTTATTTCGGTCAGACCGGAACGAAATGAAAATATCGGTCCAGAACGAAATAACGAAATAAATAATTTGCTCAGAACGAATAACGTTATTTGATTTCGTTCCGTTCCGGTATGAAACACTGCCGTAAACCGGCTGTTTGTAAGATAGAAGGTCACAATCAATGACAAACGCAAGTGTCTCGTGGTTTGTTATGCAATGTAACAATGGTTGCAGTAACAATCGGCATTGTTATGTGATAGTTAATTGATTTATTCCCAGCACAGGGTGGTGGTTAAAGTATCTTATATTTGCTTTATGTTAACTGCAGAAATGACTAGCCCAGGGCTGTACAACATCTTCGCCATGACGGCCGCATCGCAGATCTTTATTTCACCAAAAGCCGGGCAATTGCCTGCTTGCTTGTGTTTTAAAATTACTGATGTAAAGAAATATTATATATTATATGTCAACCATCTAATGGCGCCTAAAAAGTTGAGATTAATTTCTAACTTGAAGCGCAGATTGACCTGAAAAGTCTGACGACCAGTCTCAGCTGTTTATGACGTCATAATCTATATTGTGACGCTTAGCGTATCTGGTTTTTCCCATTGTTTGCATACAACAGGCATAAAAAAGTCTGCAACGTATGATCCCTAACTGGTGATACTTTTTCAGTTCCATAAAATGTGTTTAGAGCAGCTTGAAAATCAAAATATTTGACAAAAGAGTTTTTATTTACGTCACGGCCGCCAGTACATATATTTTAATAAACATGTTCACGCCCGCAGGTTGTGCACCTCTGTACTAGTCAAAGTAATAGGCATTTTTGCAGCCAAACGCAAGCAACCCTCGAATAAGACGTTTTCTGTTTAATGTTGAGTCATTTGAAAATCGTCACACGCAATGTAAATGAACATCTTGAACAACGTACACTTAAATCCTGTCGCAATTTCACTATCTGACTGTGTGAAAGTTTGCTCTATCTGCCAGCTTTATTTTGTTACGTGCAACCAAATATGGGTCATAACTTAGATCGTGCGGTCGCCAGGACAACGGAGCAGTTAACGCAACTGCCCTAAAATTATGGGTTTTAACGGCTGATGGATGTTTTCAAAACATGGAAAAGTCTCCCCTAAAATGTTGCCAATAGTTAAAAAATCGACGCCTATGGTTGCAGACACAATCAAAGCATTAATCTTTTACATACTTTCCGTTCCTTGGGCAGCCTTCCTTCTGCTTCCAATTTCGCTCTTGCTTGCCTTCTTTTTAATATCCTGTGATACTGTTTGGCATTTACATATAGTGGCTCCTCTTCAAGAACCTCTGTTTGACCCCCAGTAGTTTGCGATACCAAGCGCTGCAAGCCACTATTTCCATTTGGAACCATCTAAAAAACCTTCAGTTAAAGCCAAAATAACAAGGAACTGAAACAAGAATATACTGGATATCAAGTGTTTCGAAACCCTCAAGTTTAGTTTCCAGTTTCATTTTCGGCAAATCAATGTTTCCTATTATGTGCCATTAAATGCTGCATTGTTTTAAGAACTGATTAAAAGATGGCTGTATGTTATGGGTACATTTAGGTTCAAAGAAAAGGGTATAGTGGCCAAGATCAACTGACATACAACACCATGAATATACAATATAAAAAATATTTTTTAACTGCAAAATTGATTACAGGTTACTAGTCTTTTTCGCTATCACATGGTGATTACATTTTTCGGCATGCATGTGCGCACGCCTGTACCCCAAGCATGGCAGATAAACTAGCTAGTGATATACAACTTAGTACAACACTACACTTAAGTACTCGGTAATCGTACTCGGTATCGAAGGTATATACATGTGGTACTCGTACTCGGTACTCGCTTCAAAATCTGGTATCGTCCCATCACTACAGGTTACATTTTAAATGTAAAACTTTGGCTTTGCAAGACAGTTTATTATTATGTCTTCAAATACAGCTAACAACTCTTGTAGTTTAAAAAAGCATGCAAAATGTTGTTTAAACTAGAAAGGTGGCTTTCTGATATACTTCCATTTTATATATTCTATACGATATTTACCAATTTACTATACACACCATTTGATCTACATATATGATTGTTTTTGCAAGCAAAAACAGATGGGTCCCCACATGCGCGTTTGTGCGGATTTAACGTACTGGTTATTTTTAGATTCTTAAGAAAAAACTTAACCAACTTTAGCAATAACCCAACTTTAAAAGTTTTGTCCGTATTCTTTTTGCATCATTATTGTCATATAATTACAAACTAGAAAAGTGGCTTTCTGATACACTTCCATTTTATATATTCTATACGATATTTGCCAATTTACTACACTATACACAATTTTATCTACAAACATGATTGTTTTTGCAAGCAAAAACGAATGGGTCCCCACACGCGTGTTTATGCGGATTTACGGTAAACCTATGTGGCGGTTATTTTTATATTCTTAAGGACAAATTTTTCACAAAGCATAAACTTAACTTTAAAAGTTCTTTTCCATATTCTTTTAGCATCATTATTGTCATATAATTACAAAAAATCGGTGAAAAAAGAACGGGGAAAATACATTCAATTTAATCTCTTGCTTTGACCTTGATATTGTGGTTCAAGTTCAGTTTTTAAACACAAATTTTCCTAGAAAGCCTAACTGTTGTATTAGACACTATATAAAAAAAGTCGTTTGCTACAAAGGTATACATAACAACTTGTTTTTCACTTAACTTTGTTTCGCAAAAACGACCGTTTAATGAGCTTTTGACACTGTTTTTAATAGCATGCAGTCCTTAGTGTTCAACAATACCCTTCGGCCTAATTTATACCTGACTTAAGTACTGATTCTTGAATTGATTTGTCAAAAATAAAGAAGATACGTTATGACGAAAAATTTAAAGATAATTTAAAGATCAAAAAACGAGAATTTAAAGATCATTTATCGCGCCGTTCGAAAAAGTTAAGTTTATTATTAAATTTTATATTTATGTTGATCAACGCTGTTTTGCCTGACATAAACGAAATCGAAGCACGTTTATCGAGTTCGAATTACGTCTTACGTGTAAAACCTGCGCCAAAACTGAAAATGCGCGTGGCACAAAAAAAATGATTACTAATCACCGAAACGACTGTCTCGTAAAACGTCTGTCCAAACGTCAAGCTGAGCACTCCCGCTCTGCCGCCTTAATCGTAAACCAGTGAATACCTCCCTTGGGACTTATATCTGACTGATAGCGCACACATATTATGAGTTGTAAAGGTAACTGGCAAAATTTTAAATACTAAACGAATATCCTGCTTAAACAATTGTTAACTTTTTCAAATATTTCTGCACCATAGGGCATGTATTTCTGCCTTAAAACTAAAACCGTTTCTTTCGGGGTTTAAAGGGTAAAAATGGGTAAATCCGAAAAAAAGACACAAAATTCTTTAAAAAACTTTACATTGCACCAAACAACAAAGCATGAAACTCCTAGATGCTGTACTTTAGTCAGTACAGTCGTTTCAAAAAATTTACGTTTTGGGGGCCTGTGGGTGAACCGCTGGGTCAATCGGGGTCAAACTTCAGGAGGATCAAATTTGGATTATTAACTAACATCTCTGTAAATTTGAATAAATTTGGAGCACTCTTTCTTGACCAAACGCGTCTCACAAGCCAGCGTTAGACAGAAAAAAGAAATAAGAAAAAAAAAATATGGACAAAAACAATATGTGTCCCCTTCAGGGAAGGGGACCCATAAAAAGAAAAACTGCATGCAACAAGCAGTGCTTACCATTATAATACCGCCACTTTGTACATTGCCTGCCAAGTTCACAGAACCCGCAGGTGAAATAACGGAAGAGTTGTTGTTGGCGGAATTGACTTGTTGCAAAACAACAGCCCCACCTTGACCAACGGACTGCACATTATTTCCAACCACCTACAAATACGTGTCAATAGTTTTTAACTCTTTGTTTTAACAATAACAACAGTTTTCACTTTTCGGTTCAATGTGACATTTTTGTCTAGAATCCTCTTGTTGCAAAGGTATTAAATATCACTACATATATATGTATCCTTTTTGAAATGCAAATTACCTGAACAAGTTGAGGTGTGTTTGAACTGGTCCCATCTGCTTGCAACAAAACTTGAGCGACCCCATTTTGCTGCATTTATAAAGTACATGTTTTACATTGTAACTCAGAACTTCTTACGTAGCTGATTAATGCAATAAAAAGCAGTGACACTACCCAAGTGCTATAAAGGAACAAACATGTACAAATTCACAAGTACCTGTGGCTGGGTTGGCTGTTGTATAACAAGCTGTGCTCCAGCATTGTTTCCCTGCAGTTGCAGCCCATTAGAAGTTTGCACAAGTTGAAGTGTATTTGCAAGGTTTTGTGTTAAAACTGGAGCATTGCTGGAGGAAATGTTCTGTCAATAATGGTTACAGTTAGTGGTGTTTTATTTGGTGGAGTAAGTCAGTTATTATTACTGAAACACTCTGGTTGTTGTTTTGTATCACAAGCGAAGGCTGCTGAGTTGGTTGTTGAGTAAGTGAATTTCCATTCATTGCAACCAGCTGCAAAAAAATTACAAAATTAAAAAAAAGCCACAAAGTAAATTGGATTCAAACGTTATAAAACATAAACTGTTAAGATTTTTTTCTGCATTCATGCTAAGTTAAATTTACAATGCGCAGTGGTGACCCATTACCAAAACAAAAACCTGCTATCTTTTTGTTTGTGTGCCGACCTGGTAGGTTTGTTGGCCATTAGGTCCAGTTGTTTGAAGCAGTTGTGCCTGGATTGACTCTCCACCAGAATTGCCAAGCAGGAGGGAATTTTGTCCATCCATGTTCTGGTTCCAACCTAAACACATTATTTACTCACAATTATGTTCTAACAAACAGGAAGTGCGCTTTTCAACTGTTTCTGTTTGTACTTTAACAGTTGGGAAAAAGAAGAGTGAACTATTGCGATCAACTTGACTCAGACAATATATCAGATTAGCATGGAAAGAATTCATTTCAAAAACTAGAAGTTTATGTAATGGAACGTTTTTAACTGAGACTTTGAGTAAAACGTTTTTGACCTATTTTTTCATGACTAAACGTCTCGCATATCAAATGAACGGAACTGGGTTCTACCAAGTATTTAATGAAATTTCTAAACAACCAATTAACTGTTTAAAACTGGAAAGGCCTTGTTGTTAAACTTACATCGATAACTCCATTAACATACCATTTTATAATAAATTGGAAATTCTTCCTTTTCCAAAACTTCATTTTAAAACTTGCACAGCTGCGTTTAAACTTCAAAAGTTTGAGGAAATGGTATTTACACACCACAACATTCAACATTCGTCCCCAAATGTGTACTTACCGATAAATGGTTGAAATCCAGATACTATTTTTCAAAGCCTCTCTGATTGGATCGGTGACTTTTCACCACGACGAATAGAAAATGGCCTCTTCGGCCTCCTGACCACTCAGCTGGCATTCATGTTTTATCCAATCACAACGCACAGTGAAGTCACGTGACAAACCAGAACGCCTTGCAACTGTAGGTGTGATGCAATAACTTCTAAATGCAAATGACAAGTTTGTAAACATAACTTGACTTATAAAAATACTGATTCTTGGGAATACAGACACTGACTTAAATAAATATTGGCTCGATCAAAAACTCCCACAGAGTTTTATAATTTTTTACAAGGTGTTAAGACTGCCGTGCTTGTTGGCATATAATGAATACCTTATAAAGCCAATGCTTTAACACTCATTGTAGTCATAATTAAATAAACTAAAACCATGCCTTACCAGTATTATTTACATACAATTTTAAGCTATGTCAGCGATCAAGCGGTCATCCTTGATAGTTTTTTCGATTTGTTATTTTTGGGAGAGTCAATTATTAAAACATAATAAACTGTGCGTTATGTTGGCCCAAACATTTTTGTTTTTTTATTTTTTTCTCTTAAACTGAAATAACGATCACTTTGTTTTGTTTGCTTCCTATGACGCAACTGGGGAAACCCCCTGTCCAACTTTGCACTATTGCCCTATGTGGTTTTCCAATGAGTTGTGAATGTGATTAGGACTTAAAAACGTTTTGCCTTAACAGCCAAAAATACTTGCCGCATAATTGATGTCGCTGTGTTGAATCCGTGTTTTTTGGGGGGCTGAACAGTTGAGCTGGATTTCTGGAATCTTTTGCTGCCTATGATTGACCTCAATTATTTACTATGTCTTGTCCAACTGGATTGCTTGTAAATATTGACGATGGAAATGAAATTACTTTGTCAAATAAAACAGTAAGGCATATTTATTAGCCTAAATATGTAAAGTCTTTTCAGTTCACTATCTGACATAATAATAAAACTTTTTTCAGCAAGTGTAAGGTTTGTCAACTTATTTGTTACATTTTACTTTATTAGCAGGCCTCCCCAGCAAAATTATTATCAAAACGAGAGATATCAACAAAATCACCATCTCACAGTGTAGGAACAAATGGTGAAGGTAAAAAGGAAGCTCCCAAATTATGTGGTTACTTAACCAAAGTCTCTTCAACTGGCATTGTGAAATGTAAGTTTAAAAGATGTTTCTTTGATCTTTGCATTTGCATGTGGGAGCAAGGTGAAAAAATAACTTTTAAACGTGTCATAACAAGATCTTAAATACTCTTGAATTCACACTTTTCTAACATTAAGTTTTAAATCAGGGTTGCAGGGTTAGCGTCCAGTCTGCAGAGTGTGGCAGCTGCACGCGCGATTATTTTTTGAAAAAAAAAATTGTACACTCCAATTTTGGGGGTTGCATGCAGAAATTTCGCACGGAAGGCATTTAATTGTACTGCCTTGACCTCTTTTACTTGCTTTGAGCCTGCTGAAATTGGCCTTGCACGTGAACTTACAAGATCGTGCACAGATCTTGTCGTGAACTGCCATGTTCTGCAGACTAGGTTAAAATCTTATTTATTTTTGTGTGTGATAAGTGTGTGATACCAGTGCTATGTTTAATTATTATAAAATAATATATAATAAAGACATTGTTTTCATTTAGTGTCAAAAACAAGATGGTTTTCATACAATCCTGAGACATGTGACTTGACATTTAAGAGAAACCCTGAACAGGAACCAGATGGCTCTGGACAAATGGGAAGAATACCTTTGCGAAGAGCCTCATTTAATTTTACTGCTGCCAGTCTGCAGGATAACCAGTTTTCAATAACTTCTGATGGCACAACTCACAATTTACAGGTACATAATAATATCTGTACCATGGTGCACTTAACTACAGCCAGCTAAGATGAGTACATTCACACTGGGATCAGCCCTGGCGTCCATGCAGACCGGCGATGATAGCATACTCATTTATAAATCATAGTCTCCCAAGCATTCCCATATGGCAAAGCACAGACTAGAAAATTCTAGCATGCAGTGGGATTTGAACTTAAATGGTGCTGCTGTTTTTATTTAACTGGTTATATTTAATGCTCATAAAGTTTCTTTAAGACTGCCACAAAGACTGAAAGAGCTAAATTTTGCTAAGATTATGACACCGCCAAATCTTTATAATGATATACTGACACTGTTGTATGTTTTCTATACTGTTCATATGTGTGTGGTTGTAATTATAGGCCAGTGACAGAAAAACTCTGATGTGGTGGATTCAAGAACTCCAGTGCCAGCGAAGGGCTTTTAATCAACGACAGTCTATAGAAGAACCCCATAAGCCAGACTGGCAGGGGTCAATTCATGGATCTAGCGTATTTTGGATCCCAAACCAGGAGGATGTGAAATCTGGACTTATTGATGTAAAGCACCCACAAATCGAATCTGGTGAGAAATTTGTGCAAAAAAGGAAAATTCTAGCTTAGGATTTCACTGTATGTGTTTGAAGAGATTAAATGTACAGAATAAAACAGTATATATTATGACCATAGGCACCGAGTTTTGCAAAAATGCAAGGTGGCGGACTTGAAGTATGACGTCATTTTATGTGACGTCACTAATGCGTGCAACCACATGAGCTCAAACTCAAAGCCCAACAAACTTCCCATAATGCAACGTTTTTCAAAATCTTATAAAAATACATTTTTGAAATAGTATTTATTTGGAACACTTTGCTCTGTAACGTTTATCATTGGTTTAGCCGCCTTTAAAAAATGTTTTGTCACATTGCTGTTGCTTTGTATCACCAAAAAAACCCATTTATTACAGCACAATCGAATTGTACGCAATAATGGCCAAACATTCACTGGCACCAATTGTGTGTTTGACGTCATAAACAAGGCATGTCATAAACAAGACAACCAAAACAGGTTGCAGTTTTTTTTTTTTTTTTGCCAGCACGCTTGTTTAAAAGCAAAATCGTTCCTGATTTTTCTCAGAATTTACGATGTTTTGTACGGTACCGCTACAAACAAACCAAAATATCCACGGTGGCCGCCACCGTGCTTCACAAACCCAAGGTGGCGGCGCCACCCCGCCACCGCCCACTCGGCGCCTATGAGTATGACCCTATATATTAAGATTGTGTTTTTTATTCCAGAAAATAGTAGTGGTCCCACTCAATTAAGGGCTTTTCGGCCAGATGAAGAACCACCTGACACAGTTGGAGATCAAGCTGCTACTTTACATAGACCTAGAAACTCAAGTGTATTATCTGGGAATTTCACTGTTTTAGGCAACAAAACACTTCCAATGCCAAATTTAGGAAATATTAATACAGCATTTACCAATGCGGGTAAGTTACTGTTTTTAAGATAAATGTTGAGTATGTATTATTAATAACTATGCATTTTTGGAAAATGATGGTAAACATTTTATTAGAAATGCCAACTATTTACCTGTGTCCATCATTTATCATTCATGTCCATCATTCATGAAAGCTTATATTTTTTTCTCTATAGTTCAAATTAGTTCATTAAAAATTAAGGTTACAAATCAAAGTAGGTTACTATGTCAAGAAATTCGTTAAAGTTAAAACAATCAAAAATTAGATTAAATTTTAGTTTTTATCCCAATATAATGTGAAAACACTTGTATTTTATTACACAGGGGAAGCAGCAAAGAAAACCTTAAAGAATCAAGCACAGAAGCTTCGACCAAATATGGGAAGAAGTGAAGAAAACTACCTCGGTGGGGCAGTGGCCAAATCCGTTTCAGGTGCTTACAATGTTTTCAATGCAGTGTTGTTCGTGAGACGTAATGTGATTTAAGTTTCTTTGTCACCCTGGAAACTGTGACTCACTTCTAAGATATGATGCATGATTGTTCACTAGGCTAAATGTGTTTTTTGGCTGTGGTGGCATTTGGTTTGCAATTGTGGCAACTATCAATATTGAGCCTAACTGACCCCAAGCAATAATTCTGAGCAGTGCCATAGTTTAGGCCAAAATCCAGTCCACATTGCAAACTAGGGTTTTATTTTATGATAGTTTTAAAAATTATTGAATAAATAAATAATTTTGGCATTCTAAATCAGTAATTAAAATATCAGATATTTGGACCAGGGGTGGTTGTTAAATCTGGGTATTTAAAATTATTAAGCAAAAAATATGTTGTGATTGTGCATACTCCTGGTCATTGGACATACCCAATCAGAGACAGGCTGCAGCTAAAATTAGAACTAATTCGTTTCATAACAGCCCTGTTCCAGATAGTTCAGCAATGTTTATAAACCTGTTATTTAATGTCATAACTTAATGTTTTGCATCATTTTAATCTTTTTTTTTTTATCTTATTTTTATTCAACTAGGATTCTAAGCTCTTTTTCCTGTAGTTCCCGTATATTCTCCACAAATACATATAGAATGCCATACATAAGTCTACTTCCTGTGTCACACTGCTTAAAACTTGACTTTATATTCCACAGCATCAACTAATTTAAACCAGTATATTTTGACCACCAATTCCACCAACAATGCTACTGATTCCAATGATTCAATGGGATTTGGGAGTTTCGTCAAGGGACTTAAATCTGAAATTTTGGAGTTACATGATGAACTAGCCATGCTTAAAATGAAGCTTCAAACCAAAGAGGTGCAATAATATAAAAACTGTTTTTGCTGTTTAAAGTAGTAATGTTTTCTACAGTAGTTGTACTGTTTTCATTTTTATTTTTAGTTGTTTAAAGTTCTGTGGTACTATTTTCTACAGTGGTAACTTGTATTGTTTCGATTTTTGTTGTTGTTTAAAGCAGTGCTCTTCAACCGGTGTGCACGGTTCACCGTGGGGTGCACCAAAATATGCATGGGGTGCACCAGTACGAAAAGGTATACAAGGGTGCATCACAAACTTTTAATGAACAATCAATATTTAACTTTCAGGATATTAGAAAAAAAGATGTAGGTTTCAACTGATGTGTATAAATGAACCTCTGTATTTTTGTAAAACGTTGATGTCTAACATTTTCAGTGCGGTTGACGTATATCTACTTTAAGGGTACTGTTTTCAGTTTTTTTTCTTTCATGTGGGACTTTTGCATGTTGTTGTATTAGGGCTATGGTTCCAAAGTGGGTTGTAACCCTATTTTGTAACAAAACTAGTGATTTTTGTGAAACGTAGGCAAACATCACATATATTTTTTTCCTTTTGCGTTGTATTCTTTAATTTTAAGCCCCGCAATTCATTAATCGAATTGAAAGATGGATTGCTAATGTTGTTGTTGTTTTGATAGGAGTCAATTCAGGTGTTAAAGATGGAACTGGACCGATACGAGCAGCATTGCAAAGGTTTGCAACTACACAAAATAGTGGCATGGTTTAGTTTGCTTGTTGAAAGCAGTTACATTGACATATTAGCACTACTAATTCTACTAGTCTGTACAACTGCAAAGGTTGATCAGGAAAATTATTAATGGCAGTTGGTAAGTGAGAAAAACAACTAAGCCTGTATTTCAAAGCGACCTGAAATACAATACCCCATATTGTTTTGAATGTAAATCATTGTTATGGAAATAATTTTACCAGAGGCTGGTCTATATATTCCCTCCCAGTGAACAAAGGCAGCTGTTCTAATTCATAAATGTGTAATATGTGTTAAATTATGAATGAATAAAGTCCTTGATTTTAAGCAAGAAGTCAAGTCACGCAACCCAGCAAGCCTAAGATTGGACCAGGTCTTCATGCTTTGTAACTTTAAGTCAATTGTTGGATGTGACTACAGTCAAGTCAAGTATTTTTAGACCAACTTGCAATCCTCATAGCAGCTTAGGGATATTGTCAAATAATGGTTTAATAAAAATTAAATGAACAATTTTGGCACTTCAAAGCAAATAATTGAAATGTCAGATACATGAGCTAGGTTATTGAATAAGGAAATTTAGTACAGTGAGCAAAGAATATCTTATAACCATGCTCTTAGTTGCTCACCAAACATTAAATTTTTTTTTCCAACGTTGTAATATAGAGTCATGCTGCAATTGAAATTCTAAATTATTACTTTAAACACGGCACAAAAAGCCTGTTTTACAAAAAGTTAGTACTAATCTTAAAACAAAATTGCCAGTATAAAACTGGTGGTACTAAATACTGCATGGTACCGCATGGCATTACATAAGAAGCAATTATGATGGACATTAATATACTTCAGCGAAAATTATATATTTGCAGATTTTCGAAAGCGCTGATGATTAGAGCTATTCGGGTTGGGGTGAGGGTTTGTAATTAAAAAAAAGAAACTCTGCAATCTGGTCTTATTTAACCCTGTAAGGGCTTCTATTTTCACATTCTGTACTATGCGACAACATAGGGTGTTTAGTAGCGATGGGCCAAAACTGCAAATATTCTGTTTGGTCCAACACCGAGCATCTCAAGTTAATGCTCGGTGCATTGTGACATCACAAACGTTCCCAATTCACGCTAGTTTTGTGGCTTTTCAAGGTCCCTTCGGTCACCAGTGGTGTATTAAGCTGTACCGGCTCCAAAAGTACGCGTTTTTCACCATCTAACGCATTACAGTCAGTTTTGCTCTTGGAACACCAGCTTCGTATATAAGCAGGGCATAAACATAAATGCAATGCTCGGGTCAGTTTGTGCAACTGCTCGCCCGACACTGAGCATCAAAAACAGCGATGCTCGATACCGAGTACTCACCCCTAGCATTTAGTACCACCCGTTTAAAACTGACTTCACTATTTCAGGCAAACTTCCCCCACATTCGGTGTTTTCCAACGAAGAACGCAAACTTCGTTCTGAGGTGATCAGCTTGAAGTTGACGAACGAGCGTCTGCAACAAGAGAGGGAGGAATGCGTCATACGCGAAAACGCCTTGAAAGAGCAGAACGTGATGCTGCAGGAAACCTTGTCATATAAAGACCAGGTCGTAATGCAACTTAACAACCAGGTAAATAGACGAAAAGGTTTAATAAAACCAGTGTGGTATAACTAATTGGACATGCTCGGTTCGTGTCACTGGTTTGACGGAAATCCTTTAGGTTTAAATGATAAAACACGATTGAAGTAAGCAAATAAAGATGCGGCCAGTCGAAATGGCTTCGTCTCCTGGGTTGAAATTTTTCTCAAGGAAATAATTTTACAACTTGAGGGGTGGAATTTGCTTTAATTTGTAGGTGTGGTTTGGAAGTAAACACTTTAACTCTGGGACTATAACCTGTAAAATTGGGACTCAATTTTAAATGAACTTTGTATGGTTTAGCCTCTTTTATTTAGTTTATGGGCGAAGGAATGAAAAGTATATTGAAAATTGGGAATGTTTTTACTCTCTGATACCTCTATGTTCGTTTCCGTATGCGCCTCGTAGTTAACAAGGGCCATGCTACTGTTTTCAAATTGTTCAAGCGTTTTTACTTTAACTTTTCTTCTGTCTAAAAAAACAGTTGCGGATTTCAGTTTTTACTTCGCCCTCGTTGCTTTTATTCTGAACCAAATATACATTGTGATGTTTATACAAGTCCTGGGCCTTAAATGAATCTGTTCTATGAATCATAACTAAACCCGTTGTTATTGACATTTGTAGTTGCACGACTTGGAGCAGGATCATAACAAACTGCACAACGACCATTCCAAGCTGAGAGAAGAGAAGAATGCGGAGTTCGTTATTCTTACTCCCGACTCTTCAGGTGAAGACATTGATCAGCTTAAGGTAAGTCTATTTTGTTTCACTTCTGAACATGCACCAGACATTGGTGCCTGGCAACGTCATCAGATCACTTGCCTAATAATTGCCTGCAAAACGAGCATAAATCCCATTTAAAACTACTATGTCTTTTGCACTTTTGGCGTACATATTTTTATGGTATGCAGCATAAAGAGAAATATTAGCGTACTGACCAAATAGAATCGTTTCATAATGTTTACAAGCAGATTTTTTATCAGTAAGCGGTAAATAGTATTCTAAACCAGTGCTCCGCAACCTTTTTTCACGCACGTCACACCATACAAGCTTTAAATGTTCGGCGGCACACCCGAACCCAAAAAATGCGATTTGAATATTTGAAAGCCTAAAAAAGCATTAAGTCAGGGGTCTTAAGCTTCTTTGAAGGCCAAAAACATTTTTTACGTTAGTAAAGCGCCGTAATATTTAAATTTTTTTGTAAAAGTAACATGAACAAAAATATTATGTGCTTAAAATGTTGTGCGTTTTTGCCATTTCATGTACACATTTGTAATGCAATCAACAAGAAACGAATATACAGTGTAGCAAACTAAAAAAGTAAGTACAATAAACTACTATGTGTGAAAACAATGGCATACAATGACGAAACAATTAAAAACTATGACTCAACAACTGGAATAAATTGCTGATTTTCAACAGGAGGGACTCTTTCCACCATACGATTAATACGTTGCATTTATTTTCAACCAATACTTATAAAGAATGATTGTTTCTTAAAATCGGTGGCCTGACAGGGTATTCCACCTGAGCTAAACACCTAAAATTTAAAACTTAGTTCGCGGGCCGCACAAAAACCCTCTTAGGGCCACACCGGGCCGCGTGTTTTGAGACCCCTGCATTAAGCCGGTATAAAGTATATTATGACGTAATAAAACATGAATGCGTAGTGAGTAGTGTAGCTTTAGTTTGGTGGTGTTGTGAACTGTATCATTTTCTATGAATAAAATAAAAACAAATTTAACACAAAAAGTTATACGTTTTGCGGCGGCACACCCCGCATCGTCTTGCGGCACACCAGTGTGCCGCGGCACACCGGTTGCGGAGCACTGTTCTAAACGGTCAAATAAGTAAAAATAGCCTGAACTAACCCAGTGACCCCAAAATCCAATCACTGTATTTTTTGACTTAATGCTTGACAAAACAAGCAGTTACTACCTATATCTGGTCGTTACCAATCAAGCTAATGTAAATATAGTAAACAGTGCTTGTTTTATATATACTGGTTAGGGCGCCCACCAACGATACATCTGTTGGTTATTTGCATATCGTGTAATAACATCGCATGTTTGTTGTGTCAAAACCCATAGGAAATTCGTTGTTGCAATACACTTCCGGTCTGTCCAAGAGAATCCGACTAAAGAGGTGTTTTCGATTCCGCGATCGCCTTTTGTTTGTGTACGTTACGCCAAAATTCATGGCTGGTGTTTGCCTTTTGGCTTAGTCGAATATGTTGCCATTGTAGGACCGGGCAGAAGGGTACATGATGCAGAATAGGCTGCTTAACAATGAGATATTGGAGTTAGCGAGTTTGCGACAGATGGACGCGGGCAGACTGGAAACTATGCACGATAAGGTACGTTTTAGAAATGGTTTTTGAAGTACACGTTACATTTGGAACTGAAATTAGAATTTAGTTTTAATCATAAAACTGAATAAACTTGGGTTTCACCACTTATAGTCCATGCTTTGTGTCAATTTCAATCTATAATGAATAACAACAGTTAGAATAAACAATATAGCTACGTTTTTGACACATTTTACCAAACGAATATACCTTAAACGAGTGTAGCATAAGTACGTGTACAGCTGTATATATGTTTTATTGCATGATTTTACATCAAAAATATGTACCACATTACTTCAAATCAAAATAAATTTTTAATATAGCATATAGTGTAAATTCGCGTATTTTATCATCACAGCCTTTCAATACAACACGTAACTTGACCTGCGCACTAACGCGTCAGTAGCGCTTCAAATTACGTTTTACACTGTAAACAGCAGTGCACAAACCAATTGAATTACAGGTTCGCTTAAAAGAGGCTCAGTATTGTCAGCTTAACAGCAAATATCTGGTCCTGCTGGCTGAAATGAACAAGCCGAGATCAGAGAGCGTAGGTCTGGCCGTTTCCGACTCAAAGATCAGTCCTTCGGACAAGGATAGGAAAGATATGGTGAAGATTCTTATACAGGAAGCTCTCGCTGAATCTGAGTCATCGCCCACTATGAGAAGGTAAGTGATTTGACAAGCTTGTTGGGATGAATTGTAGTGAGTAAAATTATTAGTATTTTTTGAAAAGTAAATAGTATTTTTTTGAAGATTCTGTGAAGTAAATTTCATTTTCAAAAGAATACCTCTGTTGTTGATGTTTTTTGTGAATGTATTGAGAAGGTTTTACTATTTTACATGGATTGCTTGTTGTCAGTTTTTGCGCAAGAAAGTAAGTTAGAATCGAAAGTGCAAGTGTTCTGTTAAACTCAATGCAGACAATCATATTGTGATGATAATACTTCAAACATGCTAAGCGTATTATGACGTCACGTAACGAACCAAAATGTTCGTCAGCAACGTTTTTTGTTTTTATTATGTGTCCCCTTCCCTGAAGGGGACACATATTGATTTTACTCAAATTGTTTTTTTTTCTTCCCAAAGTTTGTCCGACTCGTTTCTCCATCAAATGTTTGATGGATTTGGCTGAAATTTACACAGATGGTAGATATAGTTATGTAGATGTGCATCCCACTTTGTTTTTGTTGATAACCCCAGTATTTACCCCGCTAGCCCCCTAAAATGAGTATTTTTCCCCCGAAGTTTGTCCGACTCGTTTTTTCATTAAATGTTTGATGGATTTGGCTGAAATTTACACAGATGGTAGATATAGTTATGTAGATGTGCATCCCACTTTGTTTTTGTTGATAACCCCAGTATTTACCCCGCTTGCCCCCTTAAATGGGTGTTTTTACCCAAAGTTTGTCCGACTCGTTTTTCCATCAAATGTTTGAAGGATTTGGCTGAAATTTACACAGATGGTAGATATAGTTATGTAGATGTGCATCCCACTTTGTTTTTGTTGATAACCCCAGTATTTACCCCGCTTGCCCCCTTAAATGGGTGTTTTTACCCAAAGTTTGTCCGACTCGTTTTTCCATCAAATGTTTGAAGGATTTGGCTGAAATTTACACAGATGGTAGATATATGTTTATGTAGATGTGCATCCCACTTTGTTTTTGTTGATAACCCCAGTATTTACCCCGCTAGCCCCCTAAAATCGGTGTGTTTTAAACAGTGTCAGAATTGGCTGAAATTTGGATTTCTTGTATAGTATGCCATTTATAGGTGTCGATTGTTGTGTTCAACCCTGTAGTCCTAACATTTACCCCACAAGCCCCTAAAGTGTAAAACGTATTTGTATGTTACTGGGCACCACAAACGAAAGATTTATTTGGTGCAATAGTGTTACAAGGGCAACCATTTGTATGTTGCTCGTTGTGGGTTGCTTGGTGGTCGTTTCTGCGCCATGGCAGGCTTGTTAACAGCCCTATGACGTCAGAAACATTAACGGTTGTTGCTCAAAACACCTCTAGTGGTGGAAATTTTAAACATTGGCGGATTTGGCTGAAGTTTTGCAGTACTATGATTGAGTCATTGTGGTTTTTATATATTTTTTAGTTTGTGTGTCGAACCCAATTAGTTACCCTACTAGCCCTCTAAAATGGGTCAGTTTTTTAAAACGTTAAATAGGACATACTTCGAGCAATATCTGGGGTGAATCTAATTTTATAGTTTGTATTCTACATAGTATTATTATTTAAGCCCAGTGCCGATCACTGTGTTTTACCTTACAACACCTGACTTTCACATGGTTATCTCTTGAATTGCATTATTTTCAACTTTGCATGTGTGGGGACCCATGAGTTTTTGCCTGCAGAAACGACGAAGGTTATAAAAGACGATGGCTAATATGGGACCCAATACAAAATAAGCATAGGAAAAATATTAATGTTTTAAAATAGGTTATAGTGTAAATGCAACAACAAAATGTGCTAAGCCACCCTTCTAGTTTTTTTGCGCTTTTGTCCTTCGATTTAAAACTTTTTGATAAATGGCCTTTTTAATGGTTTACGAATAATTTTTGCGTTTGTGTTAGATTCGTGATTCTCAAATTGCGTGCCGCAAATGTTTCGTTGTTGTGGGTAGAATGTAGATTGTAGAATACCTCACGTCAAATTTGCTGATCTAAAATTTGCTAACAATTTTTGTTTTTTAAGCATACAAAGTGTACTGCAATCTTTTTAGTTTGCAAACCACCTGTTTTAATTAATGTCGTTAAATGAACCCTTTTTCACCTTCCAGGGAGAGCAGATACGATCAGTACGGCTTCTCAACTCTTCCAGAGGACGATGCCGAATCATCTCTCCTGGCATCAGCTGGTCAAATGGAAAAGCGAGCCTCCGACATTATCTTCTCACTCAACGAGTACCAGGCCTCTATCGCTGCCAAGTGGCAGAACTATTTTGCCACCAACAGGTGTTAGAATTGCTGATAAGATACCATTCTCAATTAGTATCAGATTAAAAGCTATGTGCGAATTTTGAAACCAAATTTGCCTCATTTTAATCGTGATAACGCCCAATAATTGGTCCGTAACCACCGCCATAAAAACTGGTGTGTTCCAAACCCCCCTTGAAAAAGGTTATTTTATACTACTGTAGATGCACTTGATACATTTTTCTAGTTTAATTTTTTAACGTCTTTTAACTTGGTACTGGTAGTGTGTTTAAAACTTGCCAATTCCGTTTTATTTTATTAGTTTGTTATAAATTTGGCGATTTTTGAATGGCACACTCATCAAACCTCCTGCTGTCTATCGAATCCGCTATTTAGAGTATAATTTTGTCGCATTCAAAACGTTTTCACCGATCTATAAAGTTGTAATCCAATCACAGTAAGTCCTCATACTTATCTCCTTCTCGATGGCGGTTGTGCAACAACAGGTGGCTTGAATTTTTTTAATAAAACACCACTTTTCAGAGACTTACAACGCAACGAAGACACGAAACTCCTAATTCGCTACGGCGTTCCGCATGACTTACGACCCAAAGTTTGGACATGGATGGTTAAACACAGGACTCAGCAGATGAGGTTAATATATAACACGAATAACCTTGCATTTCATTTCGTAGTTAGTCGAAACAATTGTGTTTTACTCAGATACAAGCTTGACCCCGATGGCTGTTATTACAAGAAGCTGACGGAGAGGGCGGTGGCACCCCTAGCGGCAAAACAGATCGAGCTCGACCTTCTGCGAACTCTTCCCAACAACAAACACTTCGCTTCTTTGTCGTCGGAAGGCATCGCACAGCTGCGAAGGGTTCTACGCGCCTACAGCATTCACAACCCCAGCATAGGGTAAGTTACAGCCTTAAACTTCATGTGTATTTTTTTGCATAGATACACGTGACGCTTTGTTAGTAATAAGTACGTTCGCAACATGCTAAAGTTTTTCACATTTAAAGAGTTTACATTTCTGTGCTCACTTAATACACACATGCCAGGGTTTTTTTAAGGTTTGGTTTGGGTGACCGCTAAGTAGTTTTAAGAGACCGCAAGTGTTTCATTTAAATACCAAAAAACGCCATATTTGCTTATTTGGGAAACCGCTGGAGAAATTTGGGGGACCGTTTCGTTTTACCTCACACTTTTTAATTAGGATAAAGTTGTTCCGCCCACGATAAACAAATCGTTAAAAAGTGAAAAATAACTTGAGCTTCATTTTTTATGTACAGATACTGCCAGGGACTTAACCGTATAGCTGCCGTTGCGCTGCTCTACTTGTGCGAAGAAGAAGCTTTCTGGTGTGTGGTGGCTGTCGCCGAAATCATTATGCCCCAAGATTACTACAGTCACACTCTTACTGCCTCCCAGGTACGTCTCACTGTTATTTGCTCAAATTGCAATGCTGTGCACTTACCCTCTCTCTGGATGTAGGCAGACTTACGCGTTTAGTTTATTCGGGTAACAAGCAAACTACATTACTATTTTATGTCATCAGGACAAGCTGTTGTTGACCTTTTTATGCATTCTACTGGATTTTACGAATACCCAAACAAGCAAATTGCTACGGTTGGGGTTTGTAATACTTTTGCAATTAAACAGACTATGCGATTAACCGGGTTCGTCCTTATTTACAAAGAAAAGTAAGATTGCTGAACTTAAGATACAGAAGGTTTAAAAGCATACTCATTGTCAAAAGATATACAACATATTTTTGTCCAGTATCGATCATCAGGTTGGCGTTACTTGATGCCGAAAACTCTGGCACCTTGTATATATGAGGCACATCAACAAGGACAACAAAAACGGACACAATTGTAACCTTACCTTTTGCTCTCTAGGCTGACCAGCGCGTGTTTCGTGAACTGATGGCCGAGAAGCTTCCTCGTCTTCATAAACATCTTGATACACTTCAAGTCGACTGTTCCCTAATCACCTTTAACTGGTTGTTGTGTATTTACTGCGACAATGTGCCACCTGATACCATGTTGCATATTTGGGACGTGTTTTTGAATGAAGGCTCCAAGGTGGGTAGTGCTTTCTAATGGTGCATTCTAAA
Source organism: Phallusia mammillata (assembly GCF_965637545.1). Taxonomy (NCBI): domain Eukaryota; kingdom Metazoa; phylum Chordata; class Ascidiacea; order Phlebobranchia; family Ascidiidae; genus Phallusia; species Phallusia mammillata. The sequence continues at coordinate 12,634,095 of NC_137253.1, forward strand.
TAATGTAAAAAATAAAAATACAGACAAAATAGACAAATTAACAAAAAAAATCTTATAAAACTATGTAAAATCTCACGTTAGGTATGTTATTATGTTGCAAATCGTCAAACGACCTAAAATAAATTTAAAATTGTGCATAGCTGTTTTTCCTCTTACAGGTTTTATTTCGTTACGGTCTGGCATTTTTTCGCACTGTAGAGGAAGAAATTTTACAGTTGACTGATTACATGTCTATCTTTACTTTCTTGCGTGTGATGTCACACCGAATGCATGACGTCAGGTGGGTGAAATGTTACCAAAATATTCACAAACAAAATTTTGAAATCCTAATTGTATTAGAAAAGCAAGCAAGATACCGGCATGAAATAGGCTATTGCTGCCAGGCATAATGTATAACAAAGTATTGCTCATCCAGCAGTTTTATTATAAATAATCGACGTTTCGACGTCCTATACAGAAAAGTAAGAATAATTGATTATAACTAGATAAAAATCTGAGAAAATACTACAATTGTTGTTGAGTGTTCGTGGGCCGCATTGGAGGGCTTCGTGGGCCGCGAGTTTGACACCCCTGCCCTAAACAGTCTGTCATAACCTTTTGGGTTTTGGGGCAACAGAATGACATTTGTAATTTTATTATTTTTAAGAACACACCAAATGTTTCTGTTATGTGGATCATGAGAACTCTAATTGACTACTAACATCTTCTATATCGTGTTAGGTCTCTAACCAACATTGCGTTTCAAACAATGAACCCATTCCCGATGCGAAGAATCAACCGACTTCGTCTTTTCCACCTTGAGAAAGTCGAAGCCGAACTGCGGGATCTCGACGTCCTGAGGAAGGGCTTTGTGAGTCAGAGACGTCCGGCCCCTGCGGATCGGGATAGCGACGATGATTAGACTCGGTTTGAGCAAAATCTTTTATTTCGTCTAGCTTTTGCAATTGTTTGAGCTTTTTTACGATGCCCCGAAAGTTGGCACTGAAATAAGGTTTTGACCGAAGTTGGTATTTGTAACGTGTAACTACATTCATAAATTGTTGGTATGGAACAATGCAACCAAAGTCTGGACTTCATATGTATCATTTTTGTCTGGTTCTTTTAAATTATTCTATAACTTTCTTGACCCTCAGAAATTAGTTTTCTCAGAAAAAACACCAAGCTTACTTTAATTTAGTCCCTCATTTATCGATGTGTTTCTTATTCTTTGTTATTTTACAAACCCCAACAATACGTTTAGAATACGAATTTTAACATCAGTAGGTCACAGTATTAGAATAACATAATTGTATTGATAAATTCATTTCTGTAAAGCAGCTATTGGTTATTCAGTTTTATTAGGAGTTATCCTCCACATTTTGAATTATTCCACATTTTGATAGCCACTGCCTTAAAACCGTCCTTATCAATTTGGCACCTTTGCAGGAATTAGTATTTAACCGGCAGGCAATTGTTTTTTAAGTGTCATATTTTGTGGGTAAAAGTCCAAATAATACCTCGGAAAACGACCGTATGTTTGTAGTACAAGTTTTTCGTCATCATTTTGAAGGGTATGAGTTGTATGTCCTACTCTTGCGAATATTGTTTAACTCGACACTGAGCTGATACGATTGTAAGCGATTAAAATATATTTACCAAATGCAGGGGTAAACACATTTGTTCATTTAATTTCCTGTCACAAGGTTTTTGTGTATGATTTTTCTTGTTTCAATACCTACACGAAACACGTTTGCAAACGTATAGTTTTGGCAGCATTTCATCCATCTCCAAACCACCACTCATAATGTGCAATAAATCGCGATTTTTTTCCAAACTCATATTTTCTTCAAAAACTTTTTTGGCACTCTTAGAATGCATTTGACTGATACAGATTTCATTTTATGCACCATTGTAGTTTATAGTTTAAGTAGATTTTTCACACTAGGACCCAGGTGTTACGTTTTACACTTATGAGTTCTTTTTTATTTGTGCAATATGTCAATTCGCTGCTTTTCTTATCATGACGATGGAAATTGTAAAAAAGAGCGCTGCGGCGATCATGAAGCTGTTTTATTCTTGTCATGTAGCCTACACTAAACATTTGACTTTCATTATTTGCTTTTATTTTCTGCATTGCTGTTAATCCGTCCGTAAACACTGCGCGAAAAAAATGAACAAATGGTGTTGAAGTAGGAATTCGGTCAATTTAACCGGTTCAGATTTGAAACCTGTTTAAAGAATTCAAGTTGGAGGGTCAGTCTCAGTAACGTGAATGTTCGTACTGATAGCAGATGTTTGGTGGTAAAGGGCAAGTGTTTCGAAAATCATCAACATTTTGGTAAAGTGTTGCAATAACGCTGTCGAAATATTTAACAATAACCAATACACAGACTAAATCATTTCGATGCTTGAAAACTTGCAACTGATTTAGCCTAATTCAGGAGCATTTTCTGATATGTTGCTGCTTCTTATGTCGTCTCGTTGTGAAGTGTTATAAAGTGTCGCATTCTCGCGCAAACTGCTTTGTTTTATGTGGATCGATATTGCATGGTCAGGAAGTTCAACCTGAGCCTGAAAAAGAAACCTGAAAATATTTCAGTTGGTCAATAAATAAAACATAGAAACAAATAAATTCTATGCGGATTTACACAAGTAATTTAAACGGAATAGAACTACAGAAACATAAAAAAAACTTGTAGCTTATCATTTATAAAAAATTAGCTAAGCATATATAAAACAAAATGGCGAAGCAGTTATCTAAAACAAAATGCTTTAATGAAAGCTGAAAAAAAGTTTAACCTTTCCTAAAATAACAGCAGAAACAAACAAAGCACTTATATAGTTTGATTGCTAACATATTCTCAAAAATGTTGAACTGAATTTATTTCGCCGGGTGAAACAAATATACGTTTTCGCGTATATTCTGGGACTGTAAGACCCATCTCTAATGTACACCTGGTATAAATACAAGCCTTGTTACGAGATAAACAAATGTTAAGAATAAGTTTTGTATTATTTTACTCAAAACCTACGAAATTTTACCACACCGAAAATAGTTAAAAAATATGAAAATGGTTTATTCCTAGCCTATATACAGAGTAATGCATACCACAGGCAAAAACCATAGTTTATTGCGATTAAAACAAAAAACCATAGTTTTTTCTTTTCAAACTCCACCACCACAATTACGCAAAAAAAAAATTTCCCGCGCCACATAGCGACACGCTTGAACAGTTTTCTAACCACGCAGCCAATCAGAGGCCGTTGAATTGAACGTGTGCTCAACTCACTACTTGCAAAGCCATTTAGGCGAAGTTGTTGGCGGAAGGTGGTCAAGGCTGGTGGCTTAACAAGGTAAATTTTAATTTTGTTTCTGAATGAGTGTGCATCAGTAATATACTGCATCTGTAAATATTCTAATGCAAGATTCATGCTTTGTTTTTTTTGTATGTTAATATTGGCTAAAATGTACTAGTCTCAAATGCATTGCGTCAAACTCTTCTTGTAAAAAAGAAGTTTGTAACCATTAAAAATAAATGCATAGGTTGTGGTACTTTGTATTTGTGTGTTGCAGAAAAAGCCTGACGCTAAGTACAAGAGTTTAATTTTAATATCTACTGATTATTATCGTAACTGGGAGTAACTTGCTACCCCTTATTAAGTTAATACAGTAATTTATACATTATTTTTGTTTACAGTATGAAAAACTCCCAAACATTATGATCCAATTCATCTTCATGCGTTCGTGGTGGACAATCAACTTCCTTCAACTTCAAATAATTACTTGTATGTTAACATAGGAGTATGTCGTGGGTCAACCGGGATTGCGAAATTGTTATGCCTAACTTAGACTAACTGGCGCTAGGGCTGAGTGACCTATTCTTTGTCCGAGGAGGAACCGTGAAGGAATTCCTACATGGTCAAAAAATGGTCCAAGATGCTAGGAGTGCTACTGTGTCAGCTAGTTGGCGCTAGGGTTAGAATAAGAGTAGCACTCGTTAACTAGAAATTAGGTTAGGCCAGTGTTTCCCAACCTATGGGTCGCGACCCAAAGTTGGGTCGCCTGAAAATTCTGTTGGGTCGCCTGTTTTTTTTTAACAAAAACATCTACTATTTGACTTTGTTTCGTAGCGTTATTATTTTATTTCCCAAGACTTTAAATTGCTGCCAAATAATAATTTTGTGACAACATGATGTGATAATGGGTAATTCTGTTTGTGACGTCATAAAATATGTGTTAGATCACTGTTGAGCGTTGTCTGGCTGATAATGCTTTAAACCAGTTTTCAAGTTCGGGCCAAATGGAAATGTTTGGTCAATAAAACGATTATTATTTGTTTGATAATTTATTTTTCAAAACTGGCGTAGTAATTTTAAAAAAACTTTCGTGATTTAGAGACAAAAATACAACCAAAATAGTAAGAAGGTTATGTCCATGGGTCGCGAGAGACCACAAAACAAAATTTTGGGAAGTATTTGGGTCGCGTCAAAAAAAAGGTTGGGAACCACTGGGTTAGGCAACATAGGTGGGGTACGTTTGGGATTCACGCGACATGTAGGACTTTAGCTTAGATCGATTCATAGCTAGGTGTGGCGCGTTGCTAAATGGCTTTAGCTAAAATTAGGTGCGCATAAAAACACCGCTTGGATATGGCCTCCACCGCATTGCTCTGGCCGCGGTGCAGACGATTCGCAGTAGGGACACCGCTATTCCCAATGAAAGCCCAGGCTCTTGGGCCTGAGGCGACCGGCTTTGCATATAGCCCGAAAAGTTTCGTGATCCACCCTGGTAGGGCACAAACTGATGTTAATATTTTTCCCAGCCCTGCGTCTGCGTAAAACATTTGGGTCCTTTGACGGGGGACTCGAGATACAGTGATTTAATGTTGTTGAGTTATACGCCTTAAACGTCACTGTTCCTTTATAAAACGGCTGCGCCTATGTTAACTGTAATTGTAGGGATACTGTGGATTTTTTTAAGGTTTTGACCAGTTTGTTTTATCCATGCTTGTATATCCGTTTCAAAGCTCTTTTCACTAAGAAAAGGCCGCGCATCGGATATCAAGCATGTGTCCTAATGACTCATGTTTGTCGCAACATAATATTTATGTTAACAAAATTTCGCCTCACAAAAAGCCCCGCATGCCCTGTTTTGCTGGTCAAGCCCATTTTTTTACTTGTGGATTTAGCTTTAACTGTATCACTTTACTAACTTCAGTTCCGTATATCCTGCTTGACCCAACCATTCAGTCATTTTGGGGCAATGTTTGGCAATTTGGATGGTTGTAAAACACGACAGACTCATTTTCTACTTTTTTTAGGCTATTTTGCGGCGGTTGTATGCAGGTCAGTTAGTTGAGGCAAGCTTATATTGTGTACATTTACGTCGGCGGCACAGGGGCGATGGCGGTTCCAACGTTATACAGGATTTGGCTTTTAAGCAACGAAGCAGACCACCAACAAATGGGGGTGTTGTGCCTTTTACATCAGCCTGACAGGTTCTTTATGCTGCTATTGTTATCATGCCATCGCCCGTCGCTCGCTCTAACCATGCAAAACCGCCATCGTCAAGCGTTAGTGCCGTTGTAACACAAGTCAGGTTTTGCTGTTGTCTAATGACAAGTCGACTAGAGTTAAATTGTAAGTTTTTTGTTTGTTTGGTACTTGTTTTGCTGGAACCTTAAAACTAGAATATTCCGGCGAAAACCCACCGAAAACAAGATGTTTCTTCGATTTTTTTGACCCCCCAAAATCGAAAAAACGGAAAAGTTATAGCCTTGGGGTTTTTCACAAATCGGGTCAAAATTTTCGATTATCAAAACCGGTTTTAACCGGTTTGGAGGTTCGGTGGGAGGCAGAAACCGGTCAAAACCAGTTTGAAACTGGAATATTCCGGCGAAAACCTACCGAAAACCGGATTTTTCTTCGATTTTTTACCCCCAAAATCGAAAAAACGGAAAGGCTATAGCCTTGGGGTTTTTCACAAATCGGGTCAAAATTTTCGATTTTCAAAACCCGTTTAAACCGGTTTGGAGGTTCGGTAGGAGGCAGAAACCGGTCAAAACCAGTTTGAAACTGGAATATTCCGGCGAAAACCCACTGAAAACCGGATTTTTCTTCGATTTTTTGACCCCCAAAAATCCTTGGTCTTTTTCACAAATCGGGTCAAAATTTTCGATTTTCAAAACCCGTTCAAACCGGTTTGGAGGTTCGGTACGAGGCAGAAACCGGTCAAAACCAGTTTGAAACTGGAATATTCCGGCGAAAACCCACTGAAAACCGGATTTTTCTTCGTTTTTTTGACCCCCAAAAATCCTTGGTCTTTTTCACAAATCGGGTCAAAATTTTCGATTTTCAAAACTGGTTTAAACCGGATTGGAGTTTCGGTAGGAGGCAGAAACCGGTCAAAACCAGTTTGAAACTGGAATATTCCGGCGAAAACCTACCGAAAACCGGATTTTTCTACGATTTTTTGACCCCCCAAAATCGAAAAAACGGAAAGGCTATAGCCTTGGGGTTTTTCACAAATCGGGTCAAAATTTTTGATTTTCAAAACCGGTTTGAACCGGTTTGAAGGTTCGGTAGGAGGCAGAAACCGGTCAAAACCAGTTTGAAACTGGAATATTCCGGCGAAAACCCACCGAAAACCGGATTTCTCTTCGATTTTTTTGACCCCCCAAAATCGAAAAAACGGAAAGGCTATAGCCTTGGGGTTTTTCACAAATCGGGTCAAAATTTTTGATTTTCAAAACCGGTTCAAACCGGTTTGGAGGTTCGGTAGGAGGCAGAAACCGGTCAAAACCAGTTTGAAACTGGAATATTCCGGCGAAAACCCAATGAAAACCGGATTTTTCTTCGATTTTTTGACCCCCCAAAATCGAAAAAACGGAAAGGCTATAGCCTTGGGTTTTTTCACAAATCGGATCAAAATTTTCGATTTTCAAAACTGGTTTAAACCGGATTGGAGTTTCGGTAGGAGGCAGAAACCGGTCAAAACCAGTTTGAAACTGGAATATTCCGGCGAAAACCTACCGAAAACCGGATTTTTCTACGATTTTTTGACCCCCCAAAATCGAAAAAACGGAAAGGCTATAGCCTTGGGTTTTTTCACAAATCGGGTCAAAATTTTCGATTTTCAAAACTGGTTTAAACCGGTTTGGAGTTTCGGTAGGAGGCAGAAACCGGTCAAAACCAGTTTGAAACTGGAATATTCCGGCGAAAACCTACCGAAAACCGGATTTTTCTACGATTTTTTGACCCCCCAAAATCGAAAAAACGGAAAGGCTATAGCCTTGGGGTTTTTCACAAATCGGGTCAAAATTTTCGATTTTCAAAACCGGTTTGAACCGGTCTGAAGGTTCGGTAGGAGGCAGAAACCGGTCAAAACCAGTTTGAAACTGGAATATTCCGGCGAAAACCCACCGAAAACCGGATTTTTCTTCGTTTTTTTGACCCCCAAAATCGAAAAAACGGAAAGGGTATAGCCTTGGGGTTTTTCACAAATCGGATCAAAATTTTCGATTTTCAAAACCCGTTCAAACCGGTTTGGAGGTTCGGTAGGAGGCAGAAACCGGTCAAAACCAGTTTGAAACTGGAATATTCCGGCGAAAACCTACCGAAAACCGGATTTCTCTTCGATTTTTTGACCCCCCAAAATCGAAAAAACGGAAAGGCTATAGCCTTGGGTTTTTTCACAAATCGGGTCAAAATTTTTGATTTTCAAAACCGGTTCAAACCGGTTTGGAGGTTCGGTAGGAGGCAGAAACCGGTCAAAACCAGTTTGAAACTGGAATATTCCGGCGAAAACCCAATGAAAACCGGATTTTTCTTCGATTTTTTGACCCCCCAAAATCGAAAAAACGGAAAGGCTATAGCCTTGGGTTTTTTCACAAATCGGGTCAAAATTTTCGATTTTCAAAACTGGTTTAAACCGGATTGGAGTTTCGGTAGGAGGCAGAAACCGGTCAAAACCAGTTTGAAACTGGAATATTCCGGCGAAAACCTACCGAAAACCGGATTTTTCTACGATTTTTTGACCCCCCAAAATCGAAAAAACGGAAAGGCTATAGCCTTGGGGTTTTTCACAAATCGGGTCAAAATTTTCGATTTTCAAAACCGGTTTGAACCGGTTTGGAGGTTCGGTAGGAGGCAGAAACCGGTCAAAACCAGTTTGAAACTGGAATATTCCGGCGAAAACCCACCGAAAACCGGATTTTTCTTCGATTTTTTGACCCCCCAAAATCGAAAAAACGGAAAGGGTATACCCTTGGGGTTTTTCACAAATCGGGTCAAAATTTTTGATTTTCAAAACCGGTTCAAACCGGTTTGGAGGTTCGGTAGGAGGCAGAAACCGGTCAAAACCAGTTTGAAACTGGAATATTCCGGCGAAAACCCACTAAAAACCGGATTTTTCTTCGATTTTTTGACCCCCAAAAATCCTTGGTCTTTTTCACAAATCGGGTCAAAATTTTCGATTTTCAAAACTGGTTTAAACCGGATTGGAGGTTCGGTAGGAGGCAGAAACCGGTCAAAACCAGTTTGAAACTGGAATATTCCGGCGAAAACCTACCGAAAACCGGATTTTTCTTCGATTTTTTGACCCCCCAAAATCGAAAAAACGGAAAGGCTATAGCCTTGGGGTTTTTCACAAATCGGGTCAAAATTTTCGATTTTCAAAACCGGTTTGAACCGGTCTGAAGGTTCGGTAGGAGGCAGAAACCGGTCAAAACCAGTTTGAAACTGGAATATTCCGGCGAAAACCCACCGAAAACCGGATTTCTGTTCGATTTTTTGACCCCCCAAAATCGAAAAAACGGAAAGGCTATAGCCTTGGGGTTTTTCACAAATCGGGTCAAAATTTTTGATTTTCAAAACCGGTTCAAACCGGTTTGGAGGTTCGGTAGGAGGCAGAAACCGGTCAAAACCAGTTTGAAACTGGAATATTCCAGCGAAAACCCAATGAAAACCGGATTTTTCTTCGATTTTTTGACCCCCCAAAATCGAAAAAACGGAAAGGCTATAGCCTTGGGTTTTTTCACAAATCGGGTCAAAATTTTCGATTTTCAAAACCCGTTCAAACCGGTTTGGAGGTTCGGTAGGAGGCAGAAACCGGTCAAAACCAGTTTGAAACTGGAATATTCCGGCGAAAACCCACTAAAAACCGGATTTTTCTTCGATTTTTTGACCCCCAAAAATCCTTGGTCTTTTTCACAAATCGGGTCAAAATTTTCGATTTTCAAAACTGGTTTAAACCGGATTGGAGGTTCGGTAGGAGGCAGAAACCGGTCAAAACCAGTTTGAAACTGGAATATTCCGGCGAAAACCTACCGAAAACCGGATTTTTCTTCGATTTTTTGACCCCCCAAAATCGAAAAAACGGAAAGGCTATAGCCTTGGGGTTTTTCACAAATCGGGTCAAAATTTTCGATTTTCAAAACCGGTTTGAACCGGTCTGAAGGTTCGGTAGGAGGCAGAAACCGGTCAAAACCAGTTTGAAACTGGAATATTCCGGCGAAAACCCACCGAAAACCGGATTTTTCTTCGATTTTTTGACCCCCCAAAATCGAAAAAACGGAAAGGGTATAGCCTTGGGGGTTTTCGCAAATCGGATCAAAATTTTCGATTTTCAAAACCCGTTCAAACCGGTTTGGAGGTTCGGTAGGAGGCTGAAACCGGTCAAAACCAGTTTGAAACTGGAATATTCCGGCGAAAACCTACCGAAAACCGGATTTCTCTTCGATTTTTTGACCCCCCAAAATCGAAAAAACGGAAAGGCTATAGCCTTGGGGTTTTTCACAAATCGGGTCAAAATTTTCGATTTTCAAAACCGGTTTAAACCGGTTTGGAGGTTCGGTAGGAGGCAGAAACCGGTCAAAACCAGTTTGAAACTGGAATATTCCGGCGAAAACCCACCGAAAACCGGATTTATCTTCGATTTTTTGACCCCCCAAAATCGAAAAAACGGAAAGGCGATAGCCTTGGGTTTTTTCACAAATCGGGTCAAAATTTTCGATTTTCAAAACCGGTTTGAACCGGTTTGGAGGTTCGGTAGGAGGCAGAAACCGGTCAAAACCAGTTTGAAACTGGAATATTCCGGCGAAAACCCACCGAAAACCGGATTTATCTTCGATTTTTTGACCCCCCAAAATCGAAAAAACGGAAAGGCGATAGCCTTGGGTTTTTTCACAAATCGGGTCAAAATTTTCGATTTTCAAAACCGGTTTGAACCGGTTTGGAGGTTCGGTAGGAGGCAGAAACCGGTCAAAACCAGTTTGAAACTGGAATATTCCGGCGAAAACCCACTGAAAACCGGATTTTTCTTCGATTTTTTGACCCCCCAAAATCGAAAAAACGGAAAGGCGATAGCCTTGGGTTTTTTCACAAATCGGGTCAAAATTTTCGATTTTCAAAACCGGTTTGAACCGGTTTGGAGGTTCGGTAGGAGGCAGAAACCGGTCAAAACCAGTTTGAAACTGGAATATTCCGGCGAAAACCCACTGAAAACCGGATTTTTCTTCGATTGTTTGACCCCCAAAAATCCTTGGTCTTTTTCACAAATCGGGTCAAAATTTTCGATTTTCAAAACTGGTTTAAACCGGATTGGAGGTTCGGTAGGAGGCAGAAACCGGTCAAAACCAGTTTGAAACTGGAATATTCCGGCGAAAACCTACCGAAAACCGGATTTTTATACGATTTTTTGACCCCCCAAAATCGAAAAAACGGAAAGGCTATAGCCTTGGGGTTTTTCACAAATCGGGTCAAAATTTTCGATTTTCAAAACCGGTTTGAACCGGTTTGAAGGTTCGGTAGGAGGCAGAAACCGGTCAAAACCAGTTTGAAACTGGAATATTCCGGCGAAAACCCACCGAAAACCGGATTTTTCTTCGATTGTTTGACCCCCCAAAATCCAAAAAACGGAAAGGGTATAGCCTTGGGGTTTTTCACAAATCGGGTCAAAATTTTCGATTTTCATAACCCGTTTAAACCGGTTTGGAGGTTCGGTAGGAGGCAGAAACCGGTCAAAACCAGTTTGAAACTGGAATATTCCGGCGAAAACCCACTAAAAACCGGATTTTTCTACGATTTTTTGACCCCCAAAAATCCTTGGTCTTTTTCACAAATCGGGTCAAAATTTTCGATTTTCAAAACCGATTTAAACCGGTTTGGAGGTTCGGTAGGAGGCAGAAACCGGTCAAAACCAGTTTGAAACTGGAATATTCCGGCGAAAACCCACCGAAAACCGGATTTATCTTCGATTTTTTGACCCCCCAAAATCGAAAAAACGGAAAGGCGATAGCCTTGGGTTTTTTCACAAATCGAGTCAAAATTTTCGATTTTCAAAACCGGTTTGAACCGGTTTGGAGGTTCGGTAGGAGGCTGAAACCGGTCAAAACCAGTTTGAAACTGGAATATTCCGGCGAAAACCCAATGAAAACCGGATTTTTCTTCGATTTTTTGACCCCCAAAAATCGAAGAAACGGAAAGGCTATAGCCTTTGGGATTTTCACAAATCGGGTCAAAATTTTCGATTTTCAAAACCGGTTTGAACCGGTTTGGAGGTTCGGTAGGAGGCAGAAACCGGTCAAAACCAGTTTGAAACTGGAATATTCCGGCGAAAACCCACCGAAAACCGGATTTATCTTCGATTTTTTGACCCCCCAAAATCGAAAAAACGGAAAGGGTATAGCCTTGGGTTTTTTCACAAATCGGGTCAAAATTTTCGATTTTCAAAACCGGTTTGGAGGTTCGGTAGGAGGCAGAAACCGGTCAAAACCAGTTTGAAACTGGAATATTCCGGCGAAAACCCACTGAAAACCGGATTTTTCTTCGATTTTTTGACCCCCCAAAATCGAAAAAACGGAAAGGCGATAGCCTTGGGTTTTTTCACAAATCGGGTCAAAATTTTCGATTTTCAAAACCGGTTTGAACCGGTTTGGAGGTTCGGTAGGAGGCAGAAACCGGTCAAAACCAGTTTGAAACTGGAATATTCCGGCGAAAACCCACTGAAAACCGGATTTTTCTTCGATTGTTTGACCCCCAAAAATCCTTGGTCTTTTTCACAAATCGGGTCAAAATTTTCGATTTTCAAAACTGGTTTAAACCGGATTGGAGGTTCGGTAGGAGGCAGAAACCGGTCAAAACCAGTTTGAAACTGGAATATTCCGGCGAAAACCCACCGAAAACCGGATTTTTCTTCGATTTTTTGACCCCCCAAAATCGAAAAAACGGAAAGGGTATAGCCTTGGGGGTTTTCGCAAATCGGATCAAAATTTTCGATTTTCAAAACCCGTTCAAACCGGTTTGGAGGTTCGGTAGGAGGCTGAAACCGTTCAAAACCAGTTTGAAACTGGAATATTCCGGCGAAAACCTACCGAAAACCGGATTTCTCTTCGATTTTTTGACCCCCCAAAATCGAAAAAACGGAAAGGCTATAGCCTTGGGGTTTTTCACAAATCGGGTCAAAATTTTCGATTTTCAAAACCGGTTTAAACCGGTTTGGAGGTTCGGTAGGAGGCAGAAACCGGTCAAAACCAGTTTGAAACTGGAATATTCCGGCGAAAACCCACCGAAAACCGGATTTATCTTCGATTTTTTGACCCCCCAAAATCGAAAAAACGGAAAGGCGATAGCCTTGGGTTTTTTCACAAATCGGGTCAAAATTTTCGATTTTCAAAACCGGTTTGAACCGGTTTGGAGGTTCGGTAGGAGGCAGAAACCGGTCAAAACCAGTTTGAAACTGGAATATTCCGGCGAAAACCCACCGAAAACCGGATTTATCTTCGATTTTTTGACCCCCCAAAATCGAAAAAACGGAAAGGCGATAGCCTTGGGTTTTTTCACAAATCGGGTCAAAATTTTCGATTTTCAAAACCGGTTTGAACCGGTTTGGAGGTTCGGTAGGAGGCAGAAACCGGTCAAAACCAGTTTGAAACTGGAATATTCCGGCGAAAACCCACTGAAAACCGGATTTTTCTTCGATTTTTTGACCCCCCAAAATCGAAAAAACGGAAAGGCGATAGCCTTGGGTTTTTTCACAAATCGGGTCAAAATTTTCGATTTTCAAAACCGGTTTGAACCGGTTTGGAGGTTCGGTAGGAGGCAGAAACCGGTCAAAACCAGTTTGAAACTGGAATATTCCGGCGAAAACCCACTGAAAACCGGATTTTTCTTCGATTGTTTGACCCCCAAAAATCCTTGGTCTTTTTCACAAATCGGGTCAAAATTTTCGATTTTCAAAACTGGTTTAAACCGGATTGGAGGTTCGGTAGGAGGCAGAAACCGGTCAAAACCAGTTTGAAACTGGAATATTCCGGCGAAAACCTACCGAAAACCGGATTTTTATACGATTTTTTGACCCCCCAAAATCGAAAAAACGGAAAGGCTATAGCCTTGGGGTTTTTCACAAATCGGGTCAAAATTTTCGATTTTCAAAACCGGTTTGAACCGGTTTGAAGGTTCGGTAGGAGGCAGAAACCGGTCAAAACCAGTTTGAAACTGGAATATTCCGGCGAAAACCCACCGAAAACCGGATTTTTCTTCGATTGTTTGACCCCCCAAAATCCAAAAAACGGAAAGGGTATAGCCTTGGGGTTTTTCACAAATCGGATCAAAATTTTCGATTTTCAAAACCCGTTCAAACCGGTTTGGATGTTCGGTAGGAGGCAGAAACCGGTCAAAACCAGTTTGAAACTGGAATATTCCGGCGAAAACCTACCGAAAACCGGATTTTTCTTCGATTTTTTACCCCCAAAAATCGAAAAAACGGAAAGGCTATAGCCTTGGGGTTTTTCACAAATCGGGTCAAAATTTTCGATTTTCATAACCCGTTTAAACCGGTTTGGAGGTTCGGTAGGAGGCAGAAACCGGTCAAAACCAGTTTGAAACTGGAATATTCCGGCGAAAACCCACTAAAAACCGGATTTTTCTACGATTTTTTGACCCCCAAAAATCCTTGGTCTTTTTCACAAATCGGGTCAAAATTTTCGATTTTCAAAACCGATTTAAACCGGTTTGGAGGTTCGGTAGGAGGCAGAAACCGGTCAAAACCAGTTTGAAACTGGAATATTCCGGCGAAAACCCACCGAAAACCGGATTTATCTTCGATTTTTTGACCCCCCAAAATCGAAAAAACGGAAAGGCGATAGCCTTGGGTTTTTTCACAAATCGAGTCAAAATTTTCGATTTTCAAAACCGGTTTGAACCGGTTTGGAGGTTCGGTAGGAGGCTGAAACCGGTCAAAACCAGTTTGAAACTGGAATATTCCGGCGAAAACCCAATGAAAACCGGATTTTTCTTCGATTTTTTGACCCCCAAAAATCGAAGAAACGGAAAGGCTATAGCCTTTGGGATTTTCACAAATCGGGTCAAAATTTTCGATTTTCAAAACCGGTTTGAACCGGTTTGGAGGTTCGGTAGGAGGCAGAAACCGGTCAAAACCAGTTTGAAACTGGAATATTCCGGCGAAAACCCACCGAAAACCGGATTTATCTTCGATTTTTTGACCCCCCAAAATCGAAAAAACGGAAAGGGTATAGCCTTGGGTTTTTTCACAAATCGGGTCAAAATTTTCGATTTTCAAAACCGGTTTGAACCGGTTTGGAGGTTCGGTAGGAGGCAGAAACCGGTCAAAACCAGTTTGAAACTGGAATATTCCGGCGAAAACCCACTGAAAACCGGATTTTTCTTCGATTTTTTGACCCCCCAAAATCGAAAAAACGGAAAGGCGATAGCCTTGGGTTTTTTCACAAATCGGGTCAAAATTTTCGATTTTCAAAACCGGTTTGAACCGGTTTGGAGGTTCGGTAGGAGGCAGAAACCGGTCAAAACCAGTTTGAAACTGGAATATTCCGGCGAAAACCCACTGAAAACCGGATTTTTCTTCGATTGTTTGACCCCCAAAAATCCTTGGTCTTTTTCACAAATCGGGTCAAAATTTTCGATTTTCAAAACTGGTTTAAACCGGATTGGAGGTTCGGTAGGAGGCAGAAACCGGTCAAAACCAGTTTGAAACTGGAATATTCCGGCGAAAACCTACCGAAAACCGGATTTTTATACGATTTTTTGACCCCCCAAAATCGAAAAAACGGAAAGGCTATAGCCTTGGGGTTTTTCACAAATCGGGTCAAAATTTTCGATTTTCAAAACCGGTTTGAACCGGTTTGGAGGTTCGGTAGGAGGCAGAAACCGGTCAAAACCAGTTTGAAACTGGAATATTCCGGCGAAAACCCACCGAAAACCGGATTTATCTTCGATTTATTGACCCCCCAAAATCGAAAAAACGGAAAGGCGATAGCCTTGGGTTTTTTCACAAATCGAGTCAAAATTTTCGATTTTCAAAACCGGTTTGAACCGGTTTGGAGGTTCGGTAGGAGGCTGAAACCGGTCAAAACCAGTTTGAAACTGGAATATTCCGGCGAAAACCTACCGAAAACCGGATTTCTGTTCGATTTTTTGACCCCCCAAAATCGAAAAAACGGAAAGGCTATAGCCGTTGGGTTTTTCACAAATCGGGTCAAAATTTTCGATTTTCAAAACCGGTTCAAACCGGTTTGGAGGTTCGGTAGGAGGCAGAAACCGGTCAAAACCAGTTTGAAACTGGAATATTCCGGCGAAAACCCACTGAAAACCGGATTTTTCTTCGATTTTTTGACCCCCAAAAATCGAAAAAACGGAAAGGCTATAGCCTTTGGGTTTTTCACAAATCGGGTCAAAATTTTCGATTTTCAAAACCGGTTTAATCCCGTTTGGAGATTCGGAAGGAGGCAGAAACCGGTCAAAACCAGTTTGAAATTGGAATATTCCGGCGAAAACCTACCGAAAACCGGATTTTTCTTCGATTGTTTGACCCCCAAAAATCGAAAAAACAGAAAGGCCACAGCCTTGGTTTTTTTCACAAATCGGGTCAAAATTTTCGATTTTCAAAACTGGTTCAAACTGGATTGGAGGTTCGGTAGGAGGCTGAAACCGGTCAAAACCAGTTTGAAACTGGAATATTCCGGCGAAAACCCACCGAAAACCGGATTTTTCTTCCATTTTTTGACCCCCCAAAATCGAAAAAACGGAAAGGCTATAATCGGGTGAAAATTTTCGATTTTCAAAACCCGTTCAAACCGGTTTGGAGGTTCGGTAGGAGGCAGAAACCGGTCAAAACCAGTTTGAAACTGGAATATTCCGGCGAAAACCTACCGAAAACCGGATTTTTCTTCGATTTTTTACCCCCAAAAATCGAAAAAACGGAAAGGCTATAGCCTTGGGGTTTTTCACAAATCGGGTCAAAATTTTCGATTTTCAAAACCCGTTTAAACCGGTTTGGAGGTTCGGTAGGAGGCAGAAACCGGTCAAAACCAGTTTGAAACTGAAATATTCCGGCGAAAACCCACTGAAAACCGGATTTTTTTTCGATTTTTTGACCACCAAAAATCTTTGGTCTTTTTCACAAATCGGATCAAAATTTTCAATTTTCAAAACTGGTTTAAACCGGATTGGAGGTTCGGTAGGAGGCAGAAACCGGTCAAAACCAGTTTGAAACTGGAATATTCCGGCGAAAACCCACTAAAAACCGGATTTTTCTACGATTTTTTGACCCCCAAAAATCCTTGGTCTTTTTCACAAATCGGGTCAAAATTTTCGATTTTCAAAACCGATTTAAACCGGTTTGGAGGTTCGGTAGGAGGCAGAAACCGGTCAAAACCAGTTTGAAACTGGAATATTCCGGCGAAAACCCACCGAAAACCGGATTTTTCTTCGATTTTTTGACCCCCCAAAATCGAAAAAACGGAAAGGCGATAGCCTTGGGTTTTTTCACAAATCGAGTCAAAATTTTCGATTTTCAAAACCGGTTTGAACCGGTTTGGAGGTTCGGTAGGAGGCTGAAACCGGTCAAAACCAGTTTGAAACTGGAATATTCCGGCGAAAACCCAATGAAAACCGGATTTTTCTTCGATTTTTTGACCCCCAAAAATCGAAGAAACGGAAAGGCTATAGCCTTTGGGATTTTCACAAATCGGGTCAAAATTTTCGATTTTCAAAACCGGTTTGAACCGGTTTGGAGGTTCGGTAGGAGGCAGAAACCGGTCAAAACCAGTTTGAAACTGGAATATTCCGGCGAAAACCCACCGAAAACCGGATTTATCTTCGATTTTTTGACCCCCCAAAATCGAAAAAACGGAAAGGGTATAGCCTTGGGTTTTTTCACAAATCGGGTCAAAATTTTCGATTTTCAAAACCGGTTTGAACCGGTTTGGAGGTTCGGTAGGAGGCAGAAACCGGTCAAAACCAGTTTGAAACTGGAATATTCCGGCGAAAACCCACTGAAAACCGGATTTTTCTTCGATTTTTTGACCCCCCAAAATCGAAAAAACGGAAAGGCGATAGCCTTGGGTTTTTTCACAAATCGGGTCAAAATTTTCGATTTTCAAAACCGGTTTGAACCGGTTTGGAGGTTCGGTAGGAGGCAGAAACCGGTCAAAACCAGTTTGAAACTGGAATATTCCGGCGAAAACCCACTGAAAACCGGATTTTTCTTCGATTGTTTGACCCCCAAAAATCCTTGGTCTTTTTCACAAATCGGGTCAAAATTTTCGATTTTCAAAACTGGTTTAAACCGGATTGGAGGTTCGGTAGGAGGCAGAAACCGGTCAAAACCAGTTTGAAACTGGAATATTCCGGCGAAAACCTACCGAAAACCGGATTTTTATACGATTTTTTGACCCCCCAAAATCGAAAAAACGGAAAGGCTATAGCCTTGGGGTTTTTCACAAATCGGGTCAAAATTTTCGATTTTCAAAACCGGTTTGAACCGGTTTGGAGGTTCGGTAGGAGGCAGAAACCGGTCAAAACCAGTTTGAAACTGGAATATTCCGGCGAAAACCCACCGAAAACCGGATTTATCTTCGATTTATTGACCCCCCAAAATCGAAAAAACGGAAAGGCGATAGCCTTGGGTTTTTTCACAAATCGAGTCAAAATTTTCGATTTTCAAAACCGGTTTGAACCGGTTTGGAGGTTCGGTAGGAGGCTGAAACCGGTCAAAACCAGTTTGAAACTGGAATATTCCGGCGAAAACCTACCGAAAACCGGATTTCTGTTCGATTTTTTGACCCCCCAAAATCGAAAAAACGGAAAGGCTATAGCCGTTGGGTTTTTCACAAATCGGGTCAAAATTTTCGATTTTCAAAACCGGTTCAAACCGGTTTGGAGGTTCGGTAGGAGGCAGAAACCGGTCAAAACCAGTTTGAAACTGGAATATTCCGGCGAAAACCCACTGAAAACCGGATTTTTCTTCGATTTTTTGACCCCCAAAAATCGAAAAAACGGAAAGGCTATAGCCTTTGGGTTTTTCACAAATCGGGTCAAAATTTTCGATTTTCAAAACCGGTTTAATCCCGTTTGGAGGTTCGGAAGGAGGCAGAAACCGGTCAAAACCAGTTTGAAATTGGAATATTCCGGCGAAAACCTACCGAAAACCGGATTTTTCTTCGATTGTTTGACCCCCAAAAATCGAAAAAACAGAAAGGCCACAGCCTTGGTTTTTTTCACAAATCGGGTCAAAATTTTCGATTTTCAAAACTGGTTCAAACTGGATTGGAGGTTCGGTAGGAGGCTGAAACCGGTCAAAACCAGTTTGAAACTGGAATATTCCGGCGAAAACCCACCGAAAACCGGATTTTTCTTCCATTTTTTGACCCCCCAAAATCGAAAAAACGGAAAGGCTATAATCGGGTGAAAATTTTCGATTTTCAAAACCCGTTCAAACCGGTTTGGAGGTTCGGTAGGAGGCAGAAACCGGTCAAAACCAGTTTGAAACTGGAATATTCCGGCGAAAACCTACCGAAAACCGGATTTTTCTTCGATTTTTTACCCCCAAAAATCGAAAAAACGGAAAGGCTATAGCCTTGGGGTTTTTCACAAATCGGGTCAAAATTTTCGATTTTCAAAACCCGTTTAAACCGGTTTGGAGGTTCGGTAGGAGGCAGAAACCGGTCAAAACCAGTTTGAAACTGAAATATTCCGGCGAAAACCCACTGAAAACCGGATTTTTTTTCGATTTTTTGACCACCAAAAATCTTTGGTCTTTTTCACAAATCGGATCAAAATTTTCAATTTTCAAAACTGGTTTAAACCGGATTGGAGGTTCGGTAGGAGGCAGAAACCGGTCAAAACCAGTTTGAAACTGGAATATTCCGGCGAAAACCTACCGAAAACCGGATTTCTCTTCGATTTTTTGACCCCCCAAAATCGAAAAAACGGAAAGGGTATAGCCTTGGGGTTTTTCACAAATCGGGTCAAAATTTTCGATTTTCAAAACTGGTTTAAACCGGATTGGAGGTTCGGTAGGAGGCAGAAACCGGTCATAACCAGTTTGAAACTGGAATATTCCGGCGAAAACCCACCGAAAACCGGATTTTTCTTCGATTTTTTGACCCCCAAAAATCCTTGGTCTTTTTCACAAATCGGGTCAAAATTTTCGATTTTCATAACCCGTTTAAACCGGTTTGGAGGTTCGGTAGGAGGCAGAAACCGGTCAAAACCAGTTTGAAACTGGAATATTCCGGCGAAAACCCACTAAAAACCGGATTTTTCTACGATTTTTTGACCCCCAAAAATCCTTGGTCTTTTTCACAAATCGGGTCAAAATTTTCGATTTTCAAAACCGATTTAAACCGGTTTGGAGGTTCGGTAGGAGGCAGAAACCGGTCAAAACCAGTTTGAAACTGGAATATTCCGGCGAAAACCCACCGAAAACCGGATTTATCTTCGATTTTTTGACCCCCCAAAATCGAAAAAACGGAAAGGCGATAGCCTTGGGTTTTTTCACAAATCGAGTCAAAATTTTCGATTTTCAAAACCGGTTTGAACCGGTTTGGAGGTTCGGTAGGAGGCTGAAACCGGTCAAAACCAGTTTGAAACTGGAATATTCCGGCGAAAACCTACCGAAAACCGGATTTCTGTTCGATTTTTTGACCCCCCAAAATCGAAAAAACGGAAAGGCTATAGCCGTTGGGTTTTTCACAAATTGGGTCAAAATTTTCGATTTTCAAAACCGGTTCAAACCGGTTTGGAGGTTCGGTAGGAGGCAGAAACCGGTCAAAACCAGTTTGAAACTGGAATATTCCGGCGAAAACCCACCGAAAACCGGATTTATCTTCGATTTTTTGACCCCCCAAAATCGAAAAAACGGAAAGGCGATAGCCTTGGGTTTTTTCACAAATCGGGTCAAAATTTTCGATTTTCAAAACCGGTTCAAACCGGTTTGGAGGTTCGGTAGGAGGCAGAAACCGGTCAAAACCAGTTTGAAACTGGAATATTCCGGCGAAAACCCACTGAAAACCGGATTTTTCTTCGATTTTTTGACCCCCAAAAATCGAAAAAACGGAAAGGCTATAGCCTTTGGGTTTTTCACAAATCGGGTCAAAATTTTCGATTTTCAAAACCGGTTTAATCCCGTTTGGAGGTTCGGAAGGAGGCAGAAACCGGTCAAAACCAGTTTGAAATTGGAATATTCCGGCGAAAACCTACCGAAAACCGGATTTTTCTTCGATTGTTTGACCCCCAAAAATCGAAAAAACAGAAAGGCCACAGCCTTGGTTTTTTTCACAAATCGGGTCAAAATTTTCGATTTTCAAAACTGGTTCAAACTGGATTGGAGGTTCGGTAGGAGGCTGAAACCGGTCAAAACCAGTTTGAAACTGGAATATTCCGGCGAAAACCCACCGAAAACCGGATTTTTCTTCCATTTTTTGACCCCCCAAAATCGAAAAAACGGAAAGGCTATAATCGGGTGAAAATTTTCGATTTTCAAAACCCGTTCAAACCGGTTTGGAGGTTCGGTAGGAGGCAGAAACCGGTCAAAACCAGTTTGAAACTGGAATATTCCGGCGAAAACCTACCGAAAACCGGATTTTTCTTCGATTTTTTACCCCCAAAAATCGAAAAAACGGAAAGGCTATAGCCTTGGGGTTTTTCACAAATCGGGTCAAAATTTTCGATTTTCAAAACCCGTTTAAACCGGTTTGGAGGTTCGGTAGGAGGCAGAAACCGGTCAAAACCAGTTTGAAACTGAAATATTCCGGCGAAAACCCACTGAAAACCGGATTTTTTTTCGATTTTTTGACCACCAAAAATCTTTGGTCTTTTTTACAAATCGGATCAAAATTTTCAATTTTCAAAACTGGTTTAAACCGGATTGGAGGTTCGGTAGGAGGCAGAAACCGGTCAAAACCAGTTTGAAACTGGAATATTCCGGCGAAAACCTACCGAAAACCGGATTTTTCTTCGATTCTTTGACCCCCCAAAATCGAAAAAACGGAAAGGGTATAGCCTTGGGGGTTTTCACAAATCGGGTCAAAATTTTAGATTTTCAAAACCGGTTTGAACCGGTTTGAAGGTTCGGTAGGAGGCAGAAACCGGTCAAAACCAGTTTGAAACTGGAATATTCCGGCGAAAACCCACCGAAAACCGGATTTTTCTTCGATTTTTTGACCCCCCCAAAATCGAAAAAACGGAAAGGGTATAGCCTTGGGGTTTTTCACAAATCGGATCAAAATTTTCGATTTTCAAAACCCGTTCAAACCGGTTTGGAGGTTCGGTAGGAGGCTGAAACCGGTCAAAACCAGTTTGAAACTGGAATATTCCGGCGAAAACCTACCGAAAACCGGATTTCTCTTCGATTTTTTGACCCCCCAAAATCGAAAAAACGGAAAGGGTATAGCCTTGGGGTTTTTCACAAATCGGGTCAAAATTTTCGATTTTCAAAACTGGTTTAAACCGGATTGGAGGTTCGGTAGGAGGCAGAAACCGGTCATAACCAGTTTGAAACTGGAATATTCCGGCGAAAACCCACCGAAAACCGGATTTTTCTTCGATTTTTTGACCCCCAAAAATCCTTGGTCTTTTTCACAAATCGGGTCAAAATTTTCGATTTTCAAAACCCGTTCAAACCGGTTTGGAGGTTCGGTAGGAGGCTGAAACCGGTCAAAACCAGTTTGAAACTGGAATATTCCGGCGAAAACCTACCGAAAACCGGATTTCTCTTCGATTTTTTGACCCCCAAAAATCGAAAAAACGGAAAGGCGATAGCCTTGGGTTTTTTCACAAATCGGGTCAAAATTTTCGATTTCAAAACCGGTTTGAACCGGTTTGGAGGTTCGGTAGGAGGCAGAAACCGGTCAAAACCAGTTTGAAACTGGAATATTCCGGCGAAAACCTACCGAAAACCGGATTTTTCTTCGATTTTTTAACCCCAAAAATCGAAAAAACGGAAAGGCTATAATCGGGTGAAAATTTTCGATTTTCAAAACCCGTTCAAACCGGTTTGGAGGTTCGGTAGGAGGCAGAAACCGGTCAAAACCAGTTTGAAACTGGAATATTCCGGCGAAAACCTACCGAAAACCGGATTTTTCTTCGATTTTTTACCCCCAAAAATCGAAAAAACGGAAAGGCTATAGCCTTGGGGTTTTTCACAAATCGGGTCAAAATTTTCGATTTTCAAAACCCGTTTAAACCGGTTTGGAGGTTCGGTAGGAGGCAGAAACCGGTCAAAACCAGTTTGAAACTGAAATATTCCGGCGAAAACCCACTGAAAACCGGATTTTTCTTCGATTCTTTGACCACCAAAAATCTTTGGTCTTTTTCACAAATCGGATCAAAATTTTCGATTTTCAAAACTGGTTTAAACCGGATTGGAGGTTCGGTAGGAGGCAGAAACCGGTCAAAACCAGTTTGAAACTGGAATATTCCGGCGAAAACCTACCGAAAACCGGATTTTTCTTCGATTTTTTGACCCCCCAAAATCGAAAAAACGGAAAGGGTATAGCCTTGGGGTTTTTCACAAATCGGGTCAAAATTTTCGATTTTCAAAACCGGTTTGAACCGGTTTGAAGGTTCGGTAGGAGGCAGAAACCGGTCAAAACCAGTTTGAAACTGGAATATTCCGGCGAAAACCCACCGAAAACCGGATTTTTCTTCGATTTTTTGACCCCCCCAAAATCGAAAAAACGGAAAGGGTATAGCCTTGGGGTTTTTCACAAATCGGATCAAAATTTTCGATTTTCAAAACCCGTTCAAACCGGTTTGGAGGTTCGGTAGGAGGCTGAAACCGGTCAAAACCAGTTTGAAACTGGAATATTCCGGCGAAAACCTACCGAAAACCGGATTTCTCTTCGATTTTTTGACCCCCCAAAATCGAAAAAACGGAAAGGCTATAGCCTTGGGGTTTTTCACAAATCGGGTCAAAATTTTCGACTTTCAAAACCGGTTTGAACCGGTTTGGAGGTTCGGTAGGAGGCAGAAACCGATCAAAACCAGTTTGAAACTGGAATATTCCGGCGAAAACCCACCGAAAACCGGATTTATCTTCGAATTTTTGACCCCCCAAAATCGAAAAAACGGAAAGGCTATAGCCTTGGGTTTTTTCACAAATCGGGTCAAAATTTTCGATTTTCAAAACCGGTTCAAACCGGTTTGGAGGTTCGGTAGGAGGCAGAAACCGGTCAAAACCAGTTTGAAACTGGAATATTCCGGCGAAAACCCACTGAAAACCGGATTTTTCTTCGATTTTTTGACCCCCCAAAATCGAAAGAATGGAAAAGCTATAGCCTTGGGGTTTTTCACAAACCGGGTCAAAATTTTCGATTTTCAAAACCGGTTTAATCCCGTTTGGAGGTTCGGTAGGAGGCAGAAACCGGTCAAAACCAGTTTGAAACTGGAATATTCCGGCGAAAACCTACCGAAAACCGGATTTTTCTTCGATTTTTTAACCCCAAAAATCAAAAAAACGGAAAGGCTATAGCCTTGGGGTTTTTCACAAATCGGGTCAAAATTTTCGATTTTCAAAACCCGTTTAAACCGGTTTGGAGGTTCGGTAGGAGGCAGAAACCGGTCAAAACCAGTTTGAAACTGGAATATTCCGGCGAAAACCCACTGAAAACCGGATTTTTCTTCGATTGTTTGACCCCCAAAAATCCTTGGTCTTTTTCACAAATCGGGTTAAATTTTTCGATTTTCAAAACCGGTTTGAACCGGTTTGGAGGTTCGGTAGGAGGCAGAAACCGGTCAAAACCAGTTTGAAACTGGAATATTCCGGCGAAAACCTACCGAAAACCGGATTTTTCTTCGATTTTTACCCCCAAAAATCGAAAAACCGGAAAGGCCATAGCCTTGGTTTTTTTCACAAATCGGGTCAAAATTTTCGATTTTCAAAACTGGTTTAAACCGGATTGGAGGTTCGGTAGGAGGCAGAAACCGGTCATAACCAGTTTGAAACTGGAATATTCCGGCAAAAACCCACCGAAAACCGGATTTTTCTTCCATTTTTTTACCCCCAAAAATCGAAAAAACGGAAAGGCTATAATCGGGTGAAAATTTTCGATTTTCAAAACCCGTTCAAACCGGTTTGGAGGTTCGGTAGGAGGCAGAAACCGGTCAAAACCAGTTTGAAACTGGAATATTCCGGCGAAAACCCACTGAAAACCGGATTTTTCTTCGATTTTTTGACCCCCAAAAATCGAAAAAACGGAAAGGCTATAGCCTTGGGGTTTTTCACAAATCGGGTCAAAATTTTCGATTTTAAAAACCGGTTCAAACCGGTTTGGAGGTTCGGTAGGAGGCAGAAACCGGTCAAAACCAGTTTGAAACTGGAATATTCCGGCGAAAACCCACTGAAAACCGGATTTTTCTTCGATTTTTTGACCCCCAAAAATCGAAAAAACGGAAAGGCTATAGCCTTTGGGTTTTTCACAAATCGGGTCAAAATTTTCGATTTTCAAAACCGGTTTAATCCCGTTTGGAGGTTCGGTAGGAGGCAGAAACCGGTCAAAACCAGTTTGAAACTGGAATATTCCGGCGAAAACCCACCGAAAACCGGATTTTTCTTCGATTTTTTGACCCCCCCAAAATCGAAAAAACGGAAAGGGTATAGCCTTGGGGTTTTTCACAAATCGGATCAAAATTTTCGATTTTCAAAACCCGTTCAAACCGGTTTGGAGGTTCGGTAGGAGGCTGAAACCGGTCAAAACCAGTTTGAAACTGGAATATTCCGGCGAAAACCTACCGAAAACCGGATTTCTCTTCGATTTTTTGACCCCCCAAAATCGAAAAAACGGAAAGGCTATAGCCTTGGGGTTTTTCACAAATCGGGTCAAAATTTTCGATTTTCAAAACCGGTTCAAACCGGTTTGGAGGTTCGGTAGGAGGCAGAAACCGATCAAAACCAGTTTGAAACTGGAATATTCCGGCGAAAACCCACCGAAAACCGGATTTATCTTCGAATTTTTGACCCCCCAAAATCGAAAAAACGGAAAGGCTATAGCCTTGGGTTTTTTCACAAATCGGGTCAAAATTTTCGATTTTCAAAACCGGTTCAAACCGGTTTGGAGGTTCGGTAGGAGGCAGAAACCGGTCAAAACCAGTTTGAAACTGGAATATTCCGGCGAAAACCCACTGAAAACCGGATTTTTCTTCGATTTTTTGACCCCCCAAAATCGAAAGAATGGAAAAGCTATAGCCTTGGGGTTTTTCACAAACCGGGTCAAAATTTTCGATTTTCAAAACCGGTTTAATCCCGTTTGGAGGTTCGGTAGGAGGCAGAAACCGGTCAAAACCACTTTGAAACTGGAATATTCCGGCGAAAACCTACCG
Organism: Phallusia mammillata; assembly: GCF_965637545.1. Taxonomy (NCBI): domain Eukaryota; kingdom Metazoa; phylum Chordata; class Ascidiacea; order Phlebobranchia; family Ascidiidae; genus Phallusia; species Phallusia mammillata. The sequence goes on from NC_137253.1 coordinate 12,659,709, forward strand.
AAAACCGGATTTTTCTTCGATTTTTTACCCCCAAAAATCGAAAAAACGGAAAGGCCATAGCCTTGGTTTTTTTCCCAAATCGGGTTAAATTTTTCGATTTTCAAAACCGGTTTGAACCGGTTTGGAGGTTCGGTAGGAGGCAGAAACCGGTCAAAACCAGTTTGAAACTGGAATATTCCGGCGAAAACCTACCGAAAACCGGATTTTTCTTCGATTTTTACCCCCAAAAATCGAAAAACCGGAATGGCCATAGCCTTGGTTTTTTTCACAAATCGGGTCAAAATTTTCGATTTTCAAAACTGGTTTAAACCGGATTGGAGGTTCGGTAGGAGGCAGAAACCGGTCAAAACCAGTTTGAAACTGGAATATTCCGGCAAAAACCCACCGAAAACCGGATTTTTCTTCCATTTTTTTACCCCCAAAAATCGAAAAAACGGAAAGGCAATAATCGGGTGAAAATTTTCGATTTTCAAAACCCGTTCAAACCGGTTTGGAGGTTCGGTAGGAGGCAGAAACCGGTCAAAACCAGTTTGAAACTGGAATATTCCGGCGAAAACCTACCGAAAACCGGATTTCTCTTCGATTTTTTGACCCCCAAAAATCGAAAAAACGGAAAGGCTATAGCCTTGGGGTTTTTCACAAATCGGGTCAAAATTTTCGATTTTCAAAACCCGTTCAAACCGGTTTGGAGGTTCGGTAGGAGGCAGAAACCGGTCAAAACCAGTTTGAAACTGGAATATTCCGGCGAAAACCCACTGAAAACCGGATTTTTCTTCGATTTTTTGACCCCCAAAAATCCTTGGTCTTTTTCACAAATCGGGTCAAAATTTTCGATTTTCAAAACCCGTTCAAACCGGTTTGGAGGTTCGGTAGGAGGCTGAAACCGGTCAAAACCAGTTTGAAACTGGAATATTCCGGCGAAAACCTACCGAAAACCGGATTTCTCTTCGATTTTTTGACCCCCCAAAATCGAAAAAACGGAAAGGCTATAGCCTTGGGGTTTTTCACAAATCGGGTCAAAATTTTCGATTTTCAAAACCCGTTCAAACCGGTTTGGAGGTTCGGTAGGAGGCAGAAACCGGTCAAAACCAGTTTGAAACTGGAATATTCCGGCAAAAACCCACCGAAAACCGGATTTTTCTTCGATTTTTTACCCCCAAAAATCGAAAAAACGGAAAGGCCATAGCCTTGGTTTTTTTCCCAAATCGGGTTAAATTTTTCGATTTTCAAAACCGGTTTGAACCGGTTTGGAGGTTCGGTAGGAGGCAGAAACCGGTCAAAACCAGTTTGAAACTGGAATATTCCGGCGAAAACCTACCGAAAACCGGATTTTTCTTCGATTTTTTGACCCCCAAAAATCGAAAAAACGGAAAGGCGATAGCCTTGGGTTTTTTCACAAATCGGGTCAAAATTTTCGATTTTCAAAACCGGTTTGAACCGGTTTGGAGGTTCGGTAGGAGGCAGAAACCGGTCAAAACCAGTTTGAAACTGGAATATTCCGGCAAAAACCTACCGAAAACCGGATTTTTCTTCGATTTTTTAACCCCAAAAATCCAAAAAACGGAAAGGCTATAGCCTTGGGGTTTTTCACAAATCGGGTCAAAATTTTCGATTTTCAAAACCCGTTTAAACCGGTTTGGAGGTTCGGTAGGAGGCAGAAACCGGTCAAAACCAGTTTGAAACTGGAATATTCCGGCGAAAACCCACTGAAAACCGGATTTTTCTTCGATTGTTTGACCCCCAAAAATCCTTGGTCTTTTTCACAAATCGGGTCAAAATTTTCGATTTTCAAAACTGGTTTAAACCGGATTGGAGGTTCGGTAGGAGGCAGAAACCGGTCAAAACCAGTTTGAAACTGGAATATTCCGGCGAAAACCCACCGAAAACCGGATTTTTCTTCGATTTTTTGACCCCCCAAAATCGAAAAAACGGAAAGGGTATAGCCTTGGGGTTTTTCACAAATCGGATCAAAATTTTCGATTTTCAAAACCCGTTCAAACCGGTTTGGAGGTTCGGTAGGAGGCAGAAACCGGTCAAAACCAGTTTGAAACTGGAATATTCCGGCGAAAACCTACCGAAAACCGGATTTCTCTTCGATTTTTTGACCCCCCAAAATCGAAAAAACGGAAAGGCTATAGCCTTTGGGTTTTTCACAAATCGGGTCAAAATTTTCGATTTTTAAAACCCGTTCAAACCGGTTTGGAGGTTCGGTAGGAGGCTGAAACCGGTCAAAACCAGTTTGAAACTGGAATATTCCGGCGAAAACCTACCGAAAACCGGATTTCTCTTCGATTTTTTGACCCCCAAAATCGAAAAAACGGAAAGGCTATAGCCTTGGGTTTTTCACAAATCGGGTCAAAATTTTCGATTTTCAAAACCCGTTCAAACCGGTTTGGAGGTTCGGTAGGAGGCAGAAACCGGTCAAAACCAGTTTGAAACTGGAATATTCCGGCAAAAACCCACCGAAATCCGGATTTTTCTTCGATTTTTTACCCCCAAAAATCGAAAAAACGGAAAGGCCATAGCCTTGGTTTTTTTCCCAAATCGGGTTAAATTTTTCGATTTTCAAAACCGGTTTGAACCGGTTTGGAGGTTCGGTAGGAGGCAGAAACCGGTCAAAACCAGTTTGAAACTGGAATATTCCGGCGAAAACCTACCGAAAACCGGATTTTTCTTCGATTTTTACCCCCAAAAATCGAAAAACCGGAAAGGCCATAGCCTTGGGGTTTTTCACAAATCGGGTCAAAATTTTCGATTTTCAAAACTGGTTTAAACCGGATTGGAGGTTCGGTAGGAGGCAGAAACCGGTCATAACCAGTTTGAAACTGGAATATTCCGGCAAAAACCCACCGAAAACCGGATTTTTCTTCCATTGTTTTACCCCCAAAAATCGAAAAAACGGAAAGGCTATAATCGGGTGAAAATTTTCGATTTTCAAAACCCGTTCAAACCGGTTTGGAGGTTCGGTAGGAGGCAGAAACCGGTCAAAACCAGTTTGAAACTGGAATATTCCGGCGAAAACCTACCGAAAACCGGATTTCTCTTCGATTTTTTGACCCCCAAAATCGAAAAAACGGAAAGGCTATAGCCTTTGGGTTTTTCACAAATCGGGTCAAAATTTTCGATTTTTAAAACCCGTTCAAACCGGTTTGGAGGTTCGGTAGGAGGCTGAAACCGGTCAAAACCAGTTTGAAACTGGAATATTCCGGCGAAAACCTACCGAAAACCGGATTTCTCTTCGATTTTTTGACCCCCAAAATCGAAAAAACGGAAAGGCTATAGCCTTGGGGTTTTTCACAAATCGGGTCAAAATTTTCGATTTTCAAAACCCGTTCAAACCGGTTTGGAGGTTCGGTAGGAGGCAGAAACCGGTCAAAACCAGTTTGAAACTGGAATATTCCGGCAAAAACCCACCGAAAACCGGATTTTTCTTCGATTTTTTACCCCCAAAAATCGAAAAAACGGAAAGGCCATAGCCTTGGTTTTTTTCCCAAATCGGGTTAAATTTTTCGATTTTCAAAACCGGTTTGAACCGGTTTGGAGGTTCGGTAGGAGGCAGAAACCGGTCAAAACCAGTTTGAAACTGGAATATTCCGGCGAAAACCTACCGAAAACCGGATTTTTCTTCGATTTTTACCCCCAAAAATCGAAAAACCGGAAAGGCCATAGCCTTGGGGTTTTTCACAAATCGGGTCAAAATTTTCGATTTTCAAAACTGGTTTAAACCGGATTGGAGGTTCGGTAGGAGGCAGAAACCGGTCATAACCAGTTTGAAACTGGAATATTCCGGCAAAAACCCACCGAAAACCGGATTTTTCTTCCATTGTTTTACCCCCAAAAATCGAAAAAACGGAAAGGCTATAATCGGGTGAAAATTTTCGATTTTCAAAACCCGTTCAAACCGGTTTGGAGGTTCGGTAGGAGGCAGAAACCGGTCAAAACCGGTTTGAAACTGGAATATTCCGGCGAAAACCTACCGAAAACCGGATTTCTCTTCGATTTTTTGACCCCCCAAAATCGAAAAAACGGAAAGGCTATAGCCTTGGGGTTTTTCACAAATCGGGTCAAAATTTTCGATTTTCAAAACCCGTTCAAACCGGTTTGGAGGTTCGGTAGGAGGCAGAAACCGGTCAAAACCAGTTTGAAACTGGAATATTCCGGCGAAACCCCACTGAAAACCGGATTTTTCTTCGATTTTTTGACCCCCAAAAATCCTTGGGGTTTTTCACAAATCGGGTCAAAATTTTCGATTTTCAAAACCGGTTTGAACCGGTTTGAAGTTTCGGTAGGAGGCAGAAACCGGTCAAAACCAGTTTGAAACTGGAATATTCCGGCGAAAACCCACCGAAAACCGGATTTTTCTTCGATTTTTTGACCCCCCAAAATCGAAAAAACGGAAAGGGTATAGCCTTGGGGTTTTTCACAAATCGGATCAAAATTTTCGATTTTCAAAACCCGTTCAAACCGGTTTGGAGGTTCGGTAGGAGGCTGAAACCGGTCAAAACCAGTTTGAAACTGGAATATTCCGGCGAAAACCTACCGAAAACCGGATTTCTCTTCGATTTTTTGACCCCCAAAAATCGAAAAAACGGAAAGGCGATAGCCTTGGGTTTTTTCACAAATCGGGTCAAAATTTTCGATTTTCAAAACCGGTTTGAACCGGTTTGGAGGTTCGGTAGGAGGCAGAAACCGGTCAAAACCAGTTTGAAACTGGAATATTCCGGCGAAAACCTACCGAAAACCGGATTTTTCTTCGATTTTTTAACCCCAAAAATCCAAAAAACGGAAAGGCTATAGCCTTGGGGTTTTTCACAAATCGGGTCAAAATTTTCGATTTTCAAAACCCGTTTAAACCGGTTTGGAGGTTCGGTAGGAGGCAGAAACCGGTCAAAACCAGTTTGAAACTGGAATATTCCGGCGAAAACCCACTGAAAACCGGATTTTTCTTCGATTGTTTGACCCCCAAAAATCCTTGGTCTTTTTCACAAATCGGGTCAAAATTTTCGATTTTCAAAACTGGTTTAAACCGGATTGGAGGTTCGGTAGGAGGCAGAAACCGGTCAAAACCAGTTTGAAACTGGAATATTCCGGCGAAAACCTACCGAAAACCGGATTTTTCTACGATTTTTTGACCCCCCAAAATCGAAAAAACGGAAAGGCTATAGCCTTGGGGTTTTTCACAAATCGGGTCAAAATTTTCGATTTTCAAAACCGGTTTGAACCGGTTTGAAGGTTCGGTAGGAGGCAGAAACCGGTCAAAACCAGTTTGAAACTGGAATATTCCGGCGAAAACCCACCGAAAACCGGATTTTTCTTCGATTTTTTGACCCCCCAAAATCGAAAAAACGGAAAGGGTATAGCCTTGGGGTTTTTCACAAATCGGATCAAAATTTTCGATTTTCAAAACCCGTTCAAACCGGTTTGGAGGTTCGGTAGGAGGCTGAAACCGGTCAAAACCAGTTTGAAACTGGAATATTCCGGCGAAAACCTACCGAAAACCGGATTTCTCTTCGATTTTTTGACCCCCCAAAATCGAAAAAACGGAAAGGCTATAGCCTTGGGGTTTTTCACAAATCGGGTCAAAATTTTCGATTTTCAAAACCGGTTCAAACCGGTTTGGAGGTTCGGTAGGAGGCAGAAACCGGTCAAAACCAGTTTGAAACTGGAATATTCCGGCGAAAACCCAATGAAAACCGGATTTTTCTTCGATTTTGTGACCCCCAAAAATCGAAAAAACGGAAAGGCTATAGCCTTTGGGTTTTTCACAAATCGGGTCAAAATTTTCGATTTTCAAAACCCGTTCAAACCGGTTTGGAGGTTCGGTAGGAGGCTGAAACCGGTCAAAACCAGTTTGAAACTGGAATATTCCGGCGAAAACCTACCGAAAACCGGATTTTTCTTCGATTTTTTAACCCCAAAAATCCAAAAAACGGAAAGGCTATAGCCTTGGGGTTTTTCACAAATCGGGTCAAAATTTTCGATTTTCAAAACCCGTTTAAACCGGTTTGGAGGTTCGGTAGGAGGCAGAAACCGGTCAAAACCAGTTTGAAACTGGAATATTCCGGCGAAAACCCACTGAAAACCGGATTTTTCTTCGATTGTTTGACCCCCAAAAATCCTTGGTCTTTTTCACAAATCGGGTCAAAATTTTCGATTTTCAAAACTGGTTTAAACCGGATTGGAGGTTCGGTAGGAGGCAGAAACCGGTCAAAACCAGTTTGAAACTGGAATATTCCGGCGAAAACCTACCGAAAACCGGATTTTTCTACGATTTTTTGACCCCCCAAAATCGAAAAAACGGAAAGGCTATAGCCTTGGGGTTTTTCACAAATCGGGTCAAAATTTTCGATTTTCAAAACCGGTTTGAACCGGTTTGAAGGTTCGGTAGGAGGCAGAAACCGGTCAAAACCAGTTTGAAACTGGAATATTCCGGCGAAAACCCACCGAAAACCGGATTTTTCTTCGATTTTTTGACCCCCCAAAATCGAAAAAACGGAAAGGGTATAGCCTTGGGGTTTTTCACAAATCGGATCAAAATTTTCGATTTTCAAAACCCGTTCAAACCGGTTTGGAGGTTCGGTAGGAGGCTGAAACCGGTCAAAACCAGTTTGAAACTGGAATATTCCGGCGAAAACCTACCGAAAACCGGATTTCTCTTCGATTTTTTGACCCCCCAAAATCGAAAAAACGGAAAGGCTATAGCCTTGGGGTTTTTCACAAATCGGGTCAAAATTTTCGATTTTCAAAACCGGTTCAAACCGGTTTGGAGGTTCGGTAGGAGGCAGAAACCGGTCAAAACCAGTTTGAAACTGGAATATTCCGGCGAAAACCCAATGAAAACCGGATTTTTCTTCGATTTTGTGACCCCCAAAAATCGAAAAAACGGAAAGGCTATAGCCTTTGGGTTTTTCACAAATCGGGTCAAAATTTTCGATTTTCAAAACCCGTTCAAACCGGTTTGGAGGTTCGGTAGGAGGCTGAAACCGGTCAAAACCAGTTTGAAACTGGAATATTCCGGCGAAAACCTACCGAAAACCGGATTTCTCTTCGATTTTTTGACCCCCCAAAATCGAAAAAACGGAAAGGCTATAGCCTTGGGGTTTTTCACAAATCGGGTCAACATTTTCGATTTTCAAAACCCGTTCAAACCGGTTTGGAGGTTCGGTAGGAGGCAGAAACCGGTCAAAACCAGTTTGAAACTGGAATATTCCGGCGAAAACCTACCGAAAACCGGATTTTTCTTCGATTTTTTACCCCCAAAAATCGAAGAAACGGAAAGGCTATAGCCTTGGGGTTTTTCACAAATCGGGTCAAAGTGTTCGATTTTCAAAACCCGTTTAAACCGGTTTGGAGGTTCGGTAGGAGGCAGAAACCGGTCAAAACCAGTTTGAAACTGGAATATTCCGGCGAAAACCCACTAAAAACCGGATTTTTCTACGATTTTTTGACCCCCAAAAATCCTTGGTCTTTTTCACAAATCGGGTCAAAATTTTCGATTTTCAAAACCGGTTTGAACCGGTTTGAAGGTTCGGTAGGAGGCAGAAACCGGTCAAAACCAGTTTGAAACTGGAATATTCCCGCGAAAACCCACCGAAAACCGGATTTTTCTTCGATTTTTTGACCCCCCAAAATCGAAGAAACGGAAAGGGTATAGCCTTGGGGTTTTTCACAAATCGGATCAAAATTTTCGATTTTCAAAACCCGTTCAAACCGGTTTCGAGGTTCGGTAGGAGGCTGAAACCGGTCAAAACCAGTTTGAAACTGGAATATTCCGGCGAAAACCTACCGAAAACCGGCGAAAACCTACCGAAAACCGGATTTCTCTACGATTTTTTGACCCCCCAAAATCGAAAAAACGGAAAGGCTATAGCCTTGGGGTTTTTCACAAATCGGGTCAAAATTTTCGATTTTCAAAACCGGTTTAAACCGGTTTGGAGGTTCGGTAGGAGGCAGAAACCGGTCAAAACCAGTTTGAAACTGGAATATTCCGGCGAAAACCTACCGAAAACCGGATTTTTCTTCGATTTTTTGACCCCCCAAAATCGAAAAAACGGAAAGGCTATAGCCTTGGGGTTTTTCACAAATCGGGTCAAAATTTTCGATTTTCAAAACCCGTTTAAACCGGTTTGGAGGTTCGGTAGGAGGCAGAAACCGGTCAAAACCAGTTTGAAACTGGAATATTCCGGCGAAAACCCACTAAAAACCGGATTTTTCTACGATTTTTTGACCCCCAAAAATCCTTGGTCTTTTTCACAAATCGGGTCAAAATTTTCGATTTTCAAAACTGGTTTAAACCGGATTGGAGGTTCGGTAGGAGGAAGAAACCGGTCAAAACCAGTTTGAAACTGGAATATTCCGGCGAAATCCCACCGAAAACCGGATTTTTCTTCCATTTTTTGACCCCCCAAAATCGAAAAAACGGAAAGGCTACAATCGGGTGAAAATTTTCGATTTTCAAAACCCGTTCAAGCCGGATTGGAGGTTCGGTAGGAGGCAGAAACCGGTCAAAACCAGTTTGAAACTGGAATATTCCGGCGAAAACCTACCGAAAACCGGATTTTTCTTCGATTTTTTACCCCCAAAAATCGAAAAAACGGAAAGGCTATAGCCTTGGGGTTTTTCACAAATCGGGTCAAAATTTTCGATTTTCAAAACCCGTTCAAACCGGTTTGGAGGTTCGGTAGGAGGCAGAAACCGGTCAAAACCAGTTTGAAACTGGAATATTCCGGCGAAAACCTACCGAAAAACGGATTTTTCTTCGATTTTTACCCCCAAAAATCGAAAAAACAGAAAGGCAACAGCCTTGGTTTTTTTCACAAATCGGGTCAAAATTTTCGATTTTCAAAACTGGTTTGAACCGGTTTGGAGGTTCGGTAGGAGGCAGAAACCGGTCAAAACCAGTTTGAAACTGGAATATTCCGGCGAAAACCTACCGAAAACCGGATTTTTCTTCGATTTTTACCCACAAAAATCGAAAAAACGGAAAGGCCATAGCCTTGGTTTTTTTCACAAATCGGGTCAAAATTTTCGATTTTCAAAACTGGTTTGAACCGGTTTGGAGGTTCGGTAGGAGGCAGAAACCGGTCAAAACCAGTTTGAAACTGGAATATTCCGGCAAAAACCCACCGAAAACCGGATTTATCTTCGATTTTTTTACCCCCAAAAATCGAAAAAACGGAAAGGCAATAATCGGGTGAAAATTTTCGATTTTCAAAACCCGTTCAAACCGGTTTGGAGGTTCGGTAGGAGGCAGAAACCGGTCAAAACCAGTTTGAAACTGGAATATTCCGGTGAAAACCTACCGAAAACCGGATTTTTCTTCGATTTTTACCCCCCAAAATCGAAAAAACGGAAAGGCCATAGCCTTGGTTTTTTTCACAAATCGGGTCAAAATTTTCGATTTTCAAAACCGGTTTAAACCGGTTTGGAGGTTCGGTAGGAGGCAGAAACCGGTCAAAACCAGTTTGAAACTGGAATATTCCGGCAAAAACCCACCGAAAACCGGATTTTTCTTCCATTTTTTTATCCCCAAAAATCGAAAAAACGGAAAGGCTATAATCGGGTGAAAATTTTCGATTTTCAAAACCCGTTCAAACCGGTTTGGAGGTTCGGTAGGAGGCAGAAACCGGTCAAAACCAGTTTGAAACTGGAATATTCCGGCGAAAACCTACCGAAAACCGGATTTTTCTTCGATTTTTACCCCCAAAAATCGAAAAAACAGAAAGGCCACAGCCTTGGTTTTTTTCACAAATCGGGTCAAAATTTTCGATTTTCAAAACTGGTTTGAACCGGTTTGGAGGTTCGGTAGGAGGCAGAAACCGGTCAAAACCAGTTTGAAACTGGAATATTCCGGCAAAAACCCACCGAAAACCGGATTTATCTTCGATTTTTTTACCCCCAAAAATCGAAAAAACGGAAAGGCAATAATCGGGTGAAAATTTTCGATTTTCAAAACCCGTTCAAACCGGTTTGGAGGTTCGGTAGGAGGCAGAAACCGGTCAAAACCAGTTTGAAACTGGAATATTCCGGCGAAAACCTACCGAAAACCGGATTTTTCTTCGATTTTTACCCCCCAAAATCGAAAAAACGGAAAGGCCATAGCCTTGGTTTTTTTCACAAATCGGGTCAAAATTTTCGATTTTCAAAACCGGTTTAAACCGGTTTGGAGGTTCGGTAGGAGGCAGAAACCGGTCAAAACCAGTTTGAAACTGGAATATTCCGGCAAAAACCCACCGAAAACCGGATTTTTCTTCCATTTTTTTATCCCCAAAAATCGAAAAAACGGAAAGGCTATAATCGGGTGAAAATTTTCGATTTTCAAAACCCGTTCAAACCGGTTTGGAGGTTCGGTAGGAGGCAGAAACCGGTCAAAACCAGTTTGAAACTGGAATATTCCGGCGAAAACCTACCGAAAACCGGATTTTTCTTCGATTTTTACCCCCAAAAATCGAAAAAACAAAAAGGCCACAGCCTTGGTTTTTTTCACAAATCGGGTCAAAATTTTCGATTTTCAAAACTGGTTTGAACCGGTTTGGAGGTTCGGTAGGAGGCAGAAACCGGTCAAAACCAGTTTGAAACTGGAATATTCCGGCGAAAACCCACCGAAAACCGGATTTTTCTTCCATTTTTTGACCCCCCAAAATCGAAAAAACGGAAAGGCTATAATCGGGTGAAAATTTTCGATTTTCAAAACCCGTTCAAACCGGTTTGGAGGTTCGGTAGGAGGCAGAAACCGGTCAAAACCAGTTTGAAACTGGAATATTCCGGCGAAAACCCACCGAAAACCGGATTTTTCTTCGATTTTTTGACCCCCCAAAATCGAAAAAACGGAAAGGGTATAGCCTTGGGGTTTTTCACAAATCGGATCTAAATTTTCGATTTTCAAAACCCGTTTAAACCGGTTTGGAGGTTCGGTAGGAGGCTGAAACCGGTCAAAACCAGTTTGAAACTGGAATATTCCGGCGAAAACCTACCGAAAACCGGATTATTCTTCGATTTTTTGACCCCCCAAAATCGAAAAAACGGAAAGGCTATAGCCTTGGGGTTTTTCACAAATCGGGTCAAAATTTTCGATTTGAAAAACCGGTTTAAACCGGTTTGGAGGTTCGGTAGGAGGCAGAAACCGGTCAAAACCAGTTTGAAACTGGAATATTCCGGCGAAAACCTACCGAAAACCGGATTTTTCTTCGATTTTTTACCCCCAAAAATCGAAAAAACGGAAAGGCTATAGCCTTTGGGTTTTTCACAAATCGGGTCAAAATTTTCGATTTTCAAAACCCGTTCAAACCGGTTTGGAGGTTCGGTAGGAGGCTGAAACCGGTCAAAACCAGTTTGAAACTGGAATATTCCGGCGAAAACCTACCGAAAACCGGATTTCTCTTCGATTTTTTGACCCCCCAAAATCGAAAAAACGGAAAGGCTATAGCCTTGGGGTTTTTCACAAATCGGGTCAACATTTTCGATTTTCAAAACCCGTTCAAACCGGTTTGGAGGTTCGGTAGGAGGCAGAAACCGGTCAAAACCAGTTTGAAACTGGAATATTCCGGCGAAAACCTACCGAAAACCGGATTTTTCTTCGATTTTTTACCCCCAAAAATCGAAGAAACGGAAAGGCTATAGCCTTGGGGTTTTTCACAAATCGGGTCAAAGTGTTCGATTTTCAAAACCCGTTTAAACCGGTTTGGAGGTTCGGTAGGAGGCAGAAACCGGTCAAAACCAGTTTGAAACTGGAATATTCCGGCGAAAACCCACTAAAAACCGGATTTTTCTACGATTTTTTGACCCCCAAAAATCCTTGGTCTTTTTCACAAATCGGGTCAAAATTTTCGATTTTCAAAACCGGTTTGAACCGGTTTGAAGGTTCGGTAGGAGGCAGAAACCGGTCAAAACCAGTTTGAAACTGGAATATTCCCGCGAAAACCCACCGAAAACCGGATTTTTCTTCGATTTTTTGACCCCCCAAAATCGAAGAAACGGAAAGGGTATAGCCTTGGGGTTTTTCACAAATCGGATCAAAATTTTCGATTTTCAAAACCCGTTCAAACCGGTTTCGAGGTTCGGTAGGAGGCTGAAACCGGTCAAAACCAGTTTGAAACTGGAATATTCCGGCGAAAACCTACCGAAAACCGGCGAAAACCTACCGAAAACCGGATTTCTCTACGATTTTTTGACCCCCCAAAATCGAAAAAACGGAAAGGCTATAGCCTTGGGGTTTTTCACAAATCGGGTCAAAATTTTCGATTTTCAAAACCGGTTTAAACCGGTTTGGAGGTTCGGTAGGAGGCAGAAACCGGTCAAAACCAGTTTGAAACTGGAATATTCCGGCGAAAACCTACCGAAAACCGGATTTTTCTTCGATTTTTTGACCCCCCAAAATCGAAAAAACGGAAAGGCTATAGCCTTGGGGTTTTTCACAAATCGGGTCAAAATTTTCGATTTTCAAAACCCGTTTAAACCGGTTTGGAGGTTCGGTAGGAGGCAGAAACCGGTCAAAACCAGTTTGAAACTGGAATATTCCGGCGAAAACCCACTAAAAACCGGATTTTTCTACGATTTTTTGACCCCCAAAAATCCTTGGTCTTTTTCACAAATCGGGTCAAAATTTTCGATTTTCAAAACTGGTTTAAACCGGATTGGAGGTTCGGTAGGAGGAAGAAACCGGTCAAAACCAGTTTGAAACTGGAATATTCCGGCGAAATCCCACCGAAAACCGGATTTTTCTTCCATTTTTTGACCCCCCAAAATCGAAAAAACGGAAAGGCTACAATCGGGTGAAAATTTTCGATTTTCAAAACCCGTTCAAGCCGGATTGGAGGTTCGGTAGGAGGCAGAAACCGGTCAAAACCAGTTTGAAACTGGAATATTCCGGCGAAAACCTACCGAAAACCGGATTTTTCTTCGATTTTTTACCCCCAAAAATCGAAAAAACGGAAAGGCTATAGCCTTGGGGTTTTTCACAAATCGGGTCAAAATTTTCGATTTTCAAAACCCGTTCAAACCGGTTTGGAGGTTCGGTAGGAGGCAGAAACCGGTCAAAACCAGTTTGAAACTGGAATATTCCGGCAAAAACCTACCGAAAAACGGATTTTTCTTCGATTTTTACCCCCAAAAATCGAAAAAACAGAAAGGCAACAGCCTTGGTTTTTTTCACAAATCGGGTCAAAATTTTCGATTTTCAAAACTGGTTTGAACCGGTTTGGAGGTTCGGTAGGAGGCAGAAACCGGTCAAAACCAGTTTGAAACTGGAATATTCCGGCGAAAACCTACCGAAAACCGGATTTTTCTTCGATTTTTACCCACAAAAATCGAAAAAACGGAAAGGCCATAGCCTTGGTTTTTTTCACAAATCGGGTCAAAATTTTCGATTTTCAAAACTGGTTTGAACCGGTTTGGAGGTTCGGTAGGAGGCAGAAACCGGTCAAAACCAGTTTGAAACTGGAATATTCCGGCAAAAACCCACCGAAAACCGGATTTATCTTCGATTTTTTTACCCCCAAAAATCGAAAAAACGGAAAGGCAATAATCGGGTGAAAATTTTCGATTTTCAAAACCCGTTCAAACCGGTTTGGAGGTTCGGTAGGAGGCAGAAACCGGTCAAAACCAGTTTGAAACTGGAATATTCCGGTGAAAACCTACCGAAAACCGGATTTTTCTTCGATTTTTACCCCCCAAAATCGAAAAAACGGAAAGGCCATAGCCTTGGTTTTTTTCACAAATCGGGTCAAAATTTTCGATTTTCAAAACCGGTTTAAACCGGTTTGGAGGTTCGGTAGGAGGCAGAAACCGGTCAAAACCAGTTTGAAACTGGAATATTCCGGTGAAAACCTACCGAAAACCGGATTTTTCTTCGATTTTTACCCCCCAAAATCGAAAAAACGGAAAGGCCATAGCCTTGGTTTTTTTCACAAATCGGGTCAAAATTTTCGATTTTCAAAACCGGTTTAAACCGGTTTGGAGGTTCGGTAGGAGGCAGAAACCGGTCAAAACCAGTTTGAAACTGGAATATTCCGGCAAAAACCCACCGAAAACCGGATTTTTCTTCCATTTTTTTATCCCCAAAAATCGAAAAAACGGAAAGGCTATAATCGGGTGAAAATTTTCGATTTTCAAAACCCGTTCAAACCGGTTTGGAGGTTCGGTAGGAGGCAGAAACCGGTCAAAACCAGTTTGAAACTGGAATATTCCGGCGAAAACCTACCGAAAACCGGATTTTTCTTCGATTTTTACCCCCAAAAATCGAAAAAACAGAAAGGCCACAGCCTTGGTTTTTTTCACAAATCGGGTCAAAATTTTCGATTTTCAAAACTGGTTTGAACCGGTTTGGAGGTTCGGTAGGAGGCAGAAACCGGTCAAAACCAGTTTGAAACTGGAATATTCCGGCAAAAACCCACCGAAAACCGGATTTATCTTCGATTTTTTTACCCCCAAAAATCGAAAAAACGGAAAGGCAATAATCGGGTGAAAATTTTCGATTTTCAAAACCCGTTCAAACCGGTTTGGAGGTTCGGTAGGAGGCAGAAACCGGTCAAAACCAGTTTGAAACTGGAATATTCCGGCGAAAACCTACCGAAAACCGGATTTTTCTTCGATTTTTACCCCCCAAAATCGAAAAAACGGAAAGGCCATAGCCTTGGTTTTTTTCACAAATCGGGTCAAAATTTTCGATTTTCAAAACCGGTTTAAACCGGTTTGGAGGTTCGGTAGGAGGCAGAAACCGGTCAAAACCAGTTTGAAACTGGAATATTCCGGCAAAAACCCACCGAAAACCGGATTTTTCTTCCATTTTTTTATCCCCAAAAATCGAAAAAACGGAAAGGCTATAATCGGGTGAAAATTTTCGATTTTCAAAACCCGTTCAAACCGGTTTGGAGGTTCGGTAGGAGGCAGAAACCGGTCAAAACCAGTTTGAAACTGGAATATTCCGGCGAAAACCTACCGAAAACCGGATTTTTCTTCGATTTTTACCCCCAAAAATCGAAAAAACAAAAAGGCCACAGCCTTGGTTTTTTTCACAAATCGGGTCAAAATTTTCGATTTTCAAAACTGGTTTGAACCGGTTTGGAGGTTCGGTAGGAGGCAGAAACCGGTCAAAACCAGTTTGAAACTGGAATATTCCGGCGAAAACCCACCGAAAACCGGATTTTTCTTCCATTTTTTGACCCCCCAAAATCGAAAAAACGGAAAGGCTATAATCGGGTGAAAATTTTCGATTTTCAAAACCCGTTCAAACCGGTTTGGAGGTTCGGTAGGAGGCAGAAACCGGTCAAAACCAGTTTGAAACTGGAATATTCCGGCGAAAACCCACCGAAAACCGGATTTTTCTTCGATTTTTTGACCCCCCAAAATCGAAAAAACGGAAAGGGTATAGCCTTGGGGTTTTTCACAAATCGGATCTAAATTTTCGATTTTCAAAACCCGTTTAAACCGGTTTGGAGGTTCGGTAGGAGGCTGAAACCGGTCAAAACCAGTTTGAAACTGGAATATTCCGGCGAAAACCTACCGAAAACCGGATTATTCTTCGATTTTTTGACCCCCCAAAATCGAAAAAACGGAAAGGCTATAGCCTTGGGGTTTTTCACAAATCGGGTCAAAATTTTCGATTTGAAAAACCGGTTTAAACCGGTTTGGAGGTTCGGTAGGAGGCAGAAACCGGTCAAAACCAGTTTGAAACTGGAATATTCCGGCGAAAACCCACCGAAACCCGGATTTATCTTCGATTTTTTGCCCCCCCAAAATCGAAAAAACGGAAAGGCGATAGCCTTGGGTTTTTTCACAAATCGGGTCAAAATTTTAGATTTTCAAAACCGGTTCAAACCGGTTTGGAGGTTCGGTAGGAGGCAGAAACCGGTCAAAACCAGTTTGAAACTGGAATATTCCGGCGAAAACCCAATGAAAACCGGATTTTTCTTCGATTTTTTGACCCCCCAAAATCGAAAGAATGGAAAAGCTATAGCCTTTGGGTTTTTCACAAATCGGGTTAAAATTTTCGATTTTCAAAACCCGTTTAAACCGCTTTGGAGGTTCGGTAGGAGGCAGAAACCGGTCAAAACCAGTTTGAAACTGGAATATTCCGGCGAAAACCTACCGAAAACCGGATTTTTCTTCCATTTTTTGACCCCAAAAATCGAAAAAACGGAAAGGCTATAGCTTTGGGGGTTTTCACAAATCGGGTCAAAATTTTCAATTTTCAAAACCGGTTTGAACCGGTTTGGAGGTTCGGTAGGAGGCTGAAACCGGTCAAAACCAGTTTGAAATTGGAATATTACGACGAAAACCTACCGAAAACCGGATTTTTCTTCGATTTTTTGACCCCCCAAAATCGAAAAAACGGAAAGGCCATAGCCTTGGCTTTTTTCACAAATCGGGTGAAAATTTTCGATTTTCAAAACTGGTTTGAACCGGATTGGAGG
Organism: Phallusia mammillata; assembly: GCF_965637545.1. Lineage (NCBI taxonomy): Eukaryota > Metazoa > Chordata > Ascidiacea > Phlebobranchia > Ascidiidae > Phallusia > Phallusia mammillata. Next base: position 12,676,118 of record NC_137253.1, read on the forward strand.
TTCGGTAGGAGGCAGAAACCGGTCAAAACCAGTTTGAAACTGGAATATTCCGGCGAAAACCTACCGAAAACCGGATTTTTCTTCGATTTTTTGACCCCCCAAAATCGAAACAACGGAAAGGCAACAGCCTTGGGGTTTTTCACAAATCGGGTCAAAATTTTCGATTTTCAAAACTGGTTTAAACCGGTTTGGAGGTTCGGTAGGAGGCAGAAACCGATCAAAACCAGTTTGAAACTGGAATATTCCGGCGAAAACCCACCGAAAACCGGATTTCTCTTCGATTTTTTGACCCCCCAAAATCGAAAAAACGGAAAGGCGACAGCCTTGGGTTTTTTCACAAATCGGGTCAAAATTTTAGATTTTCAAAACCGGTTCAAACCGGTTTGGAGGTTCGGTAGGAGGCAGAAACCGGTCAAAACCAGTTTGAAACTGGAATATTCCGGCGAAAACCCAATGAAAACCGGATTTTTCTTCCATTTTTTGACCCCAAAAATCGAAAAAACGGAAAGGCTATAGCTTTGGGGGTTTTCACAAATCGGGTCAAAATTTTCGATTTTCAAAACTGGTTTGAACCGGATTGGAGGTTCGGTAGGAGGCAGAAACCGGTCAAAACCAGTTTGAAACTGGAATATTCCGGCGAAAACCCAATGAAAACCGGAATTTTCTTCCATTTTTTGAACCCCCAAAATCGAAAGAATGGAAAAGCTGTAGCCTTGGGGTTTTTCACAAATCGGGTCAAAATTTTCGATTTTCAAAACCCGTTTAATCCCGTTTGGAGGTTCGGTAGGAGGCAGAAACCGGTCAAAACCAGTTTGAAACTGGAATATTCCGGCGAAAACCTACCGAAAACCGGATTTTTCTTCCATTTTTTGACCCCCAAAAATCGAAAAAACGGAAAGGCTATAATCGGGTGAAAATTTTCGATTTTCAAAACCCGTTCAAACCGGTTTGGACGTTCGGTAGGAGGCAGAAACCGGTCAAAACCAGTTTGAAACTGGAATATTCCGGCGAAAACCCACCGAAAACCGGATTTTTCTTCGATTTTTTACCCCTAAAAATCGAAAAAACGGAAAGGCTATAGCCTTGGGGATTTTCACAAATCGGGTCAAAATTTTCGATTTTCAAAACCGGTTTAACCCGGTTTGGAGGTTCGGTAGGAGGCAGAAACCGGTCAAAACCAGTTTGAAACTGGAATATTCCGGCGAAAACCTACCGAACACCGGATTTTTCTTTCATTTTTTGACCCCCAAAGTCGAAAAAACGGGAAGGTTATAGCGTTGGGGTTTTTCACTAATCGGGTCAAAATTTTCGATTTTAAAAACCGGTTTGAACCGGTTTGGAGGTTCGGTAGGAGGCAGAAACCGGTCAAAACCAGTTTTTGACCCCTAAAAAGCCTAGGGTTTTCTCACAAATCGGGTTAAATTTTTCGATTTTCAAAACCCGTTTAAATCGGTTTGGAGGTTCGATAGGAGGCAGAAACCGGTCAAAACCAGTTTGAAACTGGAATATTCCGGCGAAAACCCACCGAAAACCGGATTTTTCTTCGATTATTTGACCCCCAAAAATCGAAAAAACGGAAAGGCTATAGCCTTGGGGTTTTTCACAAATCGGGTCAAAATTTTCGATTTTAAAAACCGGTTTGAACCGGTTTGGAGGTTCGGTAGGAGGCAGAAACCGGTCAAAACCACTTTTTGACCCCCAAAAAGCCTTGGGTTTTTTCCCAAATCGGGTTAAATTTTTCGATTTTAAAAACCGGTTTAACCCGGTTTGGAGGTTCGGTAGGAGGCAGAAACCGGTCAAAACCAGTTTGAAACTGGAATATTCCGGCGAAAACCTACCGAAAACCGGATTTTTCTTTCATTTTTTGACCCCCAAAGTTGAAAAAACGGGAAGGCTATAGCGTTGGGGTTTTTCACTAATCGGGTCAAAATTTTCGATTTTAAAAACCGGTTTGAACCGGTTTGGAGGTTCGGTAGGAGTCAGAAACCGGTCAAAACCAGTTTTTGACCCCCAAAAAGCCTTGGGTTTTTTCACAAATCGGGTTAAATTTTTCGATTTTCAAAACCGGTTTAAACCGGTTTGGAGGTTCGGTAGGAGGCAGAAACCGGTCAAAACCAGTTTGAAACTGGAATATTCCGGCGAAAACCTACCGAAAACCGGATTTTTCTTCGATTTTTTGACCCCCCAAAATCGAAAAAACGGAAAGGCCATAGCCTTGGCTTTTTTCACAAATCGGGTGAAAATTTTCGATTTTCAAAACTGGTTTAAACCGGATTGGAGTTTCGGTAGGAGGCAGAAACCGGTCAAAACCAGTTTGAAACTGGAATATTCCGGCGAAAACCTACCGAAAACCGGATTTTTCTTCGATTTTTTGACCCCCCAAAATCGAAACAACGGAAAGGCAACAGCCTTGGGGTTTTTCACAAATCGGGTCAAAATTTTCGATTTTCAAAACTGGTTTAAACCGGTTTGGAGGTTCGGTAGGAGGCAGAAACCGATCAAAACCAGTTTGAAACTGGAATATTCCGGCGAAAACCCACCGAAAACCGGATTTATCTTCGATTTTTTGACCCCCCAAAATCGAAAAAACGGAAAGGCGATAGCCTTGGGTTTTTTCACAAATCGGGTCAAAATTTTAGATTTTCAAAACCGGTTCAAACCGGTTTGGAGGTTCGGTAGGAGGCAGAAACCGGTCAAAACCAGTTTGAAACTGGAATATTCCGGCGAAAACCCAATGAAAACCGGAATTTTCTTCCATTTTTTGAACCCCCAAAATCGAAAGAATCGAAAAGCTGTAGCCTTGGGGTTTTTCACAAATCGGGTCAAAATTTTCGATTTTCAAAACCCGTTTAATCCCGTTTGGAGGTTCGGTAGGAGGCAGAAACCGGTCAAAACCAGTTTGAAACTGGAATATTCCGGCGAAAACCTACCGAAAACCGGATTTTTCTTCCATTTTTTGACCCCCAAAAATCGAAAAAACGGAAAGGCTATAATCGGGTGAAAATTTTCGATTTTCAAAACCCGTTCAAACCGGTTTGGACGTTCGGTAGGAGGCAGAAACCGGTCAAAACCAGTTTGAAACTGGAATATTCCGGCAAAAACCCACCGAAAACCGGATTTTTCTTCGATTTTTTACCCCTAAAAATCGAAAAAACGGAAAGGCTATAGCCTTGGGGATTTTCACAAATCGGGTCAAAATTTTCGATTTTCAAAACCGGTTTAACCCGGTTTGGAGGTTCGGTAGGAGGCAGAAACCGGTCAAAACCAGTTTGAAACTGGAATATTCCGGCGAAAACCTACCGAAAACCGGATTTTTCTTTCATTTTTTGACCCCCAAAGTCGAAAAAACGGGAAGGTTATAGCGTTGGGGTTTTTCACTAATCGGGTCAAAATTTTCGATTTTAAAAACCGGTTTGAACCGGTTTGGAGGTTCGGTAGGAGGCAGAAACCGGTCAAAACCAGTTTTTGACCCCTAAAAAGCCTAGGGTTTTCTCACAAATCGGGTTAAATTTTTCGATTTTCAAAACCCGTTTAAATCGGTTTGGAGGTTCGATAGGAGGCAGAAACCGGTCAAAACCAGTTTGAAACTGGAATATTCCGGCGAAAACCCACCGAAAACCGGATTTTTCTTCGATTATTTGACCCCCAAAAATCGAAAAAACGGAAAGGCTATAGCCTTGGGGTTTTTCACAAATCGGGTCAAAATTTTCGATTTTAAAAACCGGTTTGAACCGGTTTGGAGGTTCGGTAGGAGGCAGAAACCGGTCAAAACCAGTTTTTGACCCCCAAAAAGCCTTGGGTTTTTTCCCAAATCGGGTTAAATTTTTCGATTTTAAAAACCGGTTTAACCCGGTTTGGAGGTTCGGTAGGAGGCAGAAACCGGTCAAAACCAGTTTGAAACTGGAATATTCCGGCGAAAACCTACCGAAAACCGGATTTTTCTTTCATTTTTTGACCCCCAAAGTTGAAAAAACGGGAAGGCTATAGCGTTGGGGTTTTTCACTAATCGGGTCAAAATTTTCGATTTTAAAAACCGGTTTGAACCGGTTTGGAGGTTCGGTAGGAGTCAGAAACCGGTCAAAACCAGTTTTTGACCCCCAAAAAGCCTTGGGTTTTTTCACAAATCGGGTTAAATTTTTCGATTTTCAAAACCGGTTTAAACCGGTTTGGAGGTTCGGTAGGAGGCAGAAACCGGTCAAAACCAGTTTGAAACTGGAATATTCCGGCGAAAACCTACCGAAAACCGGATTTTTCTTCGATTTTTTGACCCCCCAAAATCGAAAAAACGGAAAGGCCATAGCCTTGGCTTTTTTCACAAATCGGGTGAAAATTTTCGATTTTCAAAACTGGTTTAAACCGGATTGGAGTTTCGGTAGGAGGCAGAAACCGGTCAAAACCAGTTTGAAACTGGAATATTCCGGCGAAAACCTACCGAAAACCGGATTTTTCTTCGATTTTTTGACCCCCCAAAATCGAAACAACGGAAAGGCAACAGCCTTGGGGTTTTTCACAAATCGGGTCAAAATTTTCGATTTTCAAAACTGGTTTAAACCGGTTTGGAGGTTCGGTAGGAGGCAGAAACCGGTCAAAACCAGTTTGAAACTGGAATATTCCGGCGAAAACCCACCGAAAACCGGATTTTTCTTCGATTATTTGACCCCCAAAAATCGAAAAAACGGAAAGGCTATAGCCTTGGGGTTTTTCACAAATCGGGTCAAAATTTTCGATTTTAAAAACCGGTTTGAACCGGTTTGGAGGTTCGGTAGGAGGCAGAAACCGGTCAAAACCAGTTTTTGACCCCCAAAAAGCCTTGGGTTTTTTCCCAAATCGGGTTAAATTTTTCGATTTTAAAAACCGGTTTAACCCGGTTTGGAGGTTCGGTAGGAGGCAGAAACCGGTCAAAACCAGTTTGAAACTGGAATATTCCGGCGAAAACCTACCGAAAACCGGATTTTTCTTTCATTTTTTGACCCCCAAAGTTGAAAAAACGGGAAGGCTATAGCGTTGGGGTTTTTCACTAATCGGGTCAAAATTTTCGATTTTAAAAACCGGTTTGAACCGGTTTGGAGGTTCGGTAGGAGTCAGAAACCGGTCAAAACCAGTTTTTGACCCCCAAAAAGCCTTGGGTTTTTTCACAAATCGGGTTAAATTTTTCGATTTTCAAAACCGGTTTAAACCGGTTTGGAGGTTCGGTAGGAGGCAGAAACCGGTCAAAACCAGTTTGAAACTGGAATATTCCGGCGAAAACCTACCGAAAACCGGATTTTTCTTCGATTTTTTGACCCCCCAAAATCGAAAAAACGGAAAGGCCATAGCCTTGGCTTTTTTCACAAATCGGGTGAAAATTTTCGATTTTCAAAACTGGTTTAAACCGGATTGGAGTTTCGGTAGGAGGCAGAAACCGGTCAAAACCAGTTTGAAACTGGAATATTCCGGCGAAAACCTACCGAAAACCGGATTTTTCTTCGATTTTTTGACCCCCCAAAATCGAAACAACGGAAAGGCAACAGCCTTGGGGTTTTTCACAAATCGGGTCAAAATTTTCGATTTTCAAAACTGGTTTAAACCGGTTTGGAGGTTCGGTAGGAGGCAGAAACCGATCAAAACCAGTTTGAAACTGGAATATTCCGGCGAAAACCCACCGAAAACCGGATTTCTGTTCGATTTTTTGACCCCCCAAAATCGAAAAAACGGAAAGGCGATAGCCTTGGGTTTTTTCACAAATCGGGTCAAAATTTTAGATTTTCAAAACCGGTTCAAACCGGTTTGGAGGTTCGGTAGGAGGCAGAAACCGGTCAAAACCAGTTTGAAACTGGAATATTCCGGCGAAAACCCAATGAAAACCGGAATTTTCTTCCATTTTTTGAACCCCCAAAATCGAAAGAATCGAAAAGCTGTAGCCTTGGGGTTTTTCACAAATCGGGTCAAAATTTTCGATTTTCAAAACCCGTTTAATCCCGTTTGGAGGTTCGGTAGGAGGCAGAAACCGGTCAAAACCAGTTTGAAACTGGAATATTCCGGCGAAAACCTACCGAAAACCGGATTTTTCTTCCATTTTTTGACCCCCAAAAATCGAAAAAACGGAAAGCCTATAATCGGGTGAAAATTTTCGATTTTCAAAACCCGTTCAAACCAGTTTGGAGGTTCGGTAGGAGGCAGAAACCGGTCAAAACCAGTTTGAAACTGGAATATTCCGGCGAAAACCCACCGAAAACCGGATTTTTCTTCGATTTTTTACCCCTAAAAATCGAAAAAACGGAAAGGCTATAGCCTTGGGGATTTTCACAAATCGGGTCAAAATTTTCGATTTTCAAAACCGGTTTAACCCGGTTTGGAGGTTCGGTAGGAGGCAGAAACCGGTCAAAACCAGTTTGAAACTGGAATATTCCGGCGAAAACCTACCGAAAACCGGATTTTTCTTTCATTTTTTGACCCCCAAAGTCGAAAAAACGGGAAGGCTATAGCGTTGGGGTTTTTCACTAATCGGGTCAAAATTTTCGATTTTAAAAACCGGTTTGAACCAGTATGGAGGTTCGGTAGGAGGCAGAAACCGGTCAAAACCAGTTTTTGACCCCCAAAAAGCCTTGGGTTTTCTCACAAATCGGGTTAAATTTTTCGATTTTCAAAACCCGTTTAAATCGGTTTGGAGGTTCGATAGGAGGCAGAAACCGGTCAAAACCAGTTTGAAACTGGAATATTCCGGCGAAAACCCACCGAAAACCGGATTTTTCTTCGATTATTTGACCCCCAAAAATCGAAAAAACGGAAAGGCTATAGCCTTGGGGATTTTCACAAATCGGGTCAAAATTTTCGATTTTCAAAACCGGTTTAACCCGGTTTGGAGGTTCGGTAGGAGGCAGAAACCGGTCAAAACCAGTTTGAAACTGGAATATTCCGGCGAAAACCTACCGAAAACCGGATTTTTCTTTCATTTTTTGACCCCCAAAATCGAAAAAACGGGAAGGCTATAGCCTTGGGGTTTTTCACAAATCGGGTCAAAATTTTCGATTTTAAAAACCGGTTTGAACCGGTTTGGAGGTTCGGTAGGAGGCAGAAACCGGTCAAAACCAGTTTTTGACCCCCAAAAAGCCTTGGGTTTTTTCACAAATCGGGTTAAATTTTTCGATTTTAAAACCGGTTTGAACCGGTTTGGAGGTTCGGTAGGAGGCAGAAACCGGTCAAAACCAGTTTGAAACTGGAATATTCCGGCGAAAACCTACCGAAAACCGGATTTTTCTTTCATTTTTTGACCCCCAAAATCGAAAAAACGGGAAGGCTATAGCGTTGGGGTTTTTCACTAATCGGGTCAAAATTTTCGATTTTAAAAACCGGTTTGAACCGGTTTGGAGGTTCGGTAGGAGGCAGAAACCGGTCAAAACCAGTTTTTGACCCCCAAAAAGCCTTGGGTTTTCTCACAAATCGGGTCAAATTTTTCGATTTTCAAAACCCGTTTAAATCGGTTTGGAGGTTCGATAGGAGGCAGAAACCGGTCAAAACCAGTTTGAAACTGGAATATTCCGGCGAAAACCCACCGAAAACCGGATTTTTCTTCGATTATTTGACCCCCAAAAATCGAAAAAACGGAAAGGCTATAGCCTTGGGGATTTTCACAAATCGGGTCAAAATTTTCGATTTTCAATAGCCGTTTAACCCGGTTTGGAGGTTCGGTAGGAGGCAGAAACCGGTCAAAACCAGTTTGAAACTGGAATATTCCGGCGAAAACCTACCGAAAACCGGATTTTTCTTTCATTTTTTGACCCCCAAAATCGAAAAAACGGGAAGGCTATAGCCTTGGGGTTTTTCACAAATCGGGTCAAAATTTTCGATTTTAAAAACCGGTTTGAACCGGTTTGGAGGTTCGGTAGGAGTCAGAAACCGGTCAAAACCAGTTTTTGACCCCCAAAAAGCCTTGGGTTTTTTCACAAATCGGGTTAAATTTTTCGATTTTCAAAACCGGTTTAAACCGGTTTGGAGGTTCGGTAGGAGGCAGAAACCGGTCAAAACCAGTTTGAAACTGGAATATTCCGGCGAAAACCTACCGAAAACCGGATTTTTCTTCCATTTTTTGACCCCCAAAAATCGAAAAAACGGAAAGGCTATAATCGGGTGAAAATTTTCGATTTTCAAAACCCGTTCAAACCGGTTTGGAGGTTCGGTAGGAGGCAGAAACCGGTCAAAACCAGTTTGAAACTGGAATATTCCGGCGAAAACCCACCGAAAACCGGATTTTTCTTCGATTATTTGACCCCCAAAAATCGAAAAAACGGAAAGGCTATAGCCTTGGGGATTTTCACAAATCGGGTCAAAATTTTCGATTTTCAAAACCGGTTTAACCCGGTTTGGAGGTTCGGTAGGAGGCAGAAACCGGTCAAAACCAGTTTGAAACTGGAATATTCCGGCGAAAACCTACCGAAAACCGGATTTTTCTTTCATTTTTTTGACCCCCAAAATCGAAAAAACGGGAAGGCTATAGCCTTGGGGTTTTTCACTAATCGGGTGAAAATTTTCGATTTTAAAAACCGGTTTGAACCGGTTTGGAGGTTCGGTAGGAGGCAGAAACCGGTCAAAACCAGTTTGAAACTGGAATATTCCGGCGAAAACCCAATGAAAACCGGAATTTTCTTCCATTTTTTGAACCCCCAAAATCGAAAGAATGGAAAAGCTGTAGCCTTGGGGATTTTCACAAATCGGGTCAAAATTTTCGATTTTCAAAACCGGTTTAACCCGGTTTGGAGGTTCGGTAGGAGGCAGAAACCGGTCAAAACCAGTTTGAAACTGGAATATTCCGGCGAAAACCTACCGAAAACCGGATTTTTCTTTCATTTTTTGACCCCCAAAGTCGAAAAAACGGGAAGGCTATAGCGTTGGGGTTTTTCACTAATCGGGTCAAAATTTTCGATTTTAAAAACCGGTTTGAACCGGTTTGGAGGTTCGGTAGGAGGCAGAAACCGGTCAAAACCAGTTTTTGACCCCCAAAAAGCCTAGGGTTTTCTCACAAATCGGGTTAAATTTTTCGATTTTCAAAACCCGTTTAAATCGGTTTGGAGGTTCGATAGGAGGCAGAAACCGGTCAAAACCAGTTTGAAACTGGAATATTCCGGCGAAAACCCACCGAAAACCGGATTTTTCTTCGATTATTTGACCCCCAAAAATCGAAAAAACGGAAAGGCTATAGCCTTGGGGATTTTCACAAATCGGGTCAAAATTTTCGATTTTCAAAACCGGTTTAACCCGGTTTGGAGGTTCGGTAGGAGGCAGAAACCGGTCAAAACCAGTTTGAAACTGGAATATTCCGGCGAAAACCTACCGAAAACCGGATTTTTCTTTCATTTTTTGACCCCCAAAATCGAAAAAACGGGAAGGCTATAGCCTTGGGGTTTTTCACTAATCGGGTCAAAATTTTCGATTTTAAAAACCGGTTTGAACCGGTTTGGAGGTTCGGTAGGAGGCAGAAACCGGTCAAAACCAGTTTGAAACTGGAATATTCCGGCGAAAACCTACCGAAAACCGGATTTTTCTTTCATTTTTTGACCCCCAAAGTTGAAAAAACGGGAAGGCTATAGCGTTGGGGTTTTTCACTAATCGGGTCAAAATTTTCGATTTTAAAAACCGGTTTGAACAGGTTTGGAGGTTCGGTAAGAGGGAGAAACCGGTCAAAACCAGTTTTTGACCCCCAAAAAGCCTTGGGTTTTCTCACAAATCGGATCAAATTTTTCGATTTTCAAAACCCGATTAAATCGGTTTGGAGGTTCGATAGGAGGCAGAAACCGGTCAAAACCAGTTTGAAACTGGAATATTCCGGCGAAAACCCACCGAAAACCGGATTTTTCTTCGATTATTTGACCCCCAAAAATCGAAAAAACGGAAAGGCTATAGCCTTGGGGATTTTCACAAATCGGGTCAAATTTTTCGATTTTCAAAACCCGTTTAAATCGGTTTGGAGGTTCGATAGGAGGCAGAAACCGGTCAAAACCAGTTTGAAACTGGAATATTCCGGCGAAAACCCACCGAAAACCGGATTTTTCTTCGATTATTTGACCCCCAAAAATCGAAAAAACGGAAAGGCTATAGCCTTGGGGATTTTCACAAATCGGGTCAAAATTTTCGATTTTCAATAGCCGTTTAACCCGGTTTGGAGGTTCGGTAGGAGGCAGAAACCGGTCAAAACCAGTTTGAAACTGGAATATTCCGGCGAACACCTACCGAAAACCGGATTTTTCTTTCATTTTTTGACCCCCAAAATCGAAAAAACGGGAAGGCTATAGCCTTGGGGTTTTTCACAAATCGGGTCAAAATTTTCGATTTTAAAAACCGGTTTGAACCGGTTTGGAGGTTCGGTAGGAGTCAGTAACCGGTCAAAACCAGTTTTTGACCCCCAAAAAGCCTTGGGTTTTTTCACAAATCGGGTTAAATTTTTCGATTTTCAAAACCGGTTTAAACCGGTTTGGAGGTTCGGTAGGAGGCAGAAACCGGTCAAAACCAGTTTGAAACTGGAATATTCCAGCGAAAACCTACCGAAAACCGGATTTTTCTTCCATTTTTTGACCCCCAAAAATCGAAAAAACGGAAAGGCTATAATCGGGTGAAAATTTTCGATTTTCAAAACCCGTTCAAACCGGTTTGGAGGTTCGGTAGGAGGCAGAAACCGGTCAAAACCAGTTTGAAACTGGAATATTCCGGCGAAAACCTACCGAAAACCGGATTTTTCTTTCATTTTTTGACCCCCAAAATCGAAAAAACGGGAAGGCTATAGCCTTGGGGTTTTTCACTAATCGGGTGAAAATTTTCGATTTTAAAAACCGGTTTGAACCGGTTTGGAGGTTCGGTAGGAGGCAGAAACCGGTCAAAACCAGTTTGAAACTGGAATATTCCGGCGAAAACCCAATGAAAACCGGAATTTTCTTCCATTTTTTGAACCCCCAAAATCGAAAGAATGGAAAAGCTGTAGCCTTGGGGATTTTCACAAATCGGGTCAAAATTTTCGATTTTCAAAACCGGTTTAACCCGGTTTGGAGGTTCGGTAGGAGGCAGAAACCGGTCAAAACCAGTTTGAAACTGGAATATTCCGGCGAAAACCTACCGAAAACCGGATTTTTCTTTCATTTTTTGACCCCCAAAGTTGAAAAAACGGGAAGGCTATAGCGTTGGGGTTTTTCACTAATCGGGTCAAAATTTTCGATTTTAAAAACCGGTTTGAACAGGTTTGGAGGTTCGGTAGGAGGCAGAAACCGGTCAAAACCAGTTTTTGACCCCCAAAAAGCCTTGGGTTTTCTCACAAATCGGGTCAAATTTTTCGATTTTCAAAACCCGTTTAAATCGGTTTGGAGGTTCGATAGGAGGCAGAAACCGGTCAAAACCAGTTTGAAACTGGAATATTCCGGCGAAAACCCACCGAAAACCGGATTTTTCTTCGATTATTTGACCCCCAAAAATCGAAAAAACGGAAAGGCTATAGCCTTGGGGATTTTCACAAATCGGGTCAAAATTTTCGATTTTCAATAGCCGTTTAACCCGGTTTGGAGGTTCGGTAGGAGGCAGAAACCGGTCAAAACCAGTTTGAAACTGGAATATTCCGGCGAAAACCTACCGAAAACCGGATTTTTCTTTCATTTTTTGACCCCCAAAATCGAAAAAACGGGAAGGCTATAGCCTTGGGGTTTTTCACAAATCGGGTCAAAATTTTCGATTTTAAAAACCGGTTTGAACCGGTTTGGAGGTTCGGTAGGAGTCAGAAACCGGTCAAAACCAGTTTTTGACCCCCAAAAAGCCTTGGGTTTTTTCACAAATCGGGTTAAATTTTTCGATTTTCAAAACCGGTTTAAACCGGTTTGGAGGTTCGGTAGGAGGCAGAAACCGGTCAAAACCAGTTTGAAACTGGAATATTCCGGCGAAAACCTACCGAAAACCGGATTTTTCTTCGATTTTTTGACCCCCCAAAATCGAAAAAACGGAAAGGCCTTGGGGTTTTTCACAAATCGGGTCAAAATTTTCGATTTTCAAAACCCGTTTAAACCGGTTTGGATGTTCGGTAGGAGGCAGAAACCGGTCAAAACCAGTTTGAAACTGGAATATTCCGGCGAAAACCCACTGAAAACCGGATTTTTCTTCGATTTTTTGACCCCCAAAAATCCTTGGTTTTTTTCACACATCGGGTTAAATTTTTCGATTTTCAAAACCGGTTTAAACCGGTTTGGAGGTTCGGTAGGAGGCAGAAACCGGTCAAAACCAGTTTGAAACTGGAATATTCCGGCGAAAACCTACCGAAAACCGGATTTTTCTTCGATTTTTTGACCCCCCAAAATCGAAAAAACGGAAAGGCTACAGCCTTGGGGTTTTTCACAAATCGGGTCAAAATTTTCGATTTTCAAAACCCGTTTAAACCGGTTTGGATGTTCGGTAGGAGGCAGAAACCGGTCAAAACCAGTTTGAAACTGGAATATTCCGGCGAAAACCCACTGAAAACCGGATTTTTCTTCGATTTTTTGACCCCCAAAAATCCTTGGTTTTTTTCACAAATCGGGTTAAATTTTTTGATTTTCAAAACCCGTTTAAACCGGTTTGGAGGTTCGGTAGGAGGCAGAAACCGGTCAAAACCAGTTTTTGACCCCCAAAAAGCCTTGGGTTTTTTCACAAATCGGGTCAAAATTTTCGATTTTCAAAACCGGTTTAACCCGGTTTGGAGGTTCGGTAGGAGGCAGAAACCGGTCAAAACCAGTTTGAAACTGGAATATTCCGGCGAAAACCTACCGAAAACCGGATTTTTCTTTCATTTTTTGACCCCCAAAGTTGAAAAAACGGGAAGGCTATAGCGTTGGGGTTTTTCACTAATCGGGTCAAAATTTTCGATTTTAAAAACCGGTTTGAACAGGTTTGGAGGTTCGGTAGGAGGCAGAAACCGGTCAAAACCAGTTTTTGACCCCCAAAAAGCCTTGGGTTTTCTCACAAATCGGGTCAAATTTTTCGATTTTCAAAACCCGTTTAAATCGGTTTGGAGGTTCGATAGGAGGCAGAAACCGGTCAAAACCAGTTTGAAACTGGAATATTCCGGCGAAAACCCACCGAAAACCGGATTTTTCTTCGATTATTTGACCCCCAAAAATCGAAAAAACGGAAAGGCTATAGCCTTGGGGATTTTCACAAATCGGGTCAAAATTTTCGATTTTCAATAGCCGTTTAACCCGGTTTGGAGGTTCGGTAGGAGGCAGAAACCGGTCAAAACCAGTTTGAAACTGGAATATTCCGGCGAAAACCTACCGAAAACCGGATTTTTCTTTCATTTTTTGACCCCCAAAATCGAAAAAACGGGAAGGCTATAGCCTTGGGGTTTTTCACAAATCGGGTCAAAATTTTCGATTTTAAAAACCGGTTTGAACCGGTTTGGAGGTTCGGTAGGAGTCAGAAACCGGTCAAAACCAGTTTTTGACCCCCAAAAAGCCTTGGGTTTTTTCACAAATCGGGTTAAATTTTTCGATTTTCAAAACCGGTTTAAACCGGTTTGGAGGTTCGGTAGGAGGCAGAAACCGGTCAAAACCAGTTTGAAACTGGAATATTCCGGCGAAAACCTACCGAAAACCGGATTTTTCTTCGATTTTTTGACCCCCAAAATCGAAAAAACGGAAAGGCCTTGGGGTTTTTCACAAATCGGGTCAAAATTTTCGATTTTCAAAACCCGTTTAAACCGGTTTGGATGTTCGGTAGGAGGCAGAAACCGGTCAAAACCAGTTTGAAACTGGAATATTCCGGCGAAAACCCACTGAAAACCGGATTTTTCTTCGATTTTTTGACCCCCAAAAATCCTTGGTTTTTTTCACACATCGGGTTAAATTTTTCGATTTTCAAAACCGGTTTAAACCGGTTTGGAGGTTCGGTAGGAGGCAGAAACCGGTCAAAACCAGTTTGAAACTGGAATATTCCGGCGAAAACCTACCGAAAACCGGATTTTTCTTCGATTTTTTGACCCCCCAAAATCGAAAAAACGGAAAGGCTACAGCCTTGGGGTTTTTCACAAATCGGGTCAAAATTTTCGATTTTCAAAACCCGTTTAAACCGGTTTGGATGTTCGGTAGGAGGCAGAAACCGGTCAAAACCAGTTTGAAACTGGAATATTCCGGCGAAAACCCACTGAAAACCGGATTTTTCTTCGATTTTTTGACCCCCAAAAATCCTTGGTTTTTTTCACAAATCGGGTTAAATTTTTTGATTTTCAAAACCCGTTTAAACCGGTTTGGAGGTTCGGTAGGAGGCAGAAACCGGTCAAAACCAGTTTTTGACCCCCAAAAAGCCTTGGGTTTTTTCACAAATCGGGTCAAAATTTTCGATTTTCAAAACCCGTTTAAATCGGTTTGGAGGTTCGATAGGAGGCAGAAACCGGTCAAAACCAGTTTGAAACTGGAATATTCCGGCGAAAACCTACCGAAAACCGGATTTTTCTTTCATTTTTTGACCCCCAAAATCGAAAAAACGGGAAGGCTATAGCCTTGGGGTTTTTCACAAATCGGGTCAAAATTTTCGATTTTCAACACCGGTTTAAACCGGTTTGGAGGTTCGGTAGGAGGCAGAAACCGGTCAAAACCAGTTTGAAACTGGAATATTCCGGCGAAAACCTACCGAAAACCGGATTTTTCTTCGATTTTTTGACCCCCAAAAATCCTTGGTTTTTTTCACAAATCGGGTTAAATTTTTCGATTTTCAAAACCGGTTTAAACCGGTTTGGAGGTTCGGTAGGAGGCAGAAACCGGTCAAAACTAGTGATGTACCGAATCGGCTAAATTTCGATTCGGCCGAAACCGAATATTCGGTGGTTTTGTCGAATAAATTGGGCCGAATCAACCGAATTATTTATGACGTCACGCGAAGTCGAACGCTACGCGTTTGACATAAAAAAATGATTATCTACCAGGCAACTAGTGCAGAATAGTTGTGTTTCGTCCTCATTTTCGTTCTGTGGGGTTTAAATTGCGATTGGCAACCTGCCAATGAATTACTAATTTCTTGACCGCAGTGTGAAAAACGATAATGTGTTGAAAAAGATAAACAGAGACGCGATTTTCGTTATGTTTGGGCGTTTGAAACATTGCGTGGTACCTTAATCAGCAGAAAAGACACGTTTAACGCTTTAAACTTTGTGTTCGTAAAAGATTCGGTTTCGGCCGAATCGCAACAAATTATTCGGCCGAAACCGAATCTTTGAAAAAATGACCGATTCGGCCGAATAAATTCGGCAAACCGAATATTCGGTACATCTCTAGTCAAAACCACTTTTTGACCCCCAAAAAGCCTTGGGTTTTTTCACAAATCGGGTTAAATTTTTCGATTTTCAAAACCCGTTTAAACCGGTTTGGAGGTTCGGTAGGAGGCAGAAACCGGTCAAAACCAGTTTGAAACTGGAATATTCCGGCGAAAACCCACCGAAAACCGGATTTTTCTGATAACCTTAGGGTTTTTCACTATATTTCCGGCGAAAACCCACCGAAACCCGGATTTTTCTTCGATTTTTTGACCACCAAAAATCGAAAAAACGGAAAGGCTATAGCCTTGGGGTTTTTCACAAATCGGGTCAAAATTTTCGATTTTCAAAACCGGTTCAAACCGGATTGGAGGTTCGGTAGGAGGCAGAAACCGGTCAAAACCAGTTTGAAACTGGAATATTCCGGCGAAAATCCAATGAAAACCGGATTTTTCTTCGATTTTTTGACCCCCCAAAATCGAAAGAATGGAAAAGCTATAGCCTTGGGGTTTTCACAAATCGGGTCAAAATTTTCGATTTTCAAAACCGGTTCAAACCGGTTTGGAGGTTCGGTAGGAGGCAGAAACCGGTCAAAACCAGTTTGAAACTGGAATATTCCGGCGAAAACCTACCGAAAACCGGATTTTTCTTGCATTTTTTGACCCCAAAAATCGAAAAAACGGAAAGGCTATATCCTTGGGGTTTTTCACAAATCGGGTCAACATTTTCGATTTTCAAAACCGGTTTGAACCGGTTTGGAGGTTCGGTAGGAGGCAGAAACCGGTCAAAACCAGTTTGAAACTGGAATATTCCGGCGAAAACCTACCGAAAACCGGATTTTTCTTCGATTTTTTGACCCCCAAAATCGAAAGAACGGAAAAGCTATAGCCTTGGGGTTTTTCACTAATCGGGTCAACATTTTCGATTTTCAAAACCGGTTTAAACCGGTTTGGAGGTTCGGTAGGAGGCTGAAACCGGTCAAAACCAGTTTGAAACTGGAATATTCCGGCGAAAACCTACCGAAAACCGGATTTTTCTTCGATTTTTTGACCCCCCAAAATCGAAAGAACGGAAAAGCTATAGCCTTGGGGGTTTTCACTAATCGGGTCAACATTTTCGATTTTCAAAACCGGTTTAAACCGGTTTGGAGGTTCGGTAGGAGGCAGAAACCGGTCAAAACCAGTTTGAAACTGGAATATTCCGGCGAAAACCTACCGAAAACCGGATTTTTCTTGCATTTTTTGACCCCAAAAATCGAAAAAACGGAAAGGCTATAGCCTTGGGGGTTTTCACTAATCGGGTCAAAATTTTCGATTTTCAAAACCCGTTCAAACCGGTTTGGAGGTTCGGTAGGAGGCAGAAACCGGTCAAAACCAGTTTGAAACTGGAATATTCCGGCGAAAACCCACTGAAAACCGGATTTTTCTTCGATTTTTTGACCCCCAAAGATCGAAAAAACGGAAAGGCTATAGCCTTGGGGTTTTTCACAAATCGGGTTAAATTTTTCAATTTTCAAAACCGGTTTAATCCGATTTGGAGGTTCGGTAGGAGGCAGAAACCGGTCAAAACCAGTTTGAAACTGGAATATTCCGACGAAAACCCACCGAAAACCGGATGTTTCTTCGATTTTTTGACCCCCCAAAATCGAAAAAACGGAAAGGCTATAGCCTTGGGGTTTTTCACAAATCGGGTTAAATTTTTCGATTTTCAAAACCGGTTTAAACCGGTTTGGAGGTTCGGTAGGAGGCAGAAACCGGTCAAAACCAGTTTGAAACTGGAATATTCCGGCGAAAACCCAATCTAAACCGGATTTTTCTTCGATTTTTTACCCCAAAAAATCGAAAAAACGGAAAGGTTATAGCCTTGGTTTTTTTCCCAAATCGGGTTAATTTTTTCGATTTTCAAAACCCGTTTAAACCGGTTTGGAGGTTCGGTAGGAAGCAGAAACCGATCAAAACCAGTTTGAAACTGGAATATTCCGGCGAAAACCTACCGAAAACCGGATGTTTCTTCGATTTTTTGACCCCCCAAAATCGAAAAAACGGAAAGGCTATAGCCTTGGGGATTTTCACAAATCGGGTTAATTTTTTCGATTTTCAAAACCCGTTTAAACCGGTTTGGAGGTTCGATAGGAGGCAGAAACCGGTCAAAACCAATTTGAAACTGGAATATTCCGGCGAAAACCCACCGAAAACCGGATGTTTCTTCGATTTTTTGACCCCCAAAATCGAAAAAACGGAAAAGTTATAGCCTTGGGGATTTTCACAAATCGGGTCAAAATTTTCGATTTTCAAAACCCGTTTAAACCGGTTTGGAGGTTCGGTAGGGAGCAGAAACCGGTCAAAACCAGTTTGAAACTGGAATATTCCGGCCAAAACCGGATTTTTCTTCGATTTTTTGACCCCCAAAAATCAAAAAACCGGAAATGCAATAGGCACTCTGGCCCTATATATAGTACATAGCCTGATTGTAAACCGGATCTAAAATTCGTCTACCGTTGTAAACTTTCCTTGGGGTGGACTCGAGCTGTATTTGTTAATGTGGAGATTGGCACCGGGTGTAGGTTTACCAGAAATATTTTTCCATTGAAGCCTATTTTCTTCCGTAATGCATAAAATTAACGGTGTGTTGTAAAATCTTTTAAGTTTGGATTGAACAGAAGGGGTTGTGCATTATTATTGTTAATTTAATCGACAATTCCCACTCGATCTTTGTGTCTACATTGTGGCTACCGAGTACCGTTATTTTTCTAAAACTTTATTTACCATCGTGCGTTATTTCCAAATTAACATTTATTATGACTGATGAGAGTGAATTAAAGGGTGCATGATCTCTAAACGGTTGGTTTCTGCTTTTAGACCAGGGGATCTAAATGATAGCTATGAAATCTAGATAGTTTTTTTAACGTTTGTAAAGACCATAGTAACAGCACAAGCCTACAAACGTTCCACCCAGATAAGCACATAAGCCTCAACGTTATTATGTTAGAATAGTAGTAAGGAAGAAGTAAAGCTTCTTAAACATGATATAGAGCAATTTATATTAAAAACCTTGATATGTGTTGTTGTTTGGCTAATATATTACATATAATTGGATTACTGTATGTTTAGATATATCTTTGGATGTTTTGTTTTTCAATCTAGAATGATTCTACATAATTTTTGAGGCCAAACTAGATAGTTTCATTCAAAAAAAGTGGCAGCCCTGGAGTTTGCCATTCAACTTTTTTGCTGGGGGCCACAGATCTTACATTGTTATTTAAAGAAGGCCACGAGGCCCAAAATATATTTTAGGGACCACGGTCCATTAAATGTTGAGAACCACTGGCTTAGATCTAAACTAGTATGGAAGTTCTGTATATAGGATGCAAACGACGAATATAACTAGAAGGGTGGCTTAGCACATTTTACTATAGCATATACACTACAATCTATTCTGCAAACTGTAATATATTCTCTATATTTATTTTTATTGGGTCCCATATTAGCCAACATTTTTTATAATCTTGATTTGTTTCTGCAGGCAGAAACTCATGGGTCCCCAAAACCGCAAAGTTGTAAACAGACAACCATAAGAAACGTTGCTATAAAGTCAAACACAGTAATTGGTAGTGTTACTTAAAAAAAGAAGTTATGTAAATTACAAACTGTCCAAATCTCATGCAATTGAGACATTGTTATAAGTTTGTGTGCCTAAATAGCATAAAACACTGACATCTCAAAACGGCATATTATACAAACTGTCAAAATGTATTGTTGATTAATTCACCCATTTTGGGGGGTTGGTAGGGTAAATATTAGGGCTGCAGGGTGAAACACAATATTCGACAGCTACAAATGCCAAATTCAAAAAACTATCAAAAATTCATCCAAATCGGACGTTTTATAAACAATAGGTGGCTTAAGCAGTAAATATTGGGCTACATGGTGAAACACAATAATCGACGCCCTAAAATAGCATAATGAAAAAACTGTCCAAATTGTATTCAAATCGGACATTGTTTAAAAAATCACCCATTTTAGGGGGCTAGTGGGGTAAATATTGGGGCTGCAGGGTAAAACACAACAATCGATGCCCTAAAATAGCATAATGAAAAAACTGTCCAAATTGTATTCAAATCGGACATTGTTTAAAAAATCACCCATTTTAGGGGGCTAGTGGGGTAAATATTGGGGCTACAGGTTAAAACACAACAAACGATGCCCTAAAATGGCCCAATGAACAAACTGTCCGAATTTCATGAAATTCGGACATTGTTTAAAAAATCACCCATTTTAGGGGGCTAGTGAGGTAAATATTGGGGCTACAGGGTAAAACACAACAAACGATGCCCTAAAATGGCACAATGAACAAACTGTCCAAATTTCATCCAATTCGGACATTGTTTAAAAAATCACCCATTTTAGGGGGCTAGTGGGGTAAATATTGGGGCTACAGGTTAAAACACAACAAACGATGCCCTAAAATGGCCCAATGAACAAACTGTCCGAATTTCATCTAATTCGGACATTGTTTAAAAAATCACCCATTTTAGGGGGCTAGTGGGGTAAATATTGGGGCTACAGGTTAAAACACAACAAACGATGCCCTAAAATGGCACAATGAACAAACTGTCCGAATTTCATCCAATTCGGACATTGTTTAAAAAATCACCCATTTTAGGGGGCTAGTGGGGTAAATATTGGGGCTACAGGTTAAAACACAACAAACGATGCCCTAAAATGGCACAATGAACAAACTGTCCAAATTTCATCCAATTCGGACATTGTTTAAAAAATCACCCATTTTAGGGGGCTAGTGGGGTAAATATTGGGGCTACAGGTTAAAACACAACAAACGATGCCCTAAAATGGCCCAATGAACAAACTGTCCAAATTTCATCCAATTCGGACATTGTTCAAAATTTACCCATTTTAGGGGGCTAGTGGGGTAAACACTGGGGCTATCGAGTCAAACAAAACAAATGGCACATCTACATAACCATATCTACCATCTGTGAAAGTTTCATCCAAATCCATCAAACATTTCAGGGCAAAATGGGGTGGACAAACTTCAGGGAAGAAAAAAAAAAAAAAGAAAAAAAAAGAAAAAAAAAAAAAAGAATTCGAGTAAAATCAAGATGTGTCCCCTTCAAGGAAGGGGACCCATAATTAGTTACTATCTTCAGCACTAGTGTACGAAAACTTAAAAAAAAGCGAGGGTGCAAAATGATAGTGATATTTACTGAAATAATAACTGCATTGTTCAGATAAAATTAGAAAAAAAACCTAGGTTGAACTGATATTTAGATTGCTATTTTGCGATTTTGGTAAAAGTTGTGAATATTTTGGCTGAGATTCTGCTTGCAATTCTAGTAACTCACTTCCACTGGTTTGCTAGCGTCGTGTTTTTTTGCGATTCATAAAAAAGCGATCGAAACTGGGACACAAAAGAATCTGCTTTGAACCTCGACGTTTCGGAAGATGAGAGATGGAGCAAAAAAAGAAGAAAAGAGGAGGAGTGAAAGCAAAATCGCCCGACACAAACGTACAGCGCAAGGGCGAGTTACGCTTGATACGAAAGACGCACACAGCTCGTCAGACGAACGGTATAAAAACTACTACGAAGCAAAATGTATATTGCAGTGGAAAGGTGGCGAAGGATCTGCCAGACTTGAAGGCTAACGTGTGTGATATTCATTCAGAAAGTTACAAAAATTCAAATTATGCTGAACTAAACGTGTACGAATCATTAAGATGCCAAATTGAAGGCATACCACACATGTACAGCCTCCAAGAAAGCAGAATTTGTAAAATGACGCAGTTTGACATTCTAAAAATCGCAACACACGCCAGCAGACCAGCGCATTGTTGCATAGCATTGAAAACAGCGTACACACGTGATATGACATAACGTGTCAATAGCTGAAGCGAACTGCCACAAACGTAACTGGCCCAAAAACCGTGTCCAAAACGATTCAATATTACGTCACAATACGTCTATCGGTGACATCATATATGGGTGCTACTTCTACGGTTTCACTTATCGATAATGTAATGCGGTGATGATTGCGTAAGCGTAAGGTAACGTGGAAAAAATGAACGAAAAATGACGTCACAACGACGTAAGCGAGAAGTGGAAATTAGCTAAGTCGAAATATGGGAAAGGGGTAATAAGAATAAACAAAGAACACGCGCTCTAGGATAAAATCGCAAGCGTGAAAACTGGTTCAAAGACGCAGCCGATATCGCTAATAAAAATAAACAAACCATAAACGACAAAAAATGTGAAGCTACGGGCAAAAAACACAAAAAGGGGCGTGGCGGGGCGTGGCCGAACAAAATTGCCTTTTTAAAAAATAAGCGGGACATTTATGCTGAACTTGACTGGTGTGATGCCGCGATCTGGAAATGCTAGAAAAACAACTCCATCGTTTCCTCACGGTCGTGTTTCGTCTTAAAATTTGAATCGGAACCGGAAAAGAACCTTCTCCCGCTGGTTTTGTCCCCTCCGTCTTTGGAAGACGAGGACGAACTTGACCGCTCCACTGACGAACAATTACTCAAGTGTGATGGTGAGACGTCGTTGGTTCCATCAGCGGGCGTCAAGCGCTCGTGATTGGTGGGAACTTGAAGGTGTGAGGTGGGCGTCGTACTAGCGGCTTCATGGCGCTTGTGGCTGCGTCCAAATGGAAGCTTGCTGTTTTTCGAACCTTCCGCGACTGCTGAGGAAAACGAGGTGATATGGTGAGTAATGTGAAACTTACAACAAGTGGCGGGTTAGAGTGATTAAAGCATTCCATGCATTACAACTCGGTTTGTTTTCAAAGCAAATCAAATAATAAAACACAAACACTGGTGTTGAAAATCAGGTGAGTTTTCTGTTTTCCCCACGGAGGCTAAAGGAATTTTTACGATGTTTTTTTTTCCATTGCTAAAAACTGTACATAAGCATCCCAAGGGTAGTGAGGTGGTAGGCACCAATATCTAAGTTACTTAAAACACAATTCCAACCCACTGTAACGCGATATAGCCTCATGGAGCCATTTTGTAACCCGCTGTGTTGTTTTGGATGGCGTAACAATATGTTGGACCAGAGTTGCAAGTCGGGCCGGGTTCGGGCTTGGGTTTCTTGACAATTGGGCTTGATTCGGGCCTGACTTTACCCTCTGTGTCAGTATTTGGTTAAATAGCTAAGAAGTCAGTTGCTGGACTTGACGTAATGTCAAACAGCCCTATAACGCCTTGTTTAAGACCAATTGTCTATTGTATCATTTGTCTTTTTCTGATTGAAGACAATCCTATACTTTTTCCCATTAATGCCAAATATTTGCAACTTTTTTGAGACATGCTAATGTCACAGTTTGTAAACGTTACCGACAAAGATCTCTTGGAACAAGGTTGGGCTTCCGTGCAGCCAGTAGTTAACTTTATCTGCAGTCAGTTTCAAGTAAACACTACGAGATTGTTAAACGAACTACAATCAGCAGATTGTTAGCTCAGTCCAATTACATATCACATGCACACTGCAAGGCCGTTGTGAATGAAAACGGGAGAATGGAGAAAATAAAGGAATTAGGTCACAGCAAATGTTAAAGTATCTTTCTCTTTTGTTGTGAAGTACCGAATTTAAAGTTAGAAACTAAGTACAAACGGATAGCTGATGAATTAGCTGTTTGTTTGTTTTTATTCCATTTTTGAAGAACGTTTATTTTTTTAGGTTTAATTAATCTCTGCCTATTATTCATGGCCTACAATGATCGTCTAATGCACAGAACATTTAATCTCGAAGATTCGAATTCAAACCGCAATCCTTTCACTGGGATCATGGAATTTAAATGGAAAATAATTAATGAATATTAAACAACATGTTTTAAACAACAACGTGATAAAGTCACTTATATATCGAACTTCATGTGACAAGCGATGACAAATCAAGGAAATTGTGTCAGTTGTCAAACTCAATTGAACACAAACAAGGTGAAGACTCAAGCACAGTAAAAAAGTGAGTGAGAAATTCGAAGCTCGCGCAACATTCGACGTGACGTCAAAGTGCACGTGACCATGCCGCTGTCACGTGACCATGCGATCGAGTCACGTGATGAATTGTGCGCGTGAGAAAGAGAGAGAGAGATGGTTGGTTTAGTTTAGTGGTTGGGTCCGCGTATTTGCCCCCTGATTGCCGTTGGGGTGGGCTGGGGCTTGGGGGGCTAAACTTACTTCTACACAATATGTAGCTTCTTACTGGACGGGTGGGAGGCGGATTGGCTCGATGCCAACTTGGAGAGCTTGTTGGGTATGATCTGGTGGACCCCGTGCTTTTCCTGGCGAGTTGGGTTGGCGATCTTCATCGGCAGTGGTTGGTGCTTGGGAGGCTGCAAGAAAAAGGTTGTCTTAATTTATTGCGGAGTAATTTAGAAATCAGACTCACAGTCATTTTTTACATGTTTCTTAGTGAGGACAAAACCTGTAAATTGGAAGTTGCTGGTTACACCAAACAAGATTCACTTTTACATGGTATAATATTTCAACAAAACCGTTTTAAGCAAATACCTGCATAGCGGTGGTAATCTGGTTGGTGGCGCTGTACTGCAGGTGTATGGGGAGATTGTGATGGCCAGGAGCCGCCTGCGAAGGTGGGGCAGATTCCCTTTTCACAAAGGGAAAGGTTCGCGGGTAATCTGATGCGTTGGCGTACGTCGGAGACGGCGGAGGCTGTTTCGATTCGTTGGACGGTACTTGAAGACTAGAGAAGGATTTCGAACTAGAAAGCAACGCCCCCTTTCCGGCGTCCAGCGGCACCCGAGCGGAATCAGTCGAGTCCGAGTTGTTGCTGTTGTTTTTATTGGAGATAGAGGAAAGCGCAGAAGTGGATGAAGATCCATGCAAGTCGTATCGTCTCTGGAGGTCTCTCAGGCGAGTGAGCTCTTTCTGTTGCTCCTCCTTAAGTCGATTGAGCTCATTCAGTTTTTCCTGAACTTCTTCTTGCTCCCGTTGGACTTTCACCTTTGCCTCCTTCAGCTCCTGGTTTTCCTTATCAATTGAACGCTGGAAACGATCGTTTTTCTTTTCAAAGTGTTCCCGGTCTTTTTCCAGTTGTTGCTGTTACAGAAAACAGAACGTTTTAATACGAGGCAGCAGCAAGTGCTTGAATCTTTCCTGGATCCAATTTTAGACATTTATAAAAGCAAATCTGCTGAATGTTCTTTTGTAATGAGCAAACCTGTTGTATTCTGAGGTTTTCCATCTGCTCCTGTTGCTTGACCTGGGTTCTCTTCATCTCGGCTTCCTGCAACGTTCCAGCGCGCTTTTTCGTGTTCCCGCGATCATGCAGTAGGTGGAGATAAAATCTGGATGGAGGCACAAAGAGATGGTTTAACTTTGCGATCAAAGGGCGTATGTCCTATCTGGCTTAGCGCTTATTTATGTTTTCACGCCCTGCAAGGATTATGACAAAAATGTTGCTATGCCGCATAATAGGCAGCAAAACACGAGAATATCGGAGTACACGACACTTTTTAAGTGAAAAGGGCTAAAAACTCCATTAGCTTAATAATAAAAAGTTTGTTCGGAGTGATCGTACTAACGACTGATATTACCTTTCCATTTGCGTGTCTTGTTGGGCCGTAATCGACAAGTAGCTATGGAAGAGATTACTGAGTTGGGTAAGTGCTGAAACTTGGTCAGTGGTCGGTGGGAGTAGAGGAAACTCGACTTCAGGGGCGGTACTCGCTGTAGGCGACGAGTTACGACTCGAACCGTTCTTACTCGGCGGCTGCAAATACGAATTCAAAGTTAGTTAATTTGTCAAAATGTTTGTTACACTTTTAGATGCAAAAAGAACGCAGCGACAATATTGCTACGTAAAACACATTGGTTTTTGCTGGAAATGTAGCACAATAAAACACACGTGTAACAATTCGTTATTATCCACTCTTACCCATGCCTTGGTTATGCTGCTCTGCGAGTCGGTTCTTCGCACTGTGACGTCATAGTCCACGAGACCCGAGTCGCGTTTAGAAGATTCGGATGAAATCGAAGGTTCCTGTTCCATATCTTTAAGTTTGCTGTCACTCTGTGATGTGTTCATGTACTTCGCTGAAAAAGCATAGAACGTATTTTTATGGTTTCGCGTACATTACAGAATTTTATTTATTTGTGAACCGGATCCATACAGGTGAAAACTTACAGCGAGGCGATGGCGGTTCTTTGCCATTGTCGAATCCACCGAAGGTGTCTGACCTCTTGGGTAAGGTTGATGTGGTTCTGTTGCCACTGTCGTGTTCACCCACACTCGACGGGTGACGGGAAAGTCCCCCAGCCCCATAAATTGCGTTGGAAAGCTTGGTAACTGAAAGTGCAAAAATGTAACGTTTACGCAATTTACAGACTACGAATGATTTTTGCGTTTTAGATACAACCAATGAGGTTGGGTGCTGATTTTGGTTATTATTTATATGCTCTATTATTTCTATCTTGAACCTTTTTTGAGTAGTTTACCTTGTTCCAGTGCTTTATGAAGAACTGGGGAGGCGACTGGCACATGATGCTTCACTCCAATCTCATCATCGGATGATTGTCCAAGCGTGGGAAATGAATAACTGTTTCGTGCTGCAAAAGAACAATTGCGTTTAGCTACAAACACCAGCCAAAAAAACGCATTTTCCGTTTTATAGTTTGAACGTACTGATTGTGTTTCCTCTGTCCACTGATTCGGCCAAATCTCTAAAAACGCCCATTTTTTCCTTCAGAAGTTCATTAATCCTCTTGTCGTGTTGTTCCAGTTTCGTGATAAGGGACCGGGCTTTGTCAAGTTGCTGCTCCTGCTGTTTACGCTCCTCCTCATCCTCCGAAGGGATGCCCTCGTCTGGATGAGCACAAGGAAACGTTACGAACATCAAGATTTAATGATTCACGCATTGCGACTCAAAGTACATAGGAATGACGTCATGACATCAACAATGTATACGGGACGTCAAACAAGATGGCGGCAAAGCCAGATACTATGTTCTGTTTTTGAAAACGCAATGCCAATTCCACTATTCCTAGCTGATGTAAAAAAACAACCTTCTGGGCAGTTTCCAACAGCCATTCTCATTTTCTGTGTGAGCGTCTTGCATTCGTCACTGGTTTGAGTTTTCATCTCATACATCTGTTGGCTTCCGGGGCTGATAAGGAAAAGTCCTTTCTCGTCGTTGGCGACCTCGCGGACGAGCAGGTTTTGCAGAGGAAGAACGGCCGGCTGAGCAATACAAGAAAAGTTACCCACCTTTTTAGCTAAATTAATGGAAAAACTAATTCGGAAAAGTTATGTGTAAAGAGATTTAGATAATAAGGTCACTGTTTGGACAAATAAAACTGGAATGTTGTAGTTTGACTTAAATTGCCACATTTGTACCTGGCCGGAAGGAAAGGAATATTTGCCTCCGCTTTCTTGAAGAAACACGATGCAGTCGGTGAGTAAGAGCAGCTGGGTGTCTGAAATAAAACGCGATTATAAATGTGAAATGTTGTAAGGCTTAGTAGCTTACATTTGCTTCAATGGGATAAATCTAATAGTAGTTATTTTACATTTTGTCGCATAATTGTGTATAATTTTACTGGCGAGGATTCCACACAAGTTTTTTTTATGTAAAACATATCTGGAAGTTCAAATTCAGTATCTTATATGTTTTGCAGAAACTAGTCTATTTTTACTTTTTGTGGGTATAATACATATTTTACTCACCTTGAAACTTTCGTAATATTTTCAATTGCACAGTGTTGGAGGCGTAAAGCAGCTTTCGATTTCGCCTCAGTAAGTCCTTGCGGTCGAACTTTCTACCGTCTGCACACACAAGAAGCGATGCAGGGTGAATTACAAGTCATAGGGTAAAAAGGCGAAACAAGCCTTTTAGAAAAGCAATTTATCACACATATTTACCAGGTATAAAAAATCGCTTAATTTAAAAAATAAGAGCCTGATAATAACACCGATTTGTAAATACGTTTGCAATAAAACAGTTTTGCTCAACAAGTCGAACAAACCGAACATGAATATGCCATTTATTTTCCTTCATGATTTATTTATACCTTTTCGTTTACCTTTAAAGGTAGTGGTGGTTTTTGTTTCCGTTTTATCGTGGATTTCGAACAACAAGCGCTGTCTCTCGAACGCCTGAACCTGGTCGTCGATGTCCTTCGCTATTTCTTTCGAAAGCTCCAAAGCTCGGTTTAAATCTTCCAAATCCTCCTTATGATCTAAGGAAAAAGCAAACAGATTCAAATAACTACACACTGCATTTATTTTGTGTTGTTTTAAATATTGCCCTCCGACTCGCCTCGCGCACACAACAGCGCTGCGACACGAGCACCCCTAGTGTCTGCACATTACGTCACAATCGATGACGTAATACTATGAGCGCAAGGATAGGTATCGTCATTGAGCAATAACACAAAATCTTATTTCCAAGGGTCAGGATATTTGTGAAAAAACTAACGTTTGTGGTGACCGGTCGGTTAATTCCACTTTACCTTTTTCTTTGGAATTTTCGATGAGGGCTTGCACCATAAGCGGGTATTTCGTTGTGCGTTGCGTAACCAGCAGCGCACATTCGGGAATTCCTTGACGCCGAACAAGTGGATTCTTCTCACATTTCTGTGAAAATACATTGGTAATAATAACATCCACAATACCATGGAAAGGCATGTATTTAAAATTAGACACTATTTTGTCAGGTGCACGAGTAAAAGTACTTTGTTTGGTAGAAATAACCAAGAAATAATTTCTCAAACGCATTAAACCGCATTAAGAAACTGATGTCAAACAGCGTTCCTGTTTCGGTTCAGGTCTACATGGGTGACGCAAGGTGTACCGTCACGTGACTCACCTTGATAAACGCTTGGAACTTTTTGTCGTTCTTCAAATACTCTTTGTAATTGGTCGAGATGTCGTTGTGCCTGCAACTGAATTCTCCCAACAATCGCTTCATGGTGCTGCCTGAAGTGTTCTCCCATTGAGCTACAAGGACATCGCCGATTTTTTCCACCACCTGAAAATGTTACATAAACGTATATACATGACATTGTAATCGGCAGGACGTTTGGAACCCTGTTGGTTTGTGTTTGGATGCTTTGTGGGGTTTACTAACTAGCTTTGTAACGTCAACTATGCTAGGCAAGGCCGTTACAAGCAAGTTTCCTTTAATGCTACATCCAACACAAAGCCTAATTTATGACGCATTAGTTTTTGTTCATAACAGTTTCGTCATGGAAAACGCACCTCTCTGAAAAAGTTTAAATCGGAAAATCCATAAATATATTTGCTACCATACACTTGTTACATTTTACTGCCTTTTATGTCAAGTGTTCGGCTGATATTACGTTTAGAGTGCTAGCGAAAACACATCATATGCTTTTAAGAGTAATTTCAACAAGTACAGTTTGTCACACACAGATGGTAGAGCCTCGAAAGGTTTAAAAAACTAACCTGAAATAATAAATTAACAGCATTTTATAATACGACTAATATATTTTACTTACTTTTTTGTCTGACTGACGTTCAGTGAGCTTGTGGACAAACTGCGACACAAACTCAACATGTTCGTCGATGAAAGGAAAGAACCGTTCGATTTGTGTTGAGTCCATGTTAAGCTCATCAGCCATACCACGTGCGTAGATCTTCTGCATGATCTTTAACGTTGTCAGGTAGTTGCGCTCAGTCTGGATAAACTCTGTGAAAAACGAGGGTGGCAATTTGTACAGATTTTTGGTAAAAATTGAAGTATATAATTAAACGCTTTTTTGCCATTTGAACATTATTACACTTTTTCAAACTTAGGGGCATTTGAGTGCATACCACGGAAACATAAACTGCATAAATTATTAAAACCTAGAACATATGAGAAGCGCTGCCCCTACCATAGATGTTGTCTTGTCGCTTGATGTCTTTCTTGGACATCTTTTTCAGGACTTTTTTGTCAGCTGTTACACTCCAAGCTTCAGGCTCATCCGGTTTTAGCATGAGATCTGGGTCGTAGTCTAGTTCAGTTGTGTCGGCTGCTGTGAAGAAAATTCCCCAAAATTCAGAAATTAACCTTTTTGGTGTGTTTGAATAGTTTAACTTTGAAAGGTTAAGCAATTTGTATGCTGCACAATGGATTTTGCGACCATTGGAAAATGGTTTAATGAAAAGTGCACGCAATTCAAGTGGCGCTGGAATATTTTCCACAGCTGTGTATGTTACACCTACGCTTTAGGAGAGCTATTGCTGCTTTTCTGCCACAAAAGAATAATTCCATAACGTTTTGTTACAAAAAAAATAATAACGCAAATTTCAAATTTTTGTACATTCAAATTTTTTTTTCATCCATAAATTTGTAATGGTTCACAAATTTTTTAACAGCCCCAACACTTAACACAATCTGGCCAGACACAAATATACAAACACACATTGCACAACAATCGACAAATACACCCACCTTCGTCCAAGGACTCGATAGACCCAGAGGTTGGCTCTCGCCTATAAGAAGAAACAATATGAGCAATGACATAAATACATGTGTATTACGAAGCAGGCCTTCACCCACGTTTAGTTGATTAAGCTCTTTACATCGTCACAATCAGAACACTATATGCTTATGTGCACATATATATTTATATATAGGTCTTATATTTAAGTTACCTGGATATTTGGAACAGACTAGGCGTGCTTTCGTCCTCCTCGTCATAGTAAGACGACCTGTGTAATATATTTGTTTACCCGATTTGTCTGCAGAGCAAATGATGTTAAAAAGCCAATTAAACGTTTATTTGATTTTGTGTCCGTTAAAAAGCTACTGGATGTTCACAAAAATCGTTCACTGCACTCTTTCTTTTAACCTTGGCCTATTTCATCGTTTATCAGAACATGTTAATCACCCAAAACAATTACATGAATTACAGAGGCACGTTCTCTAACCTGTTGCTTTTGTTGTTGCCTGAATATTGATCAGTTTGCGAAACTGACAACTTTCCGATGGTCTAGAAAAAAAATAGGGGTTCGCATATATGGACTGCAAACAATGCTGAACACAACAACACACAAAAGTCTCCATATTTAACAATGTGGCTGTTTATAGATGTTGTTTTAATTTTAACTGTGAAGGTGGACTTCACAGTATGACTAAGGGTAACCGTCTTACATTCGAGGTTTCGTTATTCTCACAAAAAATATTGAATAACACTTAACCTACCGAAACTGGTCTTGACGTATTGTTTCGGGACTGTGGGCCGCCAGCATACCCTGCGTTCGGTACTAAAAAAAAGAGAATGCAGAATTTTAGGCAGTAAAACACATGTATTGTATAGATTTTATAAACCCTAATGAATCACCAAACCGTTAAAGATTTAAAACAATGGCAAAACCACCCAGATCCAACTAAAACTTCAAAACAAACCGTCACTTTTGAAGATAGCGAGATAATAATAGCAATAGACAGTCGTTAATTTTTAACACAAACTATGTAAGGTTATTTTTCGAGAAACTTCCATTTCCCGGTAGTTTCTTGTACATTAATAACATATACATGTGCTTTTTGACGCTTAGTGCATATTCCTTGAACGGCAACTGAATCAGGCTGCCTGGTGAACAGGGCATGACGTATACAAGCGGAAGGTGTCATAGCGTCACGTATTAAAATTACTGCGGTGTCATTAGACAGTGTGTTGTGTTGAGAAGATAAAAACACAATAGACTACATGCACGGTCTACCTCCTTGAGTGTTAATTAAACATAGTTGCAAAAAACTGACAATAACTAAGCGGATTAGTGTAAATCAACTTAACATGGAAGATAAGATGAATTAATTAAAAAGTAAACATATAATACAACAACTTTACCAAACATGAATCTGTATTTATAGCAAAATGGCAACAAAGTTTTAGAAGTAATACTAACTGTCATGGCAAAAACATCGTAACGTTTAGGAACGAAATGTTCTGTTTGGAAGATAAAAGGTCACGAACAAAAAAGCCACACTTCGATAAAACTAAAATGAACAGTCACACATTCGCAACTATGTTCGATTTGCAATAGTATTTATGCCTACTCGTCTTTATTTAGTACAGGGGTTCCCAACCTGTGGTACGCGTACCACTAGTGGTACGCGAAGCTTTTTCCGGTGGTACGTGAGTAGCTTCCGTTTTGTTCACATAAACCTGGATTTACAACCTTATATTTTGTTTATCTGGTTTTGTTTACAGAAAAACAACATTCCCCAGGCCTATTGTCATCGTTACGTAAATATTTCTGTTGTTTCATATCATTACGATCTTTAAAATACAGGTCATGTCAATTGTCAACAAAAGCATAGTTGCTACTTGCTATAAAAAGCCGTACAACGCTGTGGCACAGTTGGCGTTAATTATGTCAAATGATTGCTCTTGAGAGATATTATCTACTGTTTTTTAGCTTAAGCTTCAAATAGCGTCGAATGAAATATGATTCGAACAAATTAGTTGTGCTGCAAGAAGTGGTACCATGCATAGAGCACATTAGTTCTCTATGGTGGTACGCGTGGCAGTGCAGAGCGTCCAAGTGGTACGAGATTGTAAAAAGGTTGGGAACCCCTGATTTAGTAAGTAATAACAAAACATGTCAAAACAGCGTACCTTGATATTGGGCAGGTCTGCTGTTGATCATCATACTCTGTGGTCGAATAATTGATGGCCTCTGAAAAAAAAACAGTACATGTTAAACATCTTATCTTAAAAGGCACATAAGGTCTTAGATCGCAGTTACACATTTATTTTACGTAAGTTATGTTGTGCATTTACATCCTTATAGCATCAATAACAAACATGACTTGTTAGCCAACCGGCGTAGTGTTCAATGGTGTCAATAGACGTCTGCAAAAACTTCGGAATTATAATTTGTCCATATTTTAGCAGTGTCTTGTGCATAGCAATAATGTTACACACATTGATGGTTTGGGGTACTTGATTTTTTCTGCACAAAAGTGGAAAAAATAGAGAAAGGCAGAAACAAGAAACTTATTTCCTGTCCAAGTTGCAGAGATTCTGAGAAGATTCCAGAATGCAACAGGAAATGTACAGACGAACTGGTTAGAAACTTTCTGAGAAAGCACAACAATACCTTTTTGCGCAATTTCACTTTGCTCGGCGACCTTGCAACATCTAAGTCGTCTTTGGAGGTCACACGATGATGCTGGCGAATATACGCCATCTTGCACCTCCAAATCCCTACTTGATCCTTATCTAAAGCTACAAGCCTTGCTTATGATGTCCACTGTGCGCAAATGCAACTGTTGTTGGGTTAAGAATAAAAGACTGTGGGTATATGAAGTCTCTGTTTTGTGCCTGTTGCAGTAAACACTGCAGCCTACGCATGCTATTTCAACAGTATAGCACCATACGTGCGTATAAGTTGCACCCACGCTCTTCTGGTGGGTATTTTGTTAGTTAGGTGATTTACAGGTGATGTTTACTTCAAAGAAACCCTTGCAAATCTTTGCAATATCTTTACAAGATATCTAGGAAACTGCGACAAACTCCTTTTTGTCCTGTTCAATTAGTCTGACCTTCACACAACCAAGTACATTAGCTACCGTATATAAAATGTCTTTCTGACCGTTTACAGCAGTGTGGTAGACCGTCATCCGAGGGCCAAGCAGTCGGGACGCTTCCTGATGACGTCATCAGCTGTTACCCACAGTGTGACGTAACAATGAAAAGCGTGTGCTGTGTCAGTGGTGCCCGTATTTTTCCATTGTAGAAACATGCACTTCCGTTCGAGCAAAAAAATGGTATGCTACATTGGTTTTTGTATCAGACAAATTCTGATCTTGCTATATGTTTGACTGTCATGGACATTAGTATAAAGTTTGTGTGATTTTCATGTCCTGGTTTATCACCAAAATGCTTTACGGGTTGGTATTGTAAGTGTTAACCCTATCTTATTTGATTTTACCTCGTAAAATCTAAAAAGCTTTTTCGCAAGGATTGTTTTGTGACAAGTACCAATGACGAGCAGTGTGTACAGTGGACAGTTGTTTGACCAGGTGGTCAGTAACTTGTCCACTCGCAATTAAAAAAGGATTTTACCTCAGGAGAGTGCACGTCATAATCCCACAATCGTGACGTATCGATGGCTTCGCACTGCGTTTTGTTTGTAAAAGATGTAGTAGGTGGGCGTTACAGAACAGCTGTCCGTAGGCTAGGTTAAGTAAAATGCGAAACACGGTGGACGTCGGGAAGACAAGTTTGGGCTTGCAGTGAGGCGAAGCACCCTGATGATTTAGCACTTGAATGGAAAAGCTTTGATCTACTTGCTCAGAGAAAAGCTTGTTTCGTGGCGTAGCAAAGTCATTTGCCATTTTGAAATGTGCTCGAAGTCACCAAGCATTGACAAACATTTTCTCGAGTAGGTAGCAGCAAATCGAGATTTGAGTCAAAAAAGTTTCTTCAAAACGCGGAAGCACCATAAAGTTTTAGAATTATTCACCTTTAAGCACGCGACAAAATTAAACTGCGAACAGCTGCGTATCCATATTGGATTGAATTCAAAGCACCGTCGGGCAGCCAAATGCCATTAATAACCAACAATGGGAGCGGAAGAGCCCAAAATGCGTTTACTAGCTAAAACTAACTGTTCAGAATCAATGCGGTTCGGACAGAGCGTTCCCACAGATTTCGCTCGGCCTCCGTGCTGCTCTGAGCAGAGCCAAGCCCAGTCATCAATGGCTTGCTTGCATCCTTTAACGGGACTGAAGCCAAAACAGGCTTGTAGCTGTCAGTAAGCTGGCAAAGAGTTTGAATTCCTTGTTGTATATGGGAATTCAAACAAGTTTCCCAGATCGGCCCAAAGGTGACCTATTCTATTATAGGAAGAAATATTTTGTTCCGAGCAATTGTATCGTTAACCGTATCGACTGAAAATGATAATCTACATGATTGCAAACAGATTTAAGACTGCCCAACAAACGTTTTCATGATTTTTTTCTCAAAATCAAGTCTTATCTTAGTTCTAATTTGAACGAAAAATAATTGCGCAAGTGCAACTTAACATTTTTTGCAGATAACTTTTTTCAATGCAAACCTTTCGTTAGTGCTCATTTAATTATAGCTATCTTTTGTGGGCTAAATTCAGTAAAAATCTTCACGCAGAGATCAAACAAAAAGTCAATCATCAGATTCCAGCCACGAACCATAAGATTTTACTGCCAACCGCCATCTTGTCAATACACAGCGCAATAAATGACATCATACTTCAGTCGGGAGTGGATTGCGGGCAAAACCGAAGTCGAGACGTTCCCAGTGGGGCATCAACGTAATATATACGTTGCAAATGTATGTTATCAAACAACCTGGCTTCTGGACTCCCCCACTGCGAACGGCTGTAATATTGGAATTCGCGACATGCGTTGCAGCATTCTAGGAATTCGGGCCAAAGATAACCGTTACCTTATAAAGTCTGTTACTATGTCAGATGCCTTTGTTTGCGCAAGCTAAACATGTGGCGTTCTAAAATGCTGAAGTCTCAATGCAAACTGTGCCTAAATATGATACATACAGTTTTAGCTGCTGACGCGTTAGTTTGATGCGCCCTCATAGAACAAGATTTACTGCCACATGAGACCAACAAAAGTGTTAAAAATTTACCTTTTTTAGTGCTGAATGCAGAGATCGCATAATTTCGTTAACTAAACTGCAACTGAAGAATTTCTTCTTGCCGTTCCTCATAATTTTCCCTCAAACTTCTGCACTAGTCACACCAAACCGCAGCTTGCAAATGAGTAGCAGACGTTGCAGCAAAACCAACTTCACGTCGCATCGGAATAAGGAGTTGTTTACCGCCGAAAAGGTTGGTGAAATTGGGACAAAAATAGCCGAAGGGGCGACACAACATGCCTGCATGAGCGAACGAATAACCGCGTAATAGATGGACGATGGGTGTTGGGCATCAGACAGCGGCGCGCCGACGACTATTTGGCCAAGGCGATCAATTTTGCACCCGGTTACCCGTCTACTACAGGGTCATCGTGCCTTGACGTGTTGATTCGTTGCGATAACCGCCCTCGGCGCAAGTATCGGGGGGTTCGGAAGGGGATGCGAGTAATTAATTAAAAGACTCGTTGTTATTGTCTAGATATTGGCGCGTGTTGTATGTAACAAGGCCACGCTCATTTGTAACATGACAAGCTGTGCTCGGTTTTTGGGGATTTCCAGTGGTTAGTGTTGCGCGCTTGGTATTTGATATAATAGTGCTTAAGTCGTATAAGTGCCAGACTCTGCAATCACATCCATTTTTTTAATAATTACCGTGCATTGATGATGGCCGTCACGACAAACTAAATGTCAATTCCGCTATGCTGGCATCCGTACAACCGGTTACGATCGACAGCAGGCGCCAGCCGATGAAACCGATTCGCGGCCAAGAGTTCAAATGCAACAAACCACAAGAGTTATGCATTAGGGTTTGAAAAGTTTTTCAGTCAAACTAAATGACTCATTTGCCATGTTAGGTTTGTCACAGGAACAGCAGTTGTCGAGCAAACGTTGGTTTGGTGGTTGGCATAAATCGCGTACGTGTGCAAACGCTCACGTTACAATGCACGTAAACAACGCGACAAACCAGCACGACCTTATGTTCAATGCATATCAGCTGTCCGTAAGGAAATGTATGCAAATACTACACCGCATGTTAAGGTTAGCATTTTAGAGATGCTTGTTGCAGGAATGTACAAAAAAAGCTGTGTGCGTAACCACTGACAGCTTATATGTTTAAGCATGCGCCACTTTTCTTATTTCACAGCAACTTATATGGCACACGACACGAACAGTAAGAGACAAAAGTTTTCACGGAAATTAAGAAGCTCAGTATCTGACTAAATCTAATACTGACTAAGAATAGGTCGTTTTTAGTGGGAACAGATACCAAAGTGGCATATGCCTACTGGCCAACTGACCGAAGTAAATTAGATGAAACTACAAACGAATCTTTACTTTCACTTCTTTACATTGCTGGTCCATTATAGCCATTCATCAAATCTTAAGTTCATCTTTTACCTGCTGAATTTTCTTCTGTCGAAATACAACCGGCTGTGTCTTGTACGGTGGCGGGGAAAACGTATACCAAATACTGCTCGAGTTTAATTTATCCGGGTCGCCACCGTTGGCGAGAGATCTAATGAGCGCCTCGGCTCCGTGGGATCCGCTCCGACCCTTTTTCGAATCCATTCTTCCATGCATTTAATCCAGTGCGCGGGATTACAGGTCCCAGTACGCTATATCACAGTGTAGTCCTACGCTAATATACAGTGTTCTACAAGTGAAAGCATATCACTGCCTGTTGTACGTTAGTCTGGACTCTGAATCATGTTTCGACCACGCACATCTGTACCTGGGTTACACTATGTTGGATAAATCTGGCTTAAGTGTGTCACTTTTCTAATACTGTTACTAATAGTGACAGAGTGAATCCTTTTGGTGATTCAGACGAGTTCACATTTACCCAGGACGCAAGTGAATTTAACATATTTGACTCGTAGTCCCTATCAAGTATAGTACATTCATTTAGGCTCTATTTGTTTCCAGCAAGTTGCGTCATTATTAATAACTATCAGTATAGGCTAAAGCAACTTGCTGCATAATTCTAATATCAAGAAAATATCTTATAAATCTTTGTTTCGACAAATTTTTAGATTCTAGGCTGAAATACCTTGCTGTTAACGCAATTTTGCTACTCAAGCCTGATCTGTGGCTAAATAACTCATGCTTACCCCAGTATTGGGCAGCAAAACATTGTGATGCACAACAAGCATTGTGTGACCCGAACTGCGCAGTTGTGAGCGTGAGAGCTCGCTTTGAACAGGAAATAGGGGACGTCATCATGGCACGACTGCATAGAGTCGCTAAATTTTAGTGTGCATCTTTCTCGAGTCATCAAATTGCAATTGTATCCAGCAAGCGCTCAACTGTGCCTTCTGTTACAAGGAAGTTAGCTGGCTGCAATCTTTTTGACAGGTATAAGATAACGCACCGCGAATTTTTAAAGTGTAGGCAAATATACGACAGACATGTACAGTTAGATTAGAGTGCAAGGCATAGGCGTGTTATTAGTCAGCGGATGCAAGACCATTGAACGGGCGCTTGTGACGTACCGTCGCCTAAGAGAATTTCTTTTTCTGTTCGCCTACAAGCTATAGTTTAGGCACACATAGCAATAGGCATCGAAGTAACTTGTCCATTTCAAATCTGTGTTCAAATTCTTAAGTGTGCTTTACATGACTCACTTTAATGATAAAAAATCAATCCTCACTAAAACTGATTTACAGACACATGCACTATTGTACTAAAACTTTGCACTGAGAATTCCTAGTGTAACTTTACCCTATTGCCTACCTAATGCAATCTCTAACTCTCACACCTCAATAACCTAAAACACGTTTCATGAGATCTTCAACCAAACTGTTTTCGTTGATTCATACCAAATTTGCTACAAAGCTGACTGTCCGTGCGGATTCTGAACCCGCGTTAGCATTTCGGGTCCTAACAAATCTAAACAGACCACATACAAAGCTTTTGACTCAAACAAAACTTCTACGTTGTCATCGTGCGGCGACTGAGATTTTCCGTACTGCGGTCACTTCCTATGCCACAATAAACTGCAAAGCACACGCTTTAATCCGCAATCTACGCTGGGAACAATGCTCTCACAACTGTTCGATCGATTCACGAGAGGGACGACACGCCAGGGACACAATGCTCGCAGTGAATCATAAGACCTTTTGGTGGAGAAAGCGTCTTGCATTATTTATCATACAACCATCAGCAGGTCAGACGTTTGCAACCTGATGTACTACAAATGTTTTAATGCTGTTTGATTGTAGTATTGCATGATTTGGAGGTAAACGTAAGTAAGCAAAATTGTGTTGGTTTGGGAAATAAGTATGTTTTAAGAAACTCCGGGGGGCATTTTACCTAATTTGATTTTGAAAAGTTGTTACAAGGTGTGAACGGAGAAAGAGTAAAATCCTTGATTGGCAAAAAGACTGCTTTTCCAGTAACATATTGCACCCTTTTTTGAAATGTTTGGGAAGTTGAATTTGTCATAAGATGAGTAACTTCGTTTTTTTGGGCAAGGAAGTTATTTTTGCTGTGATCGGAGTTGGAAGTGCTTTTGTTGGTGTAGATAGTATTCATTCGTTAATTGCTTTAATAAATAGCGGCTATCAATACCTTGCAACAACGTCCGCTTCTCATTAACTCAGCCATGCGCGCTGTTCGAGCCTCTCAATATTTCTGCACTATTTTAAGTAGTTACTGGCGCGTCTTTGTAATGTAAGCGTGCTTAATCCACAAATACTGTAGGCGCTAGGCCTAGGGAATATTTGTGAAATTTTCTCCACATTGCGCCAACTTCTTCAAGGTTTAAACCAGGACAGCTGCATGGCAAAGGCCGGAAGGAAGGTGGTTCCGCTGAAACAAACGCTAATTGCAAGTGTTGAATTGTTTCCGATTACCTCTGCCATGCAAAGTACGACAAACATGGCAGCAAGCGGAAGTTCTGACATCACCATGACCATTGTTGTTGTGTTTTGTAATAAAAGTGATTTTCGAACGCATTTTTGATAACAGTGTTTTCTCATGGCTGATAATTTTTTTCAATGCTGAAACTTTATACGTGGTAAAAAACTAAAAAACTTGTTGTACTAACCTTGAAGTTCTTTTTGCCGTTTGCTTCTTTTGAGTCAGAAGTCGAATCGTACGAGTCTAAAGAACAAAGCAAAACATTTAGATCAAAGTTAAAAACACACACCCACATTTGCACTTTAAACAATAAACAGTGTTCGCAACTATACCTGTTCATAGGATATGAAATTTTGACACCTGCTTTAACAGTACTTAAGTTAATGAATTATTAAATACACCCAAAAATCCTGCAATAAAAAGACACAGTTTTACTGCCATCTGCCGGACAAGACAATGCTGCATTTACGAAATACACATTAACCACAATAAAATTCTTGTCTCGCAGCAAAAATAAATTGGTGTAGTAAGTAGAGAAATGTTTTATACCAAGGCGAGCACCACCTCAAGCATCAGTTAACCAATTAACCATGGCGCCATGTTTTCGCGCCATGCAGAAGCTAATCTTGCAATCCCACTTGGCGAACAAAGACAACACGTGAGAATTAAGGGATTTTGTTATTGTCCTCTTCAGAAGGAACAATGCACAGACTACTGTTGCTGTTTTGCACAAAAACGAAACCAGAGTCGTGGGAAAGGCTGTGGGAACAGGATTGGATACCGAATGGATTTTGACTGTCCAAACGTAACTTTTGTTTATGACTGATTGCTGTTCATCTTGATCTAAATGAGAGCGCAAAGTGAAACCCTGGGAGTTAACACTAATAACAGAGTCTAAAGATAACCTTTGGGGTCACTTTGTTACTTTATAAAGCTTTAAACGCAATTTATAAAGTACCCCCAAACGCCATTTTTTAAAAAGTTTCTTTTGTTGGTAAAATGCCACATTGCATTTCATTTACATTCAGACGAATGAAAAAACAACAACACTCCGAATAAAGCAATACAACACATCTCGCTTTTAGGTAAGCCATGCTAAAGTTAATGTGAAAACGCCTACGGAAAACTGTTCATTGTCTGATCACATGATCCATCGAAACCAACCAAGCATGTCAAACAATGGGTGTGACGTTTCTCCTAGCGTTGGAATACAATTGAATTTTCCCAGTGAAAAATGCGATCACCTACAGCAAAATACTACTAATTTTAGACGACCTTCTACTAAACGCTGTGACTCATTCTCACAAGACTAAGGACGACCAGACTGCTGGCACCTTGCTAGTTTCAACTTTCAAGGTCCTTCAGGTATAGGTTGTTGCGATTTCCATGGGTTCAATTCTTCACTTACGTTGCAACAAGTTGCAAGTAAATAACACGTATCACAAACAATAAGTTTTTAGTTTCGGCAAAAATGACTCAAATATACAAATCGATCTAAGTCTAAGAACACAAAATCCTATTGACCACAAAAACACGCGAATCCTTCAGAAATCATACACCTGATGTTTTTCTCACAACATTCGGCTGTCCGCCCACTGCCTATCCCGTCTGACTAACAAAACCACCACTTGGCTGTCCTTCAAAAGCGAACGACCTCCCAGGTGTGTGGGAACGACGTTGACACACAAGGGGCAAAACACACATGTTACAGGAGATCCGCATTTAGAGCAAAATAGACCTTACGTGTTCTTCGAGGTTTTCGAGGCATCTAATGGCTGTCGAGTATCTTTCAGTATCCACAAGTGCTGGTGCAATCGCCTTGATGTGTTTATGATCCAAGTACTGCTCGTTAAGCCACTGAGAGTTCGACTTGCGCAGTTTACGGCCAACAAAGCGACTTCAATGGGTTGAACTAAACCGGCGTACACAGATGCAATACCGCAGAAGTAATAGACGCAACGATTCAAAGAACATTCGTGCCAAGCAACTGCCAAACATCTTAATAAGCTTTCTTCATTGCCTTTTGCTTTCACGAGGATCGTGGCCAATCGAATGCAACTCGACGCGTATTAGATGCACTAACATTTCACGTTGGAAGTAGCGCGCATTCTCGACCCAATGCAAATCACACATAACCTTAGCAGAACTCGCCACAGTGGGTTGTTAGACAACCTTTCTCAACGCGCCCCTTTGCCTTCAGTAAGACACTAACAGAAATGAATCCTGGTTGGAAAGAAAACGCCTTTTGTGGAGCGACAGAGGAAAGGATGGAAACCTAAACAAATTCACTATGTCGTACAGTGCATCACGTGACGTAGGTACGACGTCAGTACCAAGGAGGACTGTAAATTCCTAACGTTTCAAAAATTGATGTTTTTTGTATGAACCTATTTCGTTCCCATAAAGATTACTTTAATGACAATTGATTTTTGTTGCGTTCCTAGACGCATTCTATCGTATTGCCTTCTTTGTCCAGCCCAATGAAATAGAATGTTAAACTTATGTCCAATACTGTCTTTAAGGCACAATTTAATATTCCAATGAACCAAAGAAGCAACAATAGTAAATCTAGTTCAATCCTGAGCTGTGCATAACTAATTCAAACTGCAACCGAATAGGACAGAGCAATCTGTGCCCTTCACAACGACACACTAAAGAAGCTTGCTTCACAATGTTGCAACAGACAACCGCTCAAACCACAGCAACGCTCATAAAGAACATCGCACTGACGCTCTGCACCAAGACCGTGTTCGCACTTGGGCGACAAGTGCCAGCGAAAATATGCGGAGTGGAGTGACGAGAGTTTGCTGGCTCGACGAGTCTTGCGGTGTTGACATGAGGGCAACTCAACAAACATCAGAGTTGCCCAGTAACCTGAACTGTTTGGTGACCAGACAACGTAAAAGCACTGACCAGTTGTACTGCGTGGGCTTACAGTGCGTTTCTGAAGAGAGTTCTAAGTAATCATGGGGATTTTAAGGCAAAGCTAATGTTGATTCAGCGGACACAAACAGATATTGTGTACAGTGAAACGCAAACACTTCATAGAAGCTGCACAATGCGCCTGTCGGTGACTGCTGGGAAATACCAGCGCCTAACCATAAAAAACACCGCTTGATTTGATGTGCAAAGCAAAACGTACTTACATTTCGGAGAGTATTTCACCACAAAACCACCCGAGACAAACATTTTGTCAGCACCAGCAGAAAGAACTCTTCCTTAAAAACCAGCATCGACTCTGTACCCATACCAAGACTAACTGAATACTGTTTTGCGCCTGAATAGACTCGTTCAAAGATCTCGCACGCGATTCAAAAACACGTCAAGCAGCGTACTTGAACGTTCGACGTGATCCGGGCATTAATCCGACGATAATCGTGCGACCTGGGGGTGGCCACATCAAGAGGCAACTCCATGTTATCGCTGTTGTAAAAACACGCGCCAGCACAACAGGGTCAAGTGGGTGGTGTTACGGAATAGGCGAAATTTTTA
The DNA here is from genome assembly GCF_965637545.1 of Phallusia mammillata. Taxonomy (NCBI): domain Eukaryota; kingdom Metazoa; phylum Chordata; class Ascidiacea; order Phlebobranchia; family Ascidiidae; genus Phallusia; species Phallusia mammillata. Next base: position 12,718,322 of record NC_137253.1, read on the forward strand.
GATGGGAAGATACAAAGGCAGGTCGGCCGAGGGCTACGAAATCCATGCGTTTCTTCTCAATGTACAAAGGTTTATTATAATGAAGTATGAAATGTGGGAAGATTCATCACCAAGATGGATTTCAAATTTGGATTTAACAACACTTTAAAAAACACTATAAGAGTTATGGTTACTCCGTACCATGTTTAGTTAGAAACGACATCGGTTTTACTGTTTTTTGGCAAACACCTACATAAAACCAAAGTGCCTTAATTCATAACCAAGGTTGCTGGGCAACACAAAACTAGACAGTGCACAAACATATCATTCACCAATGACTTTATGATTATGCCGCACAAACAGCCAGGCAGCCCAATAGTGAGTTACGCAATTGACATTAGGCGTGGCTGGCACAGGGTTGACCACATTTAACGAGCCGAAAGTTAGTGCTGGTGGGAGCTGGTGTGAAGCCCGAAATCATGTGATCAAGGGTCTTAGTTGGGCCGTTGGGACCTTTGCAAGGCAAGTTGTAAATACCAAAGGGTTCTTATGAGAGAAATAACATGCATTAGGTTGCTGAAGGTCGAAGAACTGGAACGGTACTGGTAAAAGATCACCAAAGGTCACCATGTTCTTTTATGTAGTTCTTTGAACCTCAGGTATTATTTTTATTCTACAACTGAATTACATATGTTTCATATGAACAGGTCCGTAGTGCTGTTCATATTATTTATATACAAGATATAATTGTGCTAACAACGCAAATACATGATGAAAGTTACATAAAACACATATAGAGGGTCATTTCGAATTATAACTCAATCTACTTAGCGTCACAGACAAACTGTCTTTGTTCATTACATACAAATAATCAACTCCTCAAAAAACATAACCTCAGTCCAAACAATTGCGTTCAAGATTTTGTTTACACTTGGCCTTGAAACAACATGCCGCTGTCCGTAACCTTGCTATCAATACACATTACACCACCTCCCTGAAACTCAATGCAAATGCACTTGTCTCCCTGACACAGGTCTCTCATATGAGCCACACAAATGAGGCACAGTGCCATTATAACACAGCAAAACGCATCACCGGAAAGCCATCGAAACAGCAACAAGGGGCCGAACCTGCCATGTGAACTTCAAAGCGGTGTAAGTCGCATGCCTTATGGCAGATCGCAATTCCCTGTGACTGTTGGCGCAGGTTAAGGGAAGCCCCTAAGAACTACGGTACACGGCTTTCTCAGCAGACTCAAGACGCCTACTGCACCAGGCCGTGCAATCACTTTGCAGTTACGGCGGGTATATTCAGGCCTGTTTCTTATCCAACATTCTTGTTAAAAAGAGTGTTCCGGTTATGCTATTGCATTTCTATGTTTTATTCTACTAAGTAACAACTAGTGTTGACTGCCACAATTCACAACTTGTTTGCCAAAACAGCACTAGATATAACACATCTAAAGAAACATTAGGTCCTGAAAACCCTACTACCCAAACTATTGACCCTTATAGTACAGCACAGACATCTCTTGATCAACCCTGTAGCCTTCAATTCCTTCGGGTGCCCAGGGCCGTGCAGCAATGCTCGGCGTCATTTTTGGGAGCGCAAGTTGCCGAGCCGGTTATCGCATCTGTCTGCTAACGAGGGAACAGTCAAACACATTACGTCAGCCCGTCAAACACATTACGTCAGCGCGAACTGCCAATGTACGCCAGGGCAAGGTTCGAAATGGAATAATGATTGAAAGTCGATCGGGGGAAAACCGTTCAGGTCAGAGCAATCCTCTATGTTGTTTCACATAAAAAAAAAGTTACTGAAACTCTGGGTCTGGAATCCTAACAATAAAATTCCACAGAAATATTCCCCTTCAACAAACATTACATTTCTTTTGCGGTTGCTGTTAGGTGTAAAATGCCAGTTATACAATATTGATAACACATGTTAAGCTCTCTTTCCACACAACGTGATTTGTGCTTGTTCCTAACTGACGAATGTACGTACATACGTATTTCTAACTGTATTATCACCAACAACCAGCTTACTACAAATTGTGGTAACTGAGGCGAAAGCAAATAATCCACCACAAGGCTTCGACAAAAACACAATGAGGTGCAGACAGGCATTCTAATTTCGACAAAGCAGTGACAGCGGCGCGTGCGTGGATACCAGTTCTAAGTGCGTCCAGAACAATGCCTTACTCGAACTCTTGCGACCTTTCGGCTACCTCACGGTCGTCAACAACTCGCCGGAGACTTTGCCGCTCACAGCACGTCAACACAAGAATTGGTTGCACGGTCCACTTCGCATATGACTGTTTTTCCCCAACAAAGCATGTGTAATAAACAAACTAAATTCGGTATTGTCGATGCACTTGGCATAATAAATAAAGATTTCAGGATTTCTGTGACTTTTAAAACGCAATGCTATGTTAAAGTTAATGTTGCAATTTTTGCCGTAAACGTAGACACAACTAGATCACAATGCTTGTCACCAGTAACAGACCGAGAAATTCAAGAACGACTAAACAAGGCTGAATTACAAACAGTCAGCAATAGCAAATCTTCTTCAGGCGCGTTAACCACAAACTTGTGCGTACACACAACTAAAAACCAACTGCTAAAAAGTCGCCAATGCCGCTGTAGCGACCGTGTCAATATTTACCAAAATCGAGGAGGCGGTCGTTTATTGGGGAAAAAATCAATTTAAGAAGCGCACGACAAGTCGTATTTTGTGCAGGCTTCCTAAAGCAAACAAACTTGAAAAGCTAGTGCGGTGGAAAGTACGTCGTAATAAGGATGTTGACTTGTCGTTATGAAAACTAGATCTGTGGCAATCGGACGATGAACTAATATGATGAAGGCCAAAGTGATTAATACCCATGTAGGAGTCAACTTAAATGAGTTTCTTACACAGTTAAATGATAATGTTAAGAATGGAAATTAGCAGTCCAAATGTTGTGTTGTGGCAAATTGATGTTGTACCAGATACTGTATTCGAAACATTTGATGACTTTAATGTACTGAAAGCAGTGTTTCATACCGGAACGGAACGGAACGTTATACCGGAACGAAATAAATATTTTTTGGCTCAAATACCGGAACGAAATACCGAAATAAAAAATATTCAAAATACCGGAACGGAACGAAATACCGTTAAATTTTATTCCGGTATTTCGTTCTGGACATTTGACATGATACAATTGCTCAAACATTTTGCGCCGTTAGGCTATAATAAAAATTGAAGCTCCTGCAATTTACATCTGTTTGACCATCATTGACAAATGTTATGTGACGTAACAACTATCGACAGTAATTATTGTGTGTTGCAACTTTCTTCCTTTTTTCGCTTAATAGTTGCAAAGACCACAAAGAAATGTTCGTTTGTTAAGACCGAAATACCGAAAAATACCGTTATAAATTTATTTCGGTCAGACCGGAACGAAATGAAAATATCGGTCCAGAACGAAATACCGAAATAAATAATTTGCTCAGAACGAATAACGTTATTTGGTTTCGTTCCGTTCCGGTATGAAACACTGACTGAAAGTACATTTTATTCACCCATGTTTAATTATAAAAATAAATAAATAAGAAAACAGTTAAGACCAACTATTAGTCGCGAAAACTTTCAATACATATTACATATCATCCTAAAACTGGAAAGGCACAAAACATGGTGCCGAGAAAATGCCGATATCTTAAGTGTTGTTCAGCATGAAAACCCACTCGCCCGGTTTGAGTGCAATCCGCTAACCAACATATCTCTAATTTATCGATCAAACGGAAATATATCATGCATATCTTTTTGACAAGTTATGCAATATAAGTGAAGTACCTGCTCGTCGATTCGGCACTCGAGACAAATGACTTACCGCCCAGAAGATAATAGGTTTACGGAGGGATTAACTGACGCATTCAGTTGCCACGCAACGCCCAAAAGCGCATTTATTCGTGAACTAACCGGCGATGCAACACTACAGTTAACGAAATGTATTCCTAATGGAAAACTCCTAAATGTTTTCCTGTTAAGATGAATTAAGAGCCCAAATAAAGTTTGAGCACATGTGTTTTATTAATTCGACCTGGCGTATGTATGTGAAAAATGTGCTTATTATTACAATACTGTTTTGGCACCAAATCAACTAACTAATTCAATATTGCACTCAACCATGGCAATCACATCCTTCACTAAATCTCCTTCTATTAACAGCAAACTACATTCATAACGCTTTCGGAAATAACTAAAGTCTTGCAACGCTTTGCACTTGTAACTGGGTTGGCATTTTTCCGCCAAAGAGTGATAAATGACCTTAGCCGAGATTTACGACTTTCCCACAAGCCTCCACCAAAGCCCGCTAATGCAAGTTGACGGGCAAAAACCATTGCGATACCGGCTCACACACATTAAGTGTTGACAGCTTCGATCAGTCGTCGGAATGCTCGACCATTCGTGAAGATAAGGCTGGAAGCAGTGGATTCGGTTTCGCTGACTTTACCAGCTAACTACATTGCGGTTCATATGCTAGGCGATCTTAAAAATAGTGCTCTTCAAATACACAGTTTGAAATAAAGTTGACTTAATCAGAAATAAATCCTTCCACTATTCGAATCCTTTTTAAATGTTCGTAGCCGGTGTTGGTTACGTTCTGTGGGCTAAAATTCTTGGACAAAAATCATTTTTAGATGAGCAATTATTGTGAGGTCACAAAAGTTTATTGAAATATTATAACTTACACCACAATTACCCGCAAAAAGCCACATCAGTGGTGTGGGGCAAAGCCTTGCAAAACCAGTCTAGAACCCAAACTCAACATTTAGTGTGCAATAATCTGCAAATGGTCGCTATTTAAAAATCTATGCAACGTTCTAGCACACAAGGCCAAGTAGAATCACTTTTTAGACACAACAATCTTCAACAGGCCCAGCTACATTAATACTGCACTGATACTGACTGTAGCTTGGAGAGAGTGTGATATACACCAGACCGGCACGGAGTTTCCCCACCCCCGTTAAACCACAAAGGCGCAAACTGGTGGCTACATGTTCGTAGTACACCGTTCCGCCTTCTGCTTTTGTAAAGGCCGCCCTCTTTTTTTCTAGGCACACAGCAAACGTTGACTCAGTGTTTGCGATTTCCTTGATGTTCGAGAACTAGCCTTAGGGAAGAACCTACTCAATATTAAACAATTTCTGTTTGCAGAGAAAAAATACAGTTTAATTCCGTGGGTGCCGTCTATATTTGGTTCAAGTATTACCATGTCAATTCAATGATGTTTTCCACCATAACTGTCTGCAGCTGTGCCTACGCATTCGGTGCACTTTACAGTCACACCCGAAAAGGAGTCAGTTAATGCAATTCCTTATAATTTCTACAAAGAAAATTCCGCGGTTTTTGCGCAGACATCGTAAAACGTTCCTCCCGAAGAAGCCTTTGTTCAGAACAAATTCCGTGTCTTTTACAAGTTCAAGTCCGTCAGTGGCGTATAACAGACAGGCGCTTACGTATTTCAAAGCCCAGCAAGGCGTACGAACAGACGAGATACACTTCCTCAAGCTATTTCCTACACACCGGCCTTTACGCTGTATTCGAAGGCCTGAACATGACCTCAGCAAAAGCTGTTATTACAGAATCATGTTATTCATGCGGACGCTGCTCGTCAGTTTATCGACCTTAGCTTTGTATGTCTTTCCAGGCGAAACAGGAAATCTGGTAATGGCAAGGTATAGCGCGACTTGCGGTCGGATAAATACACGCGCCGTGCGGTGCTATCTCGTTGTGACTGCCAAGTGCACACTACAGAAATCACAATGTATATTCATTTGAACTAGTCTAAAAACACAAGAAACGCACATGGTTATGGGTAACTTCTATTTTTTGTCGGTTAATTTATTTGTCTTCAATGGCTGCCTGCAAAACCACACCGAGTGCTAAAAAAGTAGGCCTAATGCTTTGTTTTTACTTCCTTCTAACGGATTTTGTACACATTCATTTCCACACCACACCAGCAAACCTAAACGCTCATTATCGAAGCCCTGGTGCCCACAAACAGTAGGTAAACATTATTTCAACCGTCAAAATTCCAAGCGGTGCGCATTTTGGGCGCCCACGACATTTTCATTTACTTGCTCCAACAAAACCCTTAGTAGGGCAGTTCGAGGGTGGGACCGGAACGACGTCTATTGTCATGTCGCGCGAACACGAACGACAAAATGCTCGACATTGCGCGGGCCCTGTGGCGATTCGAACGGGAACTCAATTACTAAGGTAATCTCCTCCCTGGTGACGCAATGACAAATGTACACAGAAGACACCTGCTTAGTTGTTGCCCCTGTGACGTGGATTTACGACCATGCGAACAGGAATACTCGACAACGTCGGATATAAAGCAATGTTGCGCAACTGTATATCTCACACTTCAAACAATCCAGTGGTAATTATAGGAAAATTATACCACCTAAAAACGTAAACGCACGTAAACAGTGACCTTTCTTGTATAGGTTTCTAGGCTGACTTATATCTGCATATCTGATAGTGCTCGCTACAGTGAGCCTAAGAAGGTCATCGTTGCTTTTTGCCTGGTTTTGTTGAAAATACACAACTTTACTATAGTAAAGATACCTTCGCAGTTGATAGCCTCCAAGCCCTAATCCAGAATCACATTTTAAAGGTCAGTATATCCCAACTCCTAAACAAAGTTAACTGCATGAACCAAGCGCTGCATTTACATCCAGGTGTACAACAACAACGCTCTTAACATCTGTACAGAAGCTTGGTCTCTCAATCCTACTCGGTACTTCGCATAACACACTTCTCAACTCAAATCCATGCAAGTGCATGTACATCTTGGTGTTTCCTGTTTACGAGTGGCCTTACTAAAGACGCTCCCGTTGACACTTGTAATTACGAGTTTGCTGTCCTCTGTCAATTAACGGCTAAATGTGTAATTACAGCAATCTCAAGCATCACGTCATTTTGATATGTCCCGTTTTGTCCTATCACGTTGATGGACGTTGTGACAGACTACGTATATTTTAAGGGATTCGACAGAAAACTGCCCGTTTTATGGCACGAAGATAATTAATACAATTACAAAGTTTAACATTATATCATAAGTGTAAAAAATATCCAATCAGCAGCCAAGATATGAAATTCATCGAGATGTGAAAACCTTTAGAACAAAATGCACTAAAACGTCATCAGACTTATAACTTAAAGACTTATTTTGCCATACGTTAGAGAAATAAATCCTTATTAGCGTAATAGTTGTTAATGCACTACTTAAATCTAACAACGAAAGTTAGACCTGCAACCTTAATCTGAATCATACAACTACAAAACAAAACGCAATGCAGTTATGTCGTTCACAAAACTAAACCACATCTTACAAGCATGCCATCGCATATTACTACTGCAGTGATTAACCGCAAGTATAGCACCCACAGCCACGTTACTACCTTATGTGGCCTATTTCAGCGCATCTTAAAACAGCCTGAGGAGGTGCCGGGCCCGTCTTAACCGCTAGCGAGGTGTGACAGGGATTATTTATCGGTGTCTGCATTCTCCTGTCGCTTGTATATCCTTCAGACGGGCCATCAGGTGAAAGTTGATATTCTTGCTAAATTGCGGCTATAAATTCCGGCCTTGTGGTATATTATTGACCGCGCACGAAACCCGTCAATTTTACCGTGAAGAGTTGCATTTGGTTGCAAGACGTTCATTACTCCAATAAAGCTAAGTGATTTGTCAAATTTAAACTGAACCGTCACTTTTTTAAAAGCATTGAGTTTTATCTGTTTTTCTTGTTTAAAAAGCACAGAATCCTGCCGTTTGCAAAATGCTTTCATTTTACGTTAGCTTTCTACAAGTGTTAAAATCGGACTACAAGATCTTAGCTATTGCGCAGTATAGTTTTCTGTTTACATCCAAAATATCCGCATCAAAACACTTGACACCTGGCACAGACCAAAAAAATCACGTAACTTTTGTAAAGACACAACAAGGGTATGTGCCAAGTTTCTAAAAGAACATAGAACACGGAAAACACACACAAATCTTATTCCTGATGCTAAGCTACAGTCAAAAACAATATGTTTAGTAACTAATGTAAAAGAGTTGTTAAGCTTTCACATTAGGTTAACAGCGTTCAAGTTACTTGTTAAAACCATACATACACCAGTATGCGATATAAAAACTGATTCGCCTTCTAACACTTGCACCCTACGTGCGCTCGCCCTAATGGTCCCAATTACGAAAATACCGATGCGACTATTATGACGTCGCAAACGAAGCGTTTATGACACGGAAAGTGACCAATCACAGACACCAGTTTGTCTCTCTGATGAAGGGTAAACAAAACTTGTGATAGCAAAGCTTGGTGATTCATTCTCAATATACAGGGTAGTAATGATTTATATCAGCATGTATTGGGCTTTCACTGACCACAATACGTGATTGACACGTGACAACTAAACCAAGTGCGTCACAGGATCGGATCATGACGTCAGAAAAACATGCGGCAAAAGTTTGTACAGTCAAGTACATACAAAACGGTTTCCTATGCAGTTTTAAAATACAGCATGCTTTATGTTATATCCAATGAAGATATGTTACTGCACTATATAAAACTATGCATTAATAATGCACTTGCATGCAATTGCAGCATTTTCTGCAAACCTACGGACATGCGTCATTGGCGTCACAACTACGCTGGTGTTACAGCCAGATTTCATTGCGTTTCGTTAGAAACAATGATAGAAATGTCACTGGTTCTGAATTACACACAGTGCGTCAACCAAAGCTTGCGTCGAACGTGTGTAACATCCACAAAAAACAATACTTTACTAAAAGCTCTCTAAAATGTACTTTAATATGATGACTCAAATTTCCTTCAATTGCAAACGAAATTCAGAATCGAAATCAGTACTGAATAGACCTGACTAATCGTAATCACGACATCACGTTTCTCAACGAGCTGACGCGGTTGCAATCCTTGCAACTGCATGTAAAGTGTAAACATCGACTTTCGACTAACCGGGCATAAACACTGATCAGGCAACCGGCATGTCCAACAGCACAACACCTCCAGCAGTCACAAACAAAAAATAACGCCAGGTCAGCTGCTGAAACTGCAACGATCAATCAAACATGCACCGGGGGCGAAAATCGCGCTACAGCGTGCCTTAGTTGTCTCGAAAGGTCGGCGTTTTGATGCGGCAGCGCGTCATAATTCAGCCGGTCTGAAAGGGGCGGGTTGGTGGTTAACCCAGGACGTTGGTGCCGCGGCGGTGGATAAGCTTCAAAGGCGGATAGGCAACGGGTGTTGGGCGCTGGCAACGCAATTTAAACGCACCGTTTCCCTACAATAACATCTCCTGGCATTGTTAAATTCGCCTGCTGTTTTTATGCGCATTCACAACGGAAGGTCCATTGTTAAAGTTTAAAAGTGTTTAACGTCTAGAATGAACGTTGCCACTTGCAGCATAAGAATCATGCAAAACTATTTGCAACCATATATGCATGTTCTTTTGCAGTTGCACCCATTCTGTATTTTTTTCGTAGAAACCGGTAGAACCACATCAACGGCAATAATCACCTATGCCACGCTACACCACATTACCAGTCGTATAGAAAGGCCTAACTTTACACAAACACACACTTAAAGTTGGCATTTTTATACGATAACACGTTGAATATCAGACATGTTTGTGTTTTACCTCCGCACGTTGTGTTTCTCTAAGGCCGCAGCACACCTTGAAGCCTTTTGGTGGGCGTTAAGCGTAACTGTACGAAGGGTGTCGCACGCACGAAATCGTGTGAAACGGGCGCCGGGAAAGCGTGTTATGGTAGCTTCACGCCTGATGTACGGCTCTGTGATGGAGTCGGAAGGATGAAAGTCGGCTAAATCAGCGGAAGAATCCATGCAGGGATTGACACTAGTGGTGTTAGTTTCGCATGGAAAATCGAAAATCGACGGGAGATTGGGTTGTAAGGACTTACAGGCTCTGTATGCTTGTGCATTAAACGTTTGTCTTTATTTTAGCGCAAAGTGACAAAATGGAAAACTGTGGTGTGTCTTTCATTATAAACAATAGAAAGGATGGGAAGAAACTACAAGAAAGTCCTATAACGTACCTTGTGTTACGCAAGTTCTTAATCAGCAAATTCAAAATGTACAACGCCACAAGAACCTCACACACATTATTAAGCTACTAGTGAAACAATATACAAAACCCTAAAAACTGAGATGCGACACTTCCCCTAACATAACGTACATTACGTCAGCATACAGCAAAACCGTGCAGCAGTCATAACCAAACATCCTTCATACACAGGAAGCCATGTACAGACATTACATCATACAAAGTAAACTTCGCAATCACACCGTGCAAATTTTTAGCCTAACCTGCAGACCTTGTTGCACACATAGGAAAGTGACATGGGCATTGTGCTTTGTTTCGTAAACTCAAATTCGTATGACTGACAACGTACCAGGGGGAAACAAGTACTTGAACTTAGTGGTCGATGGTTGTTGTTTGAGCGTTGGCGACCTTCAAGAGGTGGATGGATTACGTAATGGAGTTTGCCTGGATCGTGGTTAACACTCGAGGCTAGGGATTAATATCACCCGAAGAGTGATGGGTATTAGGACGAGTTTGTGATTGGTAGCTGAAGTATCTTAACCACAAAGGCTTTGTGTAGATTTAAGAGGCTTTGGTGTGATTTATGATTTTTCAAGTAATAAAATGCATTTGGACTTGATAGCTGCAAACCAGTTTTGCTTATAATGGTATTACACCCATACAAAATACATCTGCCGTCGTAAGACATTTCAGGGACGTTTTTAAGGACGCTGCAGCATGGAAAATGCGTTTTTTTGTGAACATCAATAATTTCGAAAATTGACAAAACACTAGTATTGAGCAAAAAAGGATTGATTACTAGCATGCGCAGAAGACCCAAACGGGAAGCTACACTCCATTGCACATGCCATGTGGGGTCACCGTAATCGTTTACAAGCCAGTGAACTGGTCAAGACGTTATTTGTATCCCAATTGCCTGCGTATGGCCGTAAGTGCATGAAACGCGTTCGGGGCGTATATAAATTCGTGTTAATTGTGTTACGCTTGACTTTAGACATTTTCACGTGGGTTATGATGCACACTCCAAAGTCACCTTCGGTGTTCCGTCAATCGCAAGAAAGCGCTGAGGCCCGTTGAGTACGGTTTCTAGTGATTCCGTGAATACAAGGCTAATTGCCACATCCAGTTCCCAAAAAACTTCGATAATTGCTACGACCGCACGAGCCTGGCAAAAACACTTATATGGTTTGAAAGACTGACCAGACTTAAAGATTTTGGTATGCACCTACGCACAGGCAAAAAATGAACTAAATGCGAAATGGTTTTATCATTTTATATTACGACTGTTACAGATAACATACATGGTTCAAATGCCAAACAGGCGTTACCAGACTGCGTGGGTGAAGCTCCCAATCAGCAAACAAGCACTCCTGGCATATTGCAAAGGCCAAGCGTGCTGGAAAAGAGGTCTTGCTCAAATAACACAGCACACAGTCGCAAATGCGAAAGCCGGTCGACCGCGTCTAGTCAGGAAACGAGTTTCGTAGTCGAGGCAATATTTGGGCGCAGCCGATTCAGCACAAATTGCCCGCAAATCATCGCCGAAGCTATAAGTCGCAGAATACGCCCATTGAAATTCAGCCCAAGGCGGAATAACGTCGCTAGCGTAAATCGATGGTACATGTAACAACACACAAGGCGCGTGCTACGTGGAATGCCACCTCGCTGTCGAATGACATTTGTTTGTAAACCTCCAAGCGCGATGGCGCCACCTTACAGAAATTTAATTGCACTTACTGATTTTCTTCTTATTCGGTCTGGGTAGGGTCATAGCATTGCGCCCGTCCCACGTATCGAAAACATCTTCGGCTTCGCGGCTTAAATCGCAATCATCGACGCTTCTAGTGGTTGCCTCCTCTTCCGAAGACGCACATAAAAGCTCAGATTCAGCGGCAAAAAGATCGCGAGCACGCCGCCGCTGGCGCGGGGATAGGGTGGCATTGATTCGGCGAAAGACGTTTGGCGAGGACCGATCTTTCGTCAATGGAGTTTTGGGCGGTCGAACTGGACTTGGAGGCATCATAGACGTTGATTTACGCGACGCGTTGCTAGGGTTACGAGAGAGGTTTTGGATTCTTTCCTCACTTAACTCGCTACCCGTGCTTAACTCATCATAATCACCCGAGTCCCCATTACCCGAAGTGACAGAGTTACGGTTACTCGAACCGCTGTCACAACGGATCTCAATGTACTCGTTATCGTTCGGAAAAATTCCAACCAGAGATGCCGGTGTTTCGCAGCTGTTCGACTCTATAATATCATCTGGCTGTTGAAAAGTTGAAGTACTCAAAGCTGCTCTCCGACCCTTCTTGGATCGACCAAGTGTGCTGATATAGCCGAACTTTCGTGGAGTTTTGGGGGAAGATTCCTTTGACGATCCGCGCAAAGGGGGTGGTGGGTTACGACGCCAACTCCATGTATGGTAACCGCTTTTGGTCTTTGGCAACTTGTACTCTGGCAAATCATATTCAGTGCTCAGGTCGAAGTCGCTTTTTGATGAGTTGCTTCTCGGCTTTTTGCCTTTCAGGTAATCCACAAGTCCAGTGTTGGAGCGTGCGCGCTGATCTTCGCACTCATAATCTTCCGACTTTCGTTGCTGGAAGACTTGAAGAAGTCCGGTGAGTCCCGTCTTTTTCCTAACACTAAGATTGATGTCGGAAAGACCGTTTAGATTTGAACTTGACCGATTTCGGCTAGTGTGAGTCATAATACTCTTTACTCCACCAGTTCTTGCCGCTGATTTTACCTTTCTGGATGCTTCGCATGGGCACAGTGATAACAAATGTTAGCAGTATCAGTATTTAGATGGTTACGATACTTACAAATCTATACGAAGAGTCTGATGAGAACAATAAATGTCGTAATAAATATCTGTCAAACATTCTTCAAATGCCCTGAACAACATACTGTCCTACTGTTTTGCAAACTAATCTAAAACTTCAAAAACACAAACAGGTTTGTTCTGCAATAAAGTTCTTCGTAGCCATACCAAATATTAATATCTTAGCCAAATTCAGCCAAAGGGCCTAACCATTTGCTACGCCCAAACAAACATATGACTCATATTACGAAATAATCTTGCATCACACACGATTACAAAGATTAATGTTAAAAAAGTGATGCTAGCAGAAAACGTAGCAACCAAATGTTCCGATAATTAACATACTGTCTTGCGTAGGCAAATTAACAAATAGGGTCAAAACGATGTTACAAACACCAAAAACGAGCACGTTGCTATTGCGTCACAATGCTCGTAGTACGTCAGGAGAAAGCAACCACATTGCAATGGATAAGCCTGTAACCGGACGTAATGCACAAAATCAAGTCGTTGCCATCAAAACAGGGTCAAAGACTGGTACTTAGAGAACAATTTCTTGCCATTCAATACCTCCAAGACCGTATTGGCAACCGTTCTGCACCAACAAATTGGCAACTGTTTTGCACCAACAAATATTTGTAACTTACATACTAGCTTACAAACCTCAAGTTTTTTTAACCTCACTTACATTTGCAGATTTTCAAAAACAGAAAAATATAACCTCCACACACTTTTAAATTTTAAAAATGTTTAAGATGTCAACAGTTACTATCCAACCAGAAGTACTCGATCGGCACGAACGACAACATGTGCGCCCCAAGCCTTCCAGTCGCAATGCCTAGCTGTTAAGGCCATAATTCCAATTCCGCAGACGAATAAATCACAAGGCTTAAAGTCGTCAACCTGACAATTACGCCGCGTTTATCATACATATATAACCCTTCCTGTCGCACTTGCGCCAACCCAGCGTTTTACCTGCCTTACGTTTACGCACACTTAAACAACCAATGGCAACAGCAAGCCGGTTGCTGTGTCTCAGTCGGACAGAGGACTGTATATGCAGAACTGCGGCAAAACGACAACTTTCCGCACGCCCGGGGCGGCTTAGAGAAGACCAAGTGAAGCCGAGCGGTCGACGAGCGACGTTGATTAGAGAGAGTCGGAACCTGTTTGACCATAAACAAACATACCTTTCAAGTGCGCTTTGTCTCACGTAGGGCTGCACGACGGACCCCCCGCACGTGTGGCATATGCCACGTGACTGCACAAATACCTCAGACAGATTAAAGCAAGTTTTCGAACGAGCTTCGTGCAGAAGAGCATAGCGTTTTTCGAACTTTGCTTCTTATTGTAAACAAAATACGCACACTTAAAAGTTAGTCCAAATTCAGCTTTGAACACTGATTTCCATTGCTAAATTTTAAGACTGAATTCATCCAGTAAAATGCACGCACTCTAATACATGCCCGAATCGACAGGCGAAAAAGTCCCGTTGACTGCAAATCGACAGCGTAAGTCACAAGTCCAATTTTTAGGTCTCGAACGTTTTGGTGACGGCCAATCAATGCGATTTGTAATGGCTGCTGAACCGGAAACCCGATTAGCAAAGCAACAAATCGAATAAAGTGACAGGTGCTAACATGCTAGAAATTAAAACAAAAAAATCGGCTAGCTTGTGAAATAAAAACGCCTTGTTTGTTTGCATGGAGCTAGAAAAGTATAGATTTGTGACGCCACCAAAGCAAAAAAATTACACTTACATCTCAAGCATACTTTACATTTTATTTGCAATAATTTCAGGAACAAATATATCCCTGGTTTAGTTATTGGGAGCAATTATTCAAAATACCTCCGAATGAACTGAGCTACGTGGCCGCAACACAAACACCATGCGTTTTACGTGATCCTCAAAACAAATCGGTTTACACAGAAAACAGTTTTGTATGCGTAGAACTGACGCCAGCTCTTGCGCAAAATAACGAGTCCTGACCTCTGGTTGAAGTCTGTACGACACGATAAGACTTGTGTTCTACATCAACTTAAAGTGAGCTTCCCACGAGTCTATAGCTCGATAACTAATACACCAGGGAAGGGGCAGAACGACAAAAAACAAACACAACCCAAAAGTTTTGTTGACTGCCCTAAAGCTGTTTCGTGTTGCGTACATTGCAGTGAATTGTCATTCCTTTGGGAAGGTTGACCTTTTCCAGGACAAACGTACCTACGTAAAGCACATATCTATCAAGCGCAACTTTAAAACGCCCTCATCAAGGCAAAAAAAAAACTTCAGAATCATTAGATCCGGTGTGAGGATTTCAAACTTAATTGGTTGACTGTCTGCCCAAATCTCGGTCAAAATCTCGCTTCAAACTACAGCAAAAACTTAATTGGATATGAAACCATGGCTACACAACAGTGAATTGTGCCGTGTATACTAAATTTATACAAAAGCACTGTGGCGGCACTTTTCACTAATTGACACACAAAAGAATCAGTTCTAATTCCAATTCATCCATTAAGCGTGGCTTTCCAATCAAACTAATCATTCTGTTTACTACAATTTTACCACTATTAGCAGAACTTGTAGGATCGAGTACTATACCAACGTCTGATTTCAGGAACACCTGCCAAAGAGCGATTACAAGGCGTCGTTGACTTAAACGGATTATTCAACGCGTCACTGGCTTGTACGGATTGAGGAGAAGAGACTTGGAGAATACTGTACTGGGAATGCTGACAAGTTAAGAGTTGTGATTTTTGTTGTGGATACGAAATGACAATGGACGCTCGCCGTTATATCACCAATAACAGGAACTTCATATGCCTAAACTGCTTGGAGTACAAAGTACCATATAAGAGTGATAAGTTAGAAGTAAGCCAGGCAAATCATACAATTCTATGTTAGAAAAAAATAAAAACTATTGAATAGAATAGAAAAAAATATCCCCACAGTTAATTGTCCCCAAATATCCAAAACTTTATTCCTTCTGAAACACAAACTAAGATAAGTTTCCACGCCTAAAGAAAC
Source organism: Phallusia mammillata (assembly GCF_965637545.1). Classification (NCBI taxonomy): domain Eukaryota; kingdom Metazoa; phylum Chordata; class Ascidiacea; order Phlebobranchia; family Ascidiidae; genus Phallusia; species Phallusia mammillata. Next base: position 12,734,289 of record NC_137253.1, read on the forward strand.
AAGTTTGGCGGCGGCATTACAGTTACTCTTGCTTAAGTACGCTTTAAATCTAGATTCTGTCGGCGCTTATATTTCCACAACCGTTCATAGCATATCCACATCCGGGACAACAAGCACGTTGAGAAACGTGCATATTTCCAAATCACAATCTTTTGAAGCATTGCTACCCCAACTGGGTAATACATTGCCAAAGCAGACTAACCGAACTAAGTTTAAACGTCCCTAACAATTATTGCATGTTAAGACACTGCAATATCTTTATTTGTAAAGTTTATTAAGAACCGACCACCTTCTCAAGGAAACGTAGCTGACACCAACAGTACAAGTAAAAACGTATATGATCAATGTAGAATCGTCTCAGTGCTAGCTATGAACGCAACTTGACGGAAAGCGCGGCGGCAATAACAACATAAGATTGAAAGGATGGTCTTTGGTAAACACCGGTGGACGATCCTTCACCTTTTAATCGACCAAGCTCTTTCGCCTTGGGACAGTTTCGCGGTAATCCAGCAGTTATGGTAAACGTATGAAGACAGGTTGGTAGCACGCACGTCGGCAAATGGACCATTGGCGTATATACCATGGCATTTCATTGTAAAACCAGTGCAAGTGTATTCAAATACGTGTAAATTTCGAGTTTAAAAGTTTTATTGTGTTGTAACTGTTAAAACGAGTTTTTTTTCAAAAAATATAACAAACGCATAAAACAGAGGTATGTAGTGGCGCTTGCGTTTTTTCTTTTTAATACTTTTCAAAACAAAATATTTCATGATAACAAATACTTTTTTAACCTGCTGCAACTTTCTTTCAATCCAAAGTTTTAAGCACCTGCTGTCAAAACCAGCTTTTCACCACAATATACACAAAGGGTTGTTCTCAACCGCCCGCTGTTAAACATAAACATAGACACGCGTCCAAGTTCTACAACACTCAACAGTAACCACGCTCGCTTCATCTCTTACAAACACTGCGCAAATACTAGTAGTTCATAAACCGGTTTTACTTATCAACCAACCTTGAACAGTCTCTGACGAACGTTAAGCACCCAGTCAGTTATGTCAACACGGTACAGCGGCCAGCTACGACAGCTTATAGACTCTTAAACCCAGAGGCGTACTTAAGGCGAAAAACAATGGCCAAGGCGGCGCTTCGAAGCGAAACGACCCACCCTTGCGACGATAATATTCTGTTTCACGCCCTGGGTGGAGCACACCGGCTCTATAATTGTTCGAAATAGTCCTTAACTGGATCGTAGTTCATATCAATGCGGTCGGTTAAAGGTGTACGCCCGAATTTGTCCTAAAACTTGACACTTCAAATAGGTTTAAATTCGAGCATTGAGTGATTAACTACACCAATTCTAAAAACTAAAGTAACTGCTATAAGCCGCAAAACAACTTTCTCCTTTTTCAAAATGGCATTATCGAAGATTATACAAAATATCTGGCTGGCAACACGAATCTGACTTTTTTGACCAAATACAAAACCTTCATATCAATCCCAGGTGGTTTCAGGCTATTCTGGTAAAGTTGAGATTACAAAATCAGTTACAACTGTCCCATTAAAAAGTGAATTGGAAACTACAAGCTGTATAACGGAATACAGCTATCTATAAGCTCTTGTTGCGTCGAAATATGACAATCACGTTTGGGCAGAAAACCAAACATCAGTAACGTATGACGTAGAACGCATGCGGATGAAATCACCAAAACAATAATAACACTGCTTTCTAATGAAGGATTACGCACCAGTACTATAGTCTAACGTATGCTGCAAAACATGAAACGTTAAATGCCATTCGCCTTAATGCTGCATAGGTATATGGCTACGTGACACACCTAGAGGGTCATTTAAATTGTTCGTGTCAAAATAAAGGTGATTTTCCTGATTGCAAATTTCGGTAATTTGCATGTCGTGCTGACCGCGTAAACTCGTTCCCTACTAACGTGCTCTGCATTGTTCAGACCCTACAAAAGCTAGACTTTAAAATGAACATTTCTAGAACACTAATAATAGCACAAACTCAATTCCGTCCACCTTTTTGCTCATTTATAATCTAAACGCAGCAAAGGGCGCCCCCAGGGTGGCGCACGAAGCCTCTACCACGGAAAGTGGATAATTAAAGTCGCGGCATTAATCCTTGGGGGCGATAATTACTGCCAAAACTCGTCTGCTTTGACTACTCTGACAGTTGCTGAGGCCAGATGCAAGCATCGAGCAGGCCGTACAGCAGTCTGTCGCCGTTTTCTGAGTTCGTCTAGGCAACTGCAACAATCCAGGACGGAAGCAATTGGACTTTGCGTATTGCGAATGCGAATGCGATGTGAATTTATTTGTGCTGTTGCTGTTGGTGGCAATGGAAGAAGGCAAAAGGTTGTGTTAGGGGTCAAGGTCGATTTGAGACCAGGACGTTTAAATCCAATGTGAGAATTTATAACGCGTGTTTCGTTTATTGCGCAGTAGCCGCGTCTTACAATGTTTTGTATATAGTTGATAAATTTGACAAATGTGTTTTAAATCTAAAACTTTCAATAGGTTTCTAACGAAATGAGCTAAATTGAAACGGCTCCAACAAAATTTTGCATCGTGCAAACTTTCGATACAACACCAATTAAAACCACACTGATGCAGTTTACATTGTATGAAAACATTTATCGCATCGAAACTTTCTGTAAGAATTATCCTAATGATTATAGGAAACATTCCAACAAGCGAACATTAAACCAACACAACCATTAAGAAGAAAGCTAATAACTTAATATAATCTCTTTCATACACAAAAAAACTTCGGACGGTGCAACTAAAACATGAATTGATGCGATCTCATCAATCTTATACGGCCAGTTCATTGCATTCCAAAACAAAACGACTTTACACGACAATACAATGCAGACCAATTATTGATCTTTAGGCAACAAAAACTGGTCAGTTAAGCTAGTTGCTCAGACCCAACCGTTCCTATACAACGCAGTGGTCACTAACATTAGCTCATCTCCAGTCAGCCTGTAGGAAACATAACATATTTTCCCAGTAGACCCTAGTCGTTCCTCATAGGACATACCCTACATGTATACACTGCTTTGAAGTCGACAAGTAGGATGACAGCAACAAGACTACTAGTTACTACTGAAACTAAGAATTGTAAGGGACCTCTGGCGCTCCAGAAGTACCCTGTAATTATTTGGTCGATTATTGGTGAGAAATGGCCACGGAAATTCACTAGCAATTCATGGGTAATTGCAAGTATCAGCAGGATGCCACTGGGACGAAGTTGCAATTTTTGAAAAAAATTGGTCCAAAAATTAATTGTAATCTGAATTCGGCAAATGTTTATGATTGCATACATACTTTCCTACCAGACAAATCCTTTTTAAACTTGGTACATGACTTATTTGAAATACCTGCGCTTCACCTATTTCAACAACACGGAGCATGAAATTTGTTTTGATTTTCAAGACTATAACTCACCAAAATCGTTTTCAAGGAAACTCAAGTGCATACAAACTTGGTTTACCCGAAACACTCACATTCTATAATCAACACGACTAATTTTACCCAAAATGCGCATAAACTAACTAGCTTTCAAAACAGTTAATCATCATTTTATGTCAGAATATAGCTATAACTCAAAAACCAGTTCCAGAAGTGTCTCGAAGTATCTGACGAATCGGTGCATCTGAACCCATCTGTTCGCCTCAGGGTCGTCTATTACGACTGGCACAACGGCTGCTCGAGGCGAGCGCGTAGGCTTATCTTGTAATTGCACAGAAAACCGCATTGAGAGATCAGTAGGGTGCGTTCAGCTAGCATGACCTTTACTGGTGCTCTGCAGTCGCCGCGTAGCACACCGTGTGAAAGAGGTGAACGCCACGAAATAATTACATATTACACACTGCCCTACCATGCAATATTTTTTATGATCGACACTGGTAAGGTATAAAGGCTTTTAGGTGTGCCCTTAAGTTAAAACTAGGCTTCAAAATAATTTTTGTGAAGTAAAGTTCGGTGAACAACTCTATTGCATTCAAAATATCCCAGGAAACTCAACTTAAAATCTGCTCTAAACGCTACATACTGCTTTAACTTGATACAAATGCGTTGAGTTAAGCCGTTGTTTATTGCCATTATTATCTGAACCTATGTTAAATTTGCCATAAAGCTCGTTGAAAGAACGCTTCAGGCGTTTCGCAAACCAAGGAATTAGCACCAATGACGCGCAAAATTGTTGTTATTTGAATCATAACGACTGCTGGCATTAACACATAAACGCGGATTATTTATTGGCTTCGAAGACTTGTAAGCAGTAAACTCACTGTCCACATCACAAAACCAGATTGTTAAACATTTGCTGATACAATTTTAAACTGTATAACTTGCTTTCAGCAAGCTTTATCGTTTTTAACGGATTTTTATTGTATTTCCTCACTACTAAGCAATTCCATATTTCTTACATTGAAAATAGATCGGCGCCTTGTTTGCACGGGACGCAAATATCGTAACATACGACGACAAACGCGTCCCCCGTGCGTCAAACGCGTGGTTTCCGGGTGTAGCTTTTGAAACAAAACAAAAAAATAACTGTTTTTAGAAATAAATGCTGATCAAATTGTCGATTGCGCATCAATGAAGCTTCCTGACTCGGTACGTGAGAGAACCGCGTCATAGTGGGCAGGTTTTTTGCCGACCATATACATTTTCTTGCGATAATTTCTCACGTTTAGACCACTAATTCCTGATGTTGGGTGCACGCTAATCTCAAACTACCCTCCACCGTTATTGCTCTTATATGATAGAAACGTTATTGTACTAATTACTGTTGGAAACGCCTGTTTCACTTGAACTGTTTTACATCTACATAAAAACATAGCTTGTTTGCATGTAAAAATTGAGATCAAAAAGCTCCTGTTCTAATTGGGGCTCGGTACGTAAAAAGTCAAAACCACCAACCTGGCAAAGCAATAAAAATACGCCCTGAAACGGTTTGGATAGATCAATTACAAAACGAACAACCTTTTTATCTATTTAAATAACTTCGGTTTACAAGAATATAGCTCAGTAATAAACTGTACACATACAATACATTATTTACTAAACAATTATTTCAACCCCATTCTAAAAATTTGACGTTCTTTACGACAAATACATGCAGGTACAACTGACATAATCAAAACTTACATAATCAAATTCTGTAGAATTGACAAAACATACAGGAGCAGACTGTTAACAGCAAGAGTTAAAACATTGAGAGTGCCATTTAGAAAACATTCTATTGTGAAGTTTCGACAGTCTTATGTTTCGGAATTTCACATGACGTAAGACATTTTATATAAGGATCAGAATGCTGATTGACTGTTGGCGCTTTTTCGAAGCCTTGTTATTTTTTGTCATTGATAATAAAAACGTGAGTTGAATGAATGGCAGACCTAGTGGTGACAGGCGCTACGCTGTGTTCTATAGTGAAGTTCCTCGAATCGCGGTTAGAATTGCATTGGAAGTGGAAATGGAATTAAAGTGACCCTAGGAAAGACTGTCAAAACCCAAAGCGGTAGCCAGGTTCAATGTTTGGCAATAACACGCGTTTATTTAAAAGCTGTTTATCAAATGACTTTACGTCGGTAAGTAACAACCAGTTTTATTATTCTATAAGCGAAGCAAACAATATGAATCAACTTGAATGATGTCCCTCATTTCTGCATCTCTTAATGCAAACCAAACAATACAATACTGAGAAAAGAATGTTTGACCTGTTTCTACGGATTTTGACACTCCAATAGTGTAGCGGTGTCCCTACTACCATCAACCAAACACAACAAAACAACCAAATACTGAGGTCAACTGACATAACCGCTTGTTCCTGAACATTGCGCCAATAGCTGCACTGATAATGACTTGTGAGTGGCGCCAAGTCCCCGCTTGTCAACCATTGACTCGTTGACCTAAGGCGGTGCATTCTGACATAATACAACTTGGAAAATTGCCTGTTCGTTGGGAAACGATCTGCGAAATAATGTTGCATGTGCGATCACACTGCATTTCTGCAAAACGTGGGTTGTTTTGCAGACATTTGATGAAATAGATTACATGTATTGAGCAATGATTTATAACTGTTTCTTAACAGAACTTGATTTACAATATACGGAAACAAAAAAAACTTAAATCACTGATGATGGCATTAGCATCCGTAAAGTTTGAGAACAAAAACTCGCTTTTTACGTTTATTGAGGTCACCATATTTCTCATGAGAAAATGTATGCTGCAGTAAGCTTGTTTATCAACATTTTAAATGATTACACAAGATTTTTCAAACAAGGATAACAATTGGCAGTGTTGTGGTTAACATACATACAAATGGAAACTGATGACGCAACGCCATGGGTTAACGAGTTCGTTCCATTGGAGTTTTATTATCTGAAGCGCAACGTTAGATGCGTAAAAACGTTTTCAAACTCATCAAAAACTCATAGTCATGATTTACATTCCTTTTTGTGTATTTTTACGAATTTTTATTTAGTATCTATAAAGTTATAAAGAGAGTAACGAAACGAGATAAACAGTTTCATTTCAGCTGCTTACGGTCCTGGTCACATTATCACATGTTAAAAACATGCATTTTTAAAACAACCTGTGGCTAAAAAGTACAAATTTCTAACCTATCCTCTGCTAAACTGATAAAAAATGGCTATAAAAAGTCATACATCCAAACGTAAATCCATAACACGAACCAAACAGCAAACCGTAGCGTTACAAGCAAACGTTTCCGGTCGAAAGATGTCCAAATGGATAATGCGCTGCTCGTAACACAAACACAGCGAAAAATGCTGCCAATCATAGCGTCTCAATGTACTGGTTTCGTCGAGCGCTGACGTCACCCGAAACGGTCCCTTGTGACCTCGGAAGACGTTTCCCAACCGCTGTAGCGAGGCTTGCTGTCTTGACGCGCATGAACTACTTCAGTGTTTAGTGGTACATACAAAGCCAGGTGTACTGTGTAATGAAACCAACTCTTATTTAGCAGCATTACAAATGCATTTCATTTAGTACAACGTTCCAATGTTTACCAAGTTACATGAGTAGTTCGAAAGCTTCTTAAAACTGCCTTTCAATTACAATGCTTCCCCTTTTTACAGATTTTCTTCGATAGCCAATATACAGCAAGAAAGCCTAACAAGCGCTACTGATTATAACTGGCTATTTTTAACTTCGCTTTGGTAAGCAACAACAAATGACATACACACTCGTTTTAACTTGGTAACATAACCACCTTTACATTCTGGTAAATCGGAAACTTGTATCTGCAAACGTGCACACATTTTTACAAGAATCCGCTGTTTATATCTTGGCTGGGCCTAAAACCGCTCAGTCTAATACAGCACATCAGTCATTAGCATACAGGCCACAAGCTTTTTCCTATTGAACACATCGATAACCAGCTCGCTGCATCCTATTGCTTTGTTTCGCGCAGCGCAGCTAAAGGGCTACAACAAGGCAACACTACAAAACTGCCAATTTGCCCACATCCCTTGCATACCACAATATTATAATGTCTAACAGTCCATCAGAACTGATATTATAACATCGTATTTAGAGGTAAAATAGTATTCTTTGACTGAATGTTAATTATAGTTTGAGAATGACTACTGTTGTATCACAAAACGATTCAAATTTTTCCAATATGTTATCATTACAAATCATTCATACACAATGCAAAACAGTACACGTAAATTTACCTCAAACCAAGTAAGTCAACGTAAATTGGTTTTAACAGTGTTAAAATTAAACTTAACTTGCTTAACTACTATGCCGAACTGTACTTACAAAGGCGAGTGTGTGTGGCTACGGTTTGCTTTCGTGTTGGCGAGCGTGTCGAGCAACAAAAGAGCTTCAAGGGTGGTCACGGGCTATCAAAAGTGAATACTAAGCACTAAAGAGTTTTTGTGGCGGTCCGGAAACGACAACAAATTGACTTTAAGTACAGGGATGTACTGTTTCATATACGAGTACCAACTTTTGAGAGTAAATTTCTTTTAAAAGTAAAAATTAAGTCAACATCACTGTTTTTCAGTCTTTCTTAATTTTTGAACGTTAAAATTAGCATTTGTAGACTTAGTAAAAAGGTATGAAGACATTATACAGCTGAAAGTATTTTCCTCAAGTGGCCACTAAACTTTTCCTTAAAACTTTTATTTTACCCCAAACCTATCTTTTTAAAAACACGACTACAAGTGCGGCTTGTCACGCAATCTTTAACTGAAGTTTAAAAGATTCAATTTCTTTAATCCACATTTTAACAAAAGTACACTGTTGTGCAACTACAAACGCCTCTCCCTAACCGAATAATCTCGCTGTCGCTGAGGAAATGATTTTCTGCCAGACAAAATCTCGTCACATATTGACCGAATCTATTAAATTAGCCTAACAAAAACGTAATTATAATTACAATTACAGAATACTGTTGACAGCATTTGCAGCCCGGAATTAACGGAGAAGCTACACACAAGGAATTACACAACCTTATACGGAAACACAGCAAAAGCGCCAGCAATTGTTTGCTGCGTGCGAGACGATTTACCAAGCAAGACCAGCGTTTAGCCACTTGATAAAGAAACTTAAGCTATTTTTAGTGGTAGTTTTTGACGGTAGGTTCAAGTCTTAACTTGGCTAACTGTTGAGTGGGATGAACCTATTATACCGATTCGCTAGCGAGTGAAGGGCGTGATAAAGAAGTTAATTAGCGGTTAAGGGGTTCAGATTTCCAAGAATAAAGCTGTTTATTCGAAATTGCTTTTGTTGACCACGGTAATAACAATAGCGATCGATCCTTCAAACGTCGATAATAGTATACACACACAATAATTGGTTTTGTAGTTTTCATGTTAAGATAATTTGTGTTAATTAGTTGGCTGCATTGAAATTTTCACAATCTACATTTTAGTCAAGTAAAACAGAGGTATAACCAAACGTAAAAAGGTCTCTTTACCAAACAACTTACGTAATGTACCCATCGATTATTTATTAAATCACGCTCCTGAAAAACTTAATAGCCATTGGCAAGAGTACCAGAATAGCCCGGTAACCGATAAGTGAGAATATCACCATCAACGAAATCGCACAACAGTATACGGAAGCATGACAAATGTAAAAATAAAACACTTTCGACACACAAGTAAGAGGGGCTATTTTTAAGTACTGCGCTTTGCTACTATTTCGCTTTTCTAAACAGTTTTAAGCAGACAAAATACTTAATCTTCTTTAACTGTGCGTTTGCTTACTTAAATTTTGTACGATCAACCACGGTCCGACATACATATGTTTTAAAGACACACCTTGATTCGTTGTTGGTGACACATGAAGCGAAAAACATTCCGAAGTCCGACAACACGAAGGTATACACACAAACGCCTGGTTTGTGAAAACTTTTCATTAGTGCAACTAATCCATCGATAATCGCTTAAACAATGGCAACTCCAAATAAAGCAGAGTTGCATCAATTAAGGGGTTGCGGTACACATTTTTTTTTCTTCATTTCAGTTCATTGCCTCACCATGTATTGGTAATTGTCTATATAGTGCAATGAACCTATTTTATGGAACTATCCCTCAACCACCTAATTGTTAATTATTTCCGAACAGCAAACATACTTAAAAATGTGCTTAAGAAGCCATTTTGGGTTCATAATTGTGCAAATTATCCTCGAAACATCATGTGAAACTTTCAACTAGTGCGAACTAGTCACTGGATCAAATCGTTTGAATACAAATTTAGACAACTCTAATCAATCAAGCACGCCCCAGGCATACGGCAAAACCAAACTGATGTAGATAACTGGACAAAAATCAATCGGAACTCTCTCGGTCAAACAATATTGCTTAGTGAAGACACAGATATACTCCACTGGCTGTATCTCACAATAGCGTGAAGCGGCTAGCAAGTTTTAGCAGCTGCGCACGACAAATGATTTCCTCGCTTGCGTTATGCTGGGCCTAGCCAGCGGAAAACAATACTTCGGGGATGGACGAGCGACCTCAACACGGCGGGAACCGCAACTGCCCACAATAAATCAGCGATCCGGCCATTGTGAAGCGCTAATAAAGTATGGTCCAGTGGCTTGGAAGTGCACAGTACACTGGTAGCCTATGTTGTGTATTGATATGAGGAAGTATGCAACTATATAGTGGATGGGAATTGACTGCATAGGTACCTTAAACGCAGTTCAGTTGTTAAAACATTTTTATGCTTTCGAGGCATCGTGTTTTAACGAAAATGTAGACTACAAACAGGGAAAAAACTGTAGTCATTTAGTGGTGTTTGCACAACCTGGCCTCGTGCAAAAGGAAACGACATAACCTATCGTGCCATGTGTTCGTTGTTTAACCAAGCGTCCCGCACCTTAATATAATATACACTATACATGATTATCGAGGAAACGACAATGGGGCAACGCATGGCACTCTGAACGCACAACCAATGTTTGAAAATCACATCCAAAAATGTAAACACAAATCAAACTCTTTCATGAATTGCCCAAAACCACAAGAGCAAAACTAACACTTAACCTGAATTTCTTTAAATTTGAAACCTCATTTTCTTTTATTCATTCTGTCAACAAACGTACATGATATATTCACCGCACCTTGAAACCGAAAAAAGTCTGCTATCCTAACCAGCCTATCACGTATCCCAGCTAAATCACATTACCAGCTAAATCAAGCACACCTCAGGCAAACGAAAAAAAATACGCAACAACAACGTCATTAACCAAACACCAAAAAAACACCACAGCACTGAAATAGCGGTGTGCGTCAATCGTAGATGTAGCATATGTTCGCCTTGGGGGCTGCAATACAGTGATATTAGGCCTTCAAAGGTCCGACGACAACGCTGTGTAGTTTTTGTGCGTGCCTTGTCGTTTGTTTAGTTTACACTAGCTGTGAAAGGTGTGTCTGATCAAGGAATTACGTCCACTATAGTTCACGCACTTATCGTACATGTTTGAGGGTTTGATATTGCGTTTCTTACCAGTTATAGTTTAGATTTAAGCAGGGTTGGTAATTGGGCATGGAGTAAAATTTATGCCAATTTTTTTTCAGTTCAAACGTCCGCTGTCAACTATTTAATAACGTTTCTCGAAATGCTGTTTTAAAATAAATATATTTCAAGTCAAAATGCATGTTATGTATATGGTTACTTTATCCTTACCCAAAATAGAAATGTTTGCCCTAACCCGTTACACTATGACATCATGGAAAATGCGATTGTAAGGGGTATATTTTTACCGAAAAAAACGTGGAACATTCCTTTGAAATCATCTTAGGGCAGGGGTTCTTAACCAGGGGTGCGTGTACCCCTTGGGGGTACGAAGCATCAAAGCAGGGGGTACGACATGCAGTGTGAAATTATATGCTATTTAGGCATGTTTGTGAACAATGCGTGTTAAGTTACTATGTTATAAATCTTTGACGTGTGCTGTAAATATTGTTCAACTTACAAGACTGTTTTAATACATGCATTCAACATGTAAGATATAAATACAGTGAGTTTAATTCCTATTATTACAATTTTATTTACTTCCGTCGACCATTGTAGAGAGGGGTACGAGATACTTTTATGAAAGCTCTGAGGGTACGAGCTCTAAAAAGGTTAAGAAACACTGTCTTAGGGCGACCAACGCAACGCCAATTACAGTATAGCCAAAATAGAGCATATTTACCGCTGTAAATAGTTTAATCGATAACCAATATAAGATCTTTGGAATATTGACAAATACTTTACCACAGGCACTGGACACCGTAACTTGTTGTCACACGATATCACTAACAAGTTTTACAAAAGATGTATTTATCAAGCTTATGTTTTGGTAGTTGCATGCAGAAGCTTTGTGAGATGTAAAGCTGATCAATTAAAAATTAAATTCCCGCCAAAAACAGGACCTAAAAATTTAGAGCTTTGAGTAAATTTAAGTGATGAATATGCGATACTTGATAGAAAAGGAAATTACCTTGATTAGGAAGTGCGCCAAATTAACTAAATATTGATAAAACTTACTTAAGCTATACAATAGTAGTTGAAAATGGTAAGGTTGTATATTTTCAATAACATTTCCATGACAAAACCTTGCCGTGTCTAAATTAACCTTGACCTTGTGCAATTTACGTAATAGTTCAGTAACTGTAGAATGCTCTCAAACAAAACGTTTACATAAATGCCTTCCAAAAGAGTCCAACACACAACAGAACAGGAAAAACGTAAACGCTTAAACATAGTATGGTGGACATAAAAAGACAAGCCACTATCGTTTAAATTCAATTCGACGAAGTATCCCGTTTGCCATTTATATATTAGCCAAATAAATCGCTACCATTGTGTTGAAACTAATGACCTACTGGTGTCACCACTTCCACAATTATATTCCTACATTGAACCGGTAAAATACTGGTAAACATAGGACACAACGCAAAATCGAATTTGCTGTTACGTCATTCATTGCATCCAAACGTGTGACGCATAAATCCCCGACCTCTGGAGCTAATTTGACGTTTATTAGCAATTATTGTGCAGCTCAGCGCGGAAATTTCACAATTTGTGCATTTAACCTAACGGAAAAATGTCCTTACCTGTCACCGACTGCAGGAACACGTCAGCAAGAAGCGTTTGTCGATAAAATCGTCGCGGACAAAAACGATAAAAAGTGGTTGCCATCTAAAACAAATCTAGACAAATATACTGCGGTTGAAAAGGCAAAAGTGAAAACCTTTTGTTAAGGCGGACAGCTCAACGCAACCTCAAAAACACGTATCCTTCAAAAAAGTTGCACATTACACAACTTGGTACACCGCTTTAGCATGCAGTGCTTAACCATAAAATCCCTATAGCATTATCTTAACCCTAAAATGAACCACTGCATTGTGTGCCGTGTTTAAACTGTTACCAGCATCCATTATACTTAAACGCACAAATAATGTCAAGGCCAGCTTGAAGGGCAGGCTTGTGCCTTTTGTTTCCTGAGGAATAACTACAGTCAGCAATGTCAAACACCCCAAGGTATAACAACCTTTCGCTACCCCTTCGTACGTGCAGGCTTGAGCTATAAGATGGACAACGCGCAAACCAAAACTAACAACAAAAAACAGACACTAAATGTATAGTGATTACTGAATATGTTTTATTTGCTAAACCACATTTTAAACGGAACTAGCTATCCGTTAATAACGCTTATCCACATTTTAGAAAATGTCAACCAAAAAGGAACAATCCATCAGGGGGGCAATTTTCGCTTCACACATTGAAATACAAACAGTCTTCCTATGGTAAACAACAACCTAATGTCTGACATATGTGCATATTGCTTAAGGCCAACATCAATTCTTATCAGACAAAAGACAAACAGGTTAGACGCGACAAGCCCTTCTGGTGATCCGCATCATATTGTGTATTACCTCGTTATATGAGGAAAACGGCTGACACGGTTTGTTGACTTGTGTTCGTGTACAAGGTGTGCTGTCGGGGCGGGTGTTGAACATTACAGGCTACATTGTTTGTGGCGGGAGTGTACACTGAATTAAGATTACTTGCCAAGAATGAGAATGCAAATATAATGAAAGAGTATAAAGGACTTGAACAGGTTAACATGCCACATTACCGTATTGGACGACTGAAAAGTTAAAAATAAAGAAACCGATAATAAAACAACACGTTTAAACATGCAGTATTGAGGGGCATGCCTCCTGTAACAATAAAGTTATAATAAGTCTGTTTTATTAGAGCTTAATACGACACTGGTGTTTCTTTAATGAAAGTGTATATAAAAGGGGGTTACTGCCAAACTTTAGCAGTGTCCTCATATCACTGATGGTGGCATCAGTGTTTGGCGCAATGCTTGAACAGTAAAGCATGCCGCTTTTTACGTCGGGCTGTTATATTCCTCTATTACTATTACTTTTCAACACAAATGTTCTTTTCTCCTTTTCTTTAGTCAGGGGTATCCACTATCAAAACTTTAACACTAGTTCAAAAGTACCCACGAAACTAACTTAACACGCGATCAGGGAACAAGGGAAGGGTGTGAATCATCAAATGCGGTTTTAAGATTCCAGTGGGATATCCCGAAGGTGCGTTCACGCGGCTGTAAAGATTGTTTACACGTCAATGTGTCGCAACAACACAATGTACCTTGAAATCCTGTGTGATTTTAAACTGGTTGAAAAGATACTAAACGTGTTGCGCATATACCACACGAAATTTCAAAGATGTTTTAGAAATGTGTGTAAAAATATTCTTGCAAAAAAAGACAACCCTGCCAATATCAAACAATATTAAAGTTAAATTTTGGTTGTCATCCACTGCCATGCATAACATATTCAACGCAACCCTTTTTAAACTAAAAGCATTTAAACCACGTGCATCAAGCGAAAATTCTGACCTGAAAAGTTAGTCACCATAGATCAAGGTAAATAGAAAGCCATCAGTCAGTCTTCCGTACCCACGCGCATGGGGTTATTTAAACCACAAACCATTGTTGCTAAAAATAGAAACTGCAGACAATAGGGGTCGACACTGGGTTGTATCAGATAACGAACAATGGTAGGTGGAATTTGCGTTTGTGGAGAACAAGCAGTCAGAAAAAGATCTTCGGCGTTGCTTTAGACACGTTTTTTTCAAAGAAAACTTATTCTTTGAAATACAAGATGCTCCTTTTTATGAGAATGTGAACCTTGAAGCCTGACTCAACATCATTGTAATCAGACCAACAGACAACAAACCTTTTTTTGTAGGAGCATGGAACTCCAAACCAGCGTTCAACCTTACGGTTTTAGAAGGTTGCTCATTATAAAGTTTAAAGAAATTGCGTAACAGTAAACATTACCGACTCGCAATAAGGTTAAGAGAAGATCATCAAGCAGCAAAAGAAAATATCAGATTTGGTTTCACAGTCAAAATAGTGAAATCAAGTGTCCCTTGCGACAAAAAGTTTGCTCATAAATAACAGAGCCAGCAACGAAGTGCATAGATCAACATATAAAAATATCCTTGAAAAAGTGAAAAGAAACACACGTACCGTCTTCCTCCTGAAGTGAGTGTCCATTTCCGTACCTCAATTCCGCCAAACTTTTAGCTTTTGCCTAAAAAGTATAATTTTGGTAAACAATTGGTGATAAAAATTCCTCTTACATATTTGATAGTGATTTACGGAACATTTAACTGATTTTAATAACGTCGGGATAGACTGAGGTTAGATAAATTATCCAAAAACCTTTAGTTCGACATATAATGTATATTAAATTTTCATTTGAAGATACATAATGTGCAGAATCCTTACTTTTTTGTCAGGTCTCACTCCTCGAGCGCTGCTTCGCATTCGTTCCAGGAAGCTCAATTTGCGGGTGACCAACTTCTTGGCATGACCCAACTCGGGTTTGGGAGGTACTGGGGGAGGTAACGGGGCTGTGGTGGGGCGTTTGTCCCCAAAATTGCTGGGACTAACAATAGAACAGAACTTCGTCGTTAGAGTGTTATTTTAAAAGCTAGAATAGTGATTTTAAGTTTTTACGTTGCATGCTTGGATGGCTAAAGCCTCATGCCATTTTTTTAATTAAAAATAGATGAATTTATGAACGTGATGTAAAATGGTCTTACAATAACGGAAAAGATATAGTAGAGATCGTTGATTTAACATAGCACATACACCACAGTAACATCCACGTGACTTAAAACTGTGCACTAAACTCTAGGACCTGTCATGTCGTTCAACGCAACTTACCGTATTTAAAACCAAAAAAAAAAATCAAATTAACAGAACACAGACTGAAAACTTTGACAAGTCTGAAGTCGTCCACCGTTTTATTAGACATATATATTTCACCTAAGTAATACTTGCATACGATTTTTAGCGCTGTTTTGTTTTTAGATACTGACGATGCCTATTACTTAGGTGAAATATATATGTCTAATAAAACGGTGGACGACTTCAGACTTGTCAAAGTTTTCAGTCTGTTATTACATGCGACTGTTGTCTCCATCTGTCGTACTGAGTCTCTGGTGACTCGTGATTTATAATATACTACACACAGTTTATAACAGAACACAACAAGGAAACTAAAAAATCATGCAAAAAGTAAAACAGCAATCATGCGTGCAAAATTGCTTAGCCATGCGTGACGGTCAAGGATGCGCACGTGACTCACTCTGCGAGAAACTCGGTGAGTGAGAGCTGTGCGGATGACGTATTCGCCTCACTGCTGCCGTCTGGCGGATCACCACTTGTTAAGCTAAAGCGGCAAAACATGCATGGAATTGAATAATCAGTGCGTTAATTGAACTACCCGAAATGTTAGACTCAATCAAAAGAAATGATGCGTATGACAGCATGACGTGTATATGATTGAATGAATCAAAACGTCATAAGATATAAAGACTGCTGATGAAAATGACTGAACTTTTGTTATTAGAATTAACTAGGCATGGTTTTATAAGATGTATTTAACATTGAGTTGATCACGTGACATATCAGGAGCCTCTTGGTTACGTAACCACCACTAGAAATTACATTTGGTAGGCTAACCTAGACCAAATCGAATTTTGGCTGTTCGTTTTTTGTCGATGTGGTTTAGTGTCAATCATTTTGGCTCACAACATATTTGGAATTGGTTGGATTTGTAGCTAATAATTGATTACACGAAATAAAAACACGAATTTTTTACAAAATCTTTTGAATTAATTTTAATCAATTCAAGAGCAGGGATTCATCAACTGTCAGTTAGTTAAATAGTGTATGATTTATTGGTGAAATAATGATGGATAATAATTTTAAGAACGAAATTTGTGAGCAAAACATCGATGTTCGTTTTGTGTTGCATGGTGCACGTTGACGTCAATGCAGTTGGAAATTTGATTGATCACATGCTGGTGATGTTAATGTGCAAAGGTTGCGGTCGGCGCCATAATTGTAACACCAATTTCAAAAATTTAGGTAGCCGACCACAAACTTGACGTTTTATGTGCTAGTTAAATCAATGTTAATCACATCGGGCCAACAACGCCCGAATCCCCGCGGATGACTACAAATTTCGCCGGGGTTAATTAATTTAAAATCTAAAGGGGTGTGAGCTTACAAGGGCTGGCTGTTGATTCGACGCTGCAGTGCCAGCAACGACTCTCGGTGATCGCTGTGTGAAAAAGAATTACTGCAAATGCCGGTTCAGTTTTTTTTTCAATACTTCTGTTTTGAATAATTTGCAAACCTTTCTTTAAGGGAATATTAGCATGGGCATAAATAGAAGCTTGATTTAAACCAAACTTGCCAGTGAGCTTGTTTATAATGTCAAATGAGTACGAACCAGGCTTTATACCAAAGCTTGTTATTACGTATGTACTAAAATGTATGCACTACAAACAAGCGTTGTGCAAAGTTTGTAATCAATATTGGGTTTAATAGTTAAAGGTCGTAACGTTGAGAAAATCAACTAACGTAAGAACTAACATCAGACAAAGTTTACTAAACACCGATAGGTGGCGCAAAGAGCTCTGGGAAATATTTAAAAGGGAAGTCCTGTAAAATGCTAACGATAAGGGAGATTAGGGTCAGGGTTAGGTTTTTCTAGTATAGCATTAAAAATTATGAACACTCGTATCCCTGTTTAATTGCTAGTTTATATAACAGTGCTCTTTACGCCACCTGTCGACTTATTGCAAACTTTGTCGAATGTGAGCTCTTATGTTAGCTGCTCTAATGTTGCGTTAGGTTTTAAAAGTGCAGCGATCAAAATGTGAACAATGAGGAATTACAGAGAATTTAAACAGAGATAAACGGACATTGCACATGTGATACCAAAGAAGTGAAATTGTTGTTAGGTATCATTGCGGCGATTTGGGACAAAGAAGCAACGCGTTGCTAAGATACAGCCAGGGTTAGTGATAAGACAGACAAACTTCTAACCCAATGACAGAATGTAACACACCCAATGCCTTTTTTGGTTAAGTAGAAAACGACTATAGCACAAGAAGTTTGAAAAATCTAATATATCACCCACCTTGGTATCACGCCTTCGCTGATGGTCGATCTTCGGTCTGGGAAATAAATATTTGGGATTAGTAGTCTGCGATTGAGTAAAATTTTGATCATTTAAGATTTTTGTAAACTTTTTTGCCATGCGTAGAAGCGACACCGTACTACAAATTCTATGTTTTTTTCACGTAAGCTATACTGATACACAAAAATACTGGCCACAATCAACCAATTATTATAGTATTTACAGACAGGAAATCATATTTTCTCTCTAGTACGCAAACCATTTTTCTCACGTTAACTTCACCCATACAAAAAATGGTTTCCAAAATCGAAGCATACCAAAATCATTTTTTGACACGTAAGTGAAATGTTTACCTTGTTCCGAGTTTTTCTGGTCAGCAAACTGGCTGCTCAGACTTTTCGACCTTCGTCCATCCACCTAAAATGTCAAGGGTTACGCGAATAGGTATTAAGTTCAAACAACATTTTGCACATGCCTCATGCGTTAATTAGAAAGAATTTTTTAGTTGGTAGAGAAAATTATTTGTGTTTTGCGAGAATTAGATGCTGTTCATAGAGGATTAGATGCTGTTCATTTTTTGGGAGATGAAAACGTACATATTTTACAATGTAGTAAATGCGCCAATATTGTTGTGTCTGTCTCAAAACTTGGTTTGTTACAGTATTCATGTGAATAGAAAAGTCCACGAGATTTAAGCTTTTCTTTAGATCACTATTGCATCTCAAGTCTCAACACTACTGTTACAAATACAGCATGCAGGATTATCCTCACAAATTAGAAGCAAATCAATTAATGATACTCACGATGTTAGGTCTCACCTCTTCTGTGCCTAGAAGTGCATAAAACCTAAATGTTACTTAAGATCCAAATGTATAAAATTCACGCAAGTTGCTTTAAATTATGATCGACAGTACTTATTTTATCTGGGACAAACGAAAATAAACATAGGATTTTGGGAAAATAAAGGTAGCGACTAGGGTTCAGGTCCAGTAAAATTCTCAAAACACACATAAGAAATAAATTACTCAAGAGCAAAGATTAAATACCCAAACACATTTCTTACCCCTAGGATCTGTAAAGAAAACATACGTTTAAGGGTTGTGTTATATGCAAAATTGAAAAAAAATACACAGCACAGCACAAGAAATCGCGTTTGCCCTGTGTGACCAATGAATCAGAAACCTTTTCTTTTTTGCTTAGCGGCATCTAACTACATTAATAAACAAAATTAACAGAAAGTTATAAAAAACGGAAATATGCTTAAATGAGATGTAAAGTTGCCCCATTGCATAACTCTAAAAGTCTAAAACATGGAATAAATAAATAAAGAACTTTTAGCGGAACACTTTCATTACGTTTTCAACAAAACACCAAGAAAAGTTTGCTAGTCTTGTGGTACTTGAGGATTAACACGTTACCTTGTGTTCCTGCGTTTGGTGCAACAACAGAAAACAGAGCCATGTTGTGACGTTCCAAACGTCGCACCACTGTGGGTGATTTCGACTCTTCGCCCTAAAAAGTAACACAAATGTTGCATTTTACACCTTTATGTCCACTTAACCATATGCTTTGTATTTTGGAAAAAAATTAATGGCAGTATGAAACCGTGCTTGTAGTGAAGTAGTTCGTTTATTTCACGAAGTAATAAAAAAACATTTGTCTATTGCGGTACATGCGTTTTACCAGATATTTAACATATTATCACAACCAATAAGCCTTGGACCAGATTAGAACACATCAGTAATGGAAACATATATGTTTGCACACTCTCCCATAAAATTGTACCTCAAAACAGAATTTTCGAACCAACCCTCAACAAATCACATTAAAACGATGGGTAAAGTATGGTCACAGCCAAATGCAAGTGTTTGTAACGCTAACCATGTGGTAAACAACAAATGTCCCTCAACGTACGGGCACGACGGTAACCAAATTATTATATTTGTTATGTAAAACCTTTTGTGCTACCCTCGTATTACAAGTAATTTTACATTATTTTCCAATGTATAAAACTATTTATAGTTGGTAAACACGTTAATGAGAATTACAAGGCTAGTGGCATTTTTAAAAACACTGCTTTTATTTTTTGTTTCACAGCAGGTCAAACAAAGTCAAGTTTTTATTTGGAAGTAGGAAAATCGGTACGTAACTTTCACTTTCGTTTGAATGGTGTGAAACGATACAGTAAAAAAATCGGTTCAAGAAGGGACAGAGGAATGGAATGTAGGTGACAGATGGGGTAAATAAGGTTGACATTTAATAGCGACATTCCGCCAAAGCATCAAATTAGTCGTTACCTGTTGTATATCACCCACTGCTTCATCTTCTTGTTGAAAACTCAACCTGGAAGAAGGAAAGGCGTTGTTATTCTATTTTCAGTGTTTAAGTAATGCTAAAACCAGGATAAACTGTTCTCGATAAACCTTCGTTGACATGTTTGTGCATGGTTAACGATCGAGCTTCTCGCAGTCAACTGTGACAAAGTTTGTTAGACTACCAGTACATCGGAACAACAAAAACATACTGTTACAAAAATGATTTCATGAAACGTTATACAAGGATCTGTTCGTAAGTTTAATGAAAAAATGACGGCCTAAATAGACGTAAAATGTGTAATGCTTTATTCTAATTTCATTATGAAGGAAATTTGCTAAAACATCGCTAAATATACTGGAATTGGTTAAAGAAAATTAAAATTGAAGATCGCCCTTCTTGCAACAAACGTAACTGCGCAAAACATAAGGGATGTAGTGAAACTGAACAAGTAAACCAATAAATTGAAACTATAATAACACAACGCGTCTAAACTATAATAACACAAAGAAATACGAGAAATTCAGAACAAACAATTAGCATCACGTGTTCACATAAAGACCTGATTTGCATTCAAGTCGGCTGCAAACAAAAAGATACCGATTACCTACTTTAAAACACACGTGACTTTAATAAACTTACGGGCGTTGCTGAACTGCTGGGGTTACTTCGTCATCAAGACTCTCAGCCGAATGCCAGCTATGACGTCGTAATGACGTAGGCGACCTGTCTGCGTCATCGAAGGGTGCTGAATTGCTCTGTTATCGAAGCAAACAAATATGATACAATCTAGTCGCACAGGTAAAAAACTCTAATTTTACAAACAAACAAACTGAAACTGTGGTTAACCTGGGAGAAATACTACAAACAGGCAATTGCAGGCCAATGGGGGAGTTGACCAAGGTCTGTAGTTATAGAGTGAACATTTATTAACACAAAACATTTCAAAGGTATTTCGCAATAAACGAATTACCCACATTTTTCACCTTCTAATATTTTTGGCAATTTTATTTATGACAGAAGATATAATTACCAAAGTTGGTAATGTAGTAGGGTTGCTTTGGTAACTTTTATTACTTTATAGTGAAAGAAGGCCTACTTTTCGAATGGCATTTATACCATAAGAGGAGTACTTACTGTTTGATCAGCTGACTCAGTGTAGGGCATGTTTCTTCCCTGTGACTGTTCAGCAATCCTTGTCGCAATTATCTGCAGATACGGAAATACAATTTATGTAAATAAGTTGTGTAAACATCCAACAAACAAGCAATGATGATGTCATACATGATAAAATCACGACAGGTTTACCTACTTACATAGAAGGTTTAATCAGGGGTGGGGAACCTTTTCGTTTATAAAGGCCACCAAACAGTTTATCGACACTCGTTTAGGCCGCATAAACTATTTCCCAGGCAAAAGACAGTGGTGTTCAAACTTTTTGACTTTACAGAATGGTCATTTTGCTATTCCCTCGTAGAGTTGTAGGACTTACGGTCCAAGCTAAAATTTCTTATTACATTTCCACCTTAACTACAACATTCAGTATTTATTTAACCTAGAAACTCGCTTGTTTACAAATATCAATGATCTAAGAGCAACTTGTGACATCACAGACGAGTTTAAGATATTCGACTATGCGCAAACAATTGTTCTTTTGCAACACAATTAAGATTGTAGAACCTTGGTCCTTCGTAGTCATGTGTACAACTACGGGACCATTTGGCTCTAGTTTGAAAACCGCTACCCTAGAACTGATCAAATAGTAATGCGGAATAAAGATAAAAAAATACGTTTCTGTCTATTTTCAGCGCCTGGTGCAGTTCCTAATATCAAAATCCTAAAAGGTATTTTGACATCGAAGGCCGCACTTAGTGCCCTGAAAGGCGGCATGCGGCCTTTAGGCCGCAGGTTCCCCACCCCTGGTTTAGATTCTAAACCGAATAGGGAACACCAACAGATATTCAACAAATTACAAAAATGAGGTTTGTTAACTTGGACTGCAAAAAAATCATTGATAAACAAATATACACAAGACACGGACTTGAATAACAGCTTTAATAAAAAGCAAATTGCCAGCGACGTAGAGTAAAACGTATTCATTTTTTAATAACTCGAATAAAAGAGCACCAGACCAACGAAAAATCGGAGGTATGTAGGCATCTTCAGACTAACCCTATGCATAGGGTCAACTTCACCGAACCAGAAATATTGGACGCAACATCGGATCGGATTCGTTTGTTTATTCTGGAGTCGCTTCTTATCCAGCAACATGCACCGGGGCTGAACGTGGACACAACTTCGATGCCCCTGCGGCTTTTTAACACCTAATTATCACTGGTTTTATCGTTATCTCCATTTTGTCGGCAACCTTTTATCAGCGTGACGCAGTTGATTAAACTTTTCTCCTTACTTTTTCTGTATATAAACGCGCTTGTTTTCACTTGTGCATTACATTTTTACACTGTTTTAATAAAAAATGAATACGTTTTACTCTACGTCGCTGGCAATTTGCTTTTTATTAAAACAAATATACGTTTCAGCATTATCTAAATTCCTGTTGTTCGACAGCTATGTTATAATGCAAAACTGTTGTCAGGAAAACTTGGGTGAAATTTACTGAGTTGATGATGGTTTACCTGTGCTTCTAAATGCTCTGCATCTATTCCAGCTGGTAGGGCTTGTCTGTTACGTGGCATAACAGGAGTTGAAGGACTTTCATAACTGTCATTGAAGGTGTTTTCTGCAAACAAACAAAATGAGTTGTATAAGAACATTAAACAACTACCCATCCACTATACAGCAACATATATTTACATGCTTTTGTTAATTTTACAAGTTATTTGACATTTTATTAACAACAACTGGCTTCCAGACTAGTTTCAAACTACTGCATAGAAAGAAAATTAGTTTGTTTTAATAAATTCCCCTTATACCCCTACTTACTTAAGGTAATGTGCAAGCAGCCCAAATAAAACTGAACTGAAGACATGCTTCTGTAAAGCGCATAAATATATATACCGTGGAATTTCTCACTAGGTTGATATTGTCTTTTTGTGAGTTAAACATAACCACAAAAATCACTGTTTGCCAATACCACTATATATTGAACACAAATGCTTCTTGGTAAAATTTGGCACAATGACGGAAAAACAGAAAACTCTTTCTGAACAAAAAATCCACAAAACAGCTACATTTTAAATACTCATTAGTGCAAAATTCAATTGGCCTTCCCTGCAGGGGAGATCTTAATATTAGTTGCCCCACAGCATGGCAGTATTGTCTATGAAGCTTTACTTAGCCCACAGAAAGAAGGCTGGGCAGTGAGGTGGGCTCTTCAGGCCAGGTTGAAGAGACAGAGTTATCGCCAGATTAGGTATACAAGAGGTTTTTTGGTTGGCAGTGCTGGCTTCATTTTGTTAACGTTTTTCAGAAATATCTAGGTTTATAGTTTTGCAATTTTTGATTTCTTTCAGTTTTGCAAGTTTATATAGATGTAGGACATACTTATTCACATACCAATTTAACTAAAGAAATCAGACAAAATGAAAAGTATAACCAAAACATGTGCCTGCTTTTTTGAACATTTTTAAGCTGAAATAACCTCACAAAACAAATGCCAAATAAAAGAGTAGTAACACTATGTACGTTGAACCAATTCGGACGGTGCTTTAAAAGGCATAGTCAAAAATAAAAGTGCTTTTATACACTTCTAACATTGCATGTGATTGATAGAGTCGTATTATTCATTATTCATCAAATTTTGGTAAAACATCTCAATGGGTTGTGTACATGGGTTATACAACCAAATAACTTCATCGTTTACATGCGTTTGGATTGGCTCCACATTAAAAACTTGTTTAGCATGGTTAACTGTACTAGTAATGTATAACGAACAGTAAGTTACCGAAATAGTTCGTAGCGACACAAAAGCTTCAAATTGTCGATGCTAATTTTATCTCCAATGACCATTTACAACTTACACTATTTACCATGAAACCAATTTAGATTTTACTTTTAACTAACATAGTAAAGCCAGTCAGAGACAAAGAAATCAGTGTAAATGACCTGAAGTGAAAGGACAAAGGAACTTAGTGGGTGGATGGGGGGAAAGGGCAGCCACTGACATGACCACAAAGCGGAACACACTAAGTGGGACTTTTCTCATGACGCCCTTCTACCACGATACAAGTGGGGCATGTGAATAATTGATATCGGGTTGCTAACTTAACTGCGACTCCAACAAAATGGATTTAGGAACACATCAGGCTTTACATAAAGTTTCACAGATTTTAACAAAAGCATAGCTAAAATTATACAGTTGTTCTCTGAAATAGTTTGATGCAACCATTGTATAATATATAATATGTTTTACGATTTCGTATCACACAACTTTGTACAGATTGCTAAGACAGTTTGCATAAATTGGTTCTTAGTTTGTCAACATTCCATTAATCTCTACATGCTTGTGAAATCACTTACTCCTTACCACATGTGCAACTTTTAACTGAATAAAATTTAGGCGGAAAAAATTGAAACATCAATATCCAATGTACATGTACACAAGACATGGTCTTTAAAAGTAGCCAAACTTGAAACAAAATTCAATGAAGAATAAAACATAGACATTTTAATACTCAGACATATATTTAACTACATACATTTAATAGTGTTTTGTAAAACGTCTGCGTAAAAAAATATCCACATTTCTATCTACATCATTGATAATTCAGTTTTTTAATGAATACGATAGCAGCAAAAAAATACACACCTGACAAATAAGATAAGTCTTGTGCAAGATCTGGACATGATGTGGAGAGCCTTGCACTTTCACCACCTCCAGTCTGATAAAAGATTTTTAGTTTATTAAGTTATTTTTGAAAGCATATTCTTTCTAACCAAACCAACAAAGGTTTTTCGACAAAAAAGTGCATGTTAGATTGTAGACATACAGAATCTTTATTAACTAGAATAAATTTTCACCTCTCGTATTCTTTCCAGGTCTTTGTGTCGAAGAAAATGGATTCCATCACTTATTTCTTTCAAGTGACTTATGTTGTCAGCTGTTATCAAAGGTTGAAAATTAACACACTTTGAATTTGATTTAAAATTCTCCAAACATATCTAAATCAGCTCATTAAAATCTATTTTTAATTTATTCAAAGTTAAACCAGTGGTTTCTACGAACTACATAGTAATCCCAACTTCAACACACAGTGATGCTGCTTTTTACAAGCAAAAATTTTAAGTTTTCTGTGGCTATTATTCCCAACACAATACAAGCATCATCCTACAAAAAAACTTACTTAAAAACTCTCCTTTGTCCCTGTCTGCAGAATTAGATGAATTCTTGTTTCTATTCGGATACTCCCTTAACTGTGCATCATTTCTATAATCCACTGTGTTATAGTCAGGTGAGTATGCTGCACCAGGTAAATTGTACACCTCATCCCCTGTATAATCCTCATTGTAATATTGTCCACCAGAACCGGGCACAGACGACAGGATACTATCGTCCATGGCCTCGTCCCAAACAGCACTTGTGTCAGGTAGTTGGAAGGCCGAGGGTGGTGCGGTTTTAACCAAGGCCTCAAATTCAATATCTGTGATAAATAATGTATGAGCTATTGATGGGACACGAAATGAAGTTTTTCACCACTTGTAATTTAATTTCCGACTGGGCAGCATGTCAAAACCCAAGCTCTTGTACCACAAAGTATTGGATAATACAATTAGGTGTTACATAACCACGTTTCTTTTTTCACCCTTACACTGTTTAACTATAAACCATTCCAAAAACAAACTAGAAGGGTGGCTTAGCACATATTGCCCTTGCACATACACTATACCCTATTTTAAAAGATTAATACACTTCCTTTACATATTTTATACTGGGTCCCATATCATCCACTGTCTTTTATAACCTTGGTTGTTTCTGCAAGCAAAAACTCATGGGTCCCCACACATGCAAAGTTGTAGATAATGCATTTCAATAGATAACAATGAGTAAGTTTGGTATTGTGAAGACAAACACAGTGATTGGTACTGTGCATATTTAAATATGCTATATGGGGTACAAACTATTTAAATTAAAAAACTCTCTTTAGGGGGCTAGCAGGATAACTAATGGAGGTTCAACACACACAAACTTAAAAGAAGAAAATCACAATGACTCAATCAATAGTCCTGCAAAATTTCAGTCCAATCTGCCAACGTTTAAAATTTTAACCACTAGAGGTGTTTTGAGCAACAACCATTAATGTTTTTGACGTCAAAGGGCTGTTAACAACCCCCGAACTGCAATGGCGCAATAACGTCCACCAAGCAACCCACAAAGTCGCAAACGAGGAACATACAACTGGTTGCCCTTGTAAGACTATTGTGTCACAGAAATATTTTGTTTGTGTTGCCCAGTAACATACAAATACGTTTTACACTTTGGGGGCTTGTGGGGTAAATGTTAGGGTTACAGGGTTGAACACAACAATCGACACCTATAAATACTGGGGTTATCAACAAAAACAAAGTGGGATGCACATCTACATAACTACATCTACCATCTGTATAAATTTCATCCAAATCCATCAAGGATTTGATGGAAAAACGAGTCGGACAAACTTTGGGGAGAAGAAAAATGAAAGAAAAAAAAAGAAAAATAAACAAACAATTTGAGTAAAATCAATATGTGTCCCATAAAAAAGGTTTCATTTTGTGTACTGAAGTAGCAGGTTCTAATTGTTTATTTTTAATTTCAATGTAAAAACAACACCAATCACTTTAGACCAGGGATCACCAAATTTTTGTTATGGCAAGCTAGATAAAAGAAAAAAAGACATGTTCCAAAACTGTGTCTGCAAAATGCTTTAGTGTGCTATTGTCAAATAGTTAAATTATGTGGAATAATGAAGAGTCCTGTCTACTGGCGATACTTATTTTTTCCATCACAATTAACATTGGACATTTATTCGCGCACAATATCAAAAGTATTGATACTTCTAGTCCAGTCTTAGATGTAACAAACTGCATTAGGATCATTTATATCAGTCCTGCAAAAATGAAGTAAATGTTTTACCAAGGGTTGGCCAAAGGTTGTTGTAAGTTTCTGAAGTTGTGGAAACTGTTCCAAAACTGTGCTGTTTCAAATAAGTTGTTTTTCCGATAGATTCTTTGTTTTCCCACCGAATCACACCATGAACGTGCGGACTGAAGAAATATAAAAATATTTGTTTTGGGGATCTATGTGTTATAGTTTGTTTTGGACACAGTACATAGAAATGTTCATGTAATCTAATCAAATAGTGCTAATACACAGAAAACAGGTTTGTAAATTTTAATGAGCAGCGCTTACTAGAAAGATAGATTAAGCTATTTACTTTTCAAAGAAAGTTTCTTTAAAAAAATTAA
Organism: Phallusia mammillata; assembly: GCF_965637545.1. Classification (NCBI taxonomy): domain Eukaryota; kingdom Metazoa; phylum Chordata; class Ascidiacea; order Phlebobranchia; family Ascidiidae; genus Phallusia; species Phallusia mammillata. Next base: position 12,762,026 of record NC_137253.1, read on the forward strand.
TAAATCAACTAGCATCATTCAATAACAAAAACGCCTGCTAACTTATGATATATATGACTAGCAACAGTTTAAATCTTACAAGGAATTTCAACAAGGGCAGTTCACCACAAAGTGGCACTTAAAGTGGTCAGATATTGTGAAGTTTCAAGTCACAGGCATTTCATTTAATCCCATTTGTTGTGGTGTTTAATTACAAATTGTCGGCGGACAGAGTGTGTGAAAAGAGTGTAATTATTTGTGCACTTTAATCAGTTTGTGTCGTAACTTAAGTAACGTGGTTAGCGAGCATAAACAGTCTGCAACCAACAAAAGGTGCCCACACTCTTGTGAGTGAAATTTTAGCCACTGAATTGCCACTTGAAAATACATGTTGTTCTACTACTGAGCCGGGGCACATTTTTTCTCTTTGATTAGAAACAGTTCACAGTTGCATTGTATTGTGCCAAAACCTTACCAACATGTTATTCAAAACACAATTTTATGTGCAGTTACCTGACTGTTACTCACTTTTTTGATGTTACATAACAAAATCACGGATGTACATATGTATACTGTGTCATTTCTAAATACTATTTAAAGGCCCATATATTTCATTTTGTCTTAATTAAAACACCAAAACAATTGGATACCTAATGTGTTCTATCAATGCGCTTTTGTGTTGGCAGAGAGGGGTTGTGACAAGAATTTTATTTCCATGTTTTGTAACTAACTGAATAAATTTATTAGGCCAACCAGTATTGCTTACTATATCATTTTCACCTTACAGTCATTAAACAAATCAAGTAAAGATTAGACCTTGTATGTTTTGTAAGAGGTTGTAAGGTTTCCACACAAGACGTTGTAAGAAAGCACCCTAGCGACAAATCTTGGCTTAGTATTACTTCCTATTGGCCAATTAATAAGCCACTGTGACACACAAGGGCCCCAGGCATGTCATGTCGCGACAATTATAATTTAGCTACATAGCAAAGGAAAATTCTAAAGACCTGGGAAAAACCACATACAGTATAATATTGTCTATAGGTTTACACTTTAACAATTATTTTATTCTACTGTCTTGGATACAAAAAAATGCATTTCAAGATGCAAAAGACATTGGTGACTTGATTCACAGCAGTGAATGTATTCTTTTGTTATTTTAAGCCCTGTTTTTTCTGCAATATAACGTATATATGATATCATTTTATGGTCCATGGTATTCCTTTAAACAACTATTTCAAATACTGTATATATGAGAGACTTACTCAGTAATAAGGTCAGAAAGGCCGTCAAATTTCCGATCCCTGGCAATGTCCTCAGCAAAATCACCATGGCGATTCTTTAACTTGAGGCATTCTTTAGCACCGTTCTTGTCAAGAAGCAATGTAACAAATGTGGACAATCCGAGGCGAGCGGCAAAATGAAAAAGTGTCTCACGTGGAATACGTGCTGCAAAATGATACAAATTAGTTAAAGATGGGAAATTAAAACCTAATCGGACATGGCTGTGTTTTTTATGTATAGTTTTGTGGTTCATTCCGAAACAAACAATATTATTGAGCATTTTAAAGTTTAAAAAGTTATAATCATATTAGGTGGCACATTTCATAGTTAAAACACATTTGCAGAAAGTTTCCAATTTTTGGTTTGAAAAAATTAACTAAAACAGTTTTAAATTGAAACAGTAACTTGAGAAGAATTTAAATATCAGGAGGGTTTAGTTGTGTACACAACAAGTCCTGACATGGCTTGTCTAATGATGTGTAACTCCATCAACCCTTCATATTTAAGACCACCCACTCTGTACCTGTGTCTGGATCGCCAAGCACACTCCAGTTTGGAGGCAGAATAAGATGCTGGAATGCACTGGTAAGTCGCTCGTCTAAAGTAGAAAAATCTTCTTGTGCTAATGAAAAATTTCCTCCCTGAATATAATCCCAATCTTCTAGGCTTTCCAAGTTGTGAACACTAATGAGACAAAAATGTAAATGAGGTGCATTAATTTCGATTTTTGTTTACTTTTTTGTTTTTTCATAATGTTAAAGGTTGAAAAAAATGTACTGTAAAAATCCAAGCCTTACTCAAATCCATTTTTTATTATGTTTCTTCTTTCGATATTTTTTAATTTAATAGATTCATCTTACCTGTCAGCCAAGTATCTCGCAAGGTAGCAGGTTTGGTCCAGGTAGTATGTAAAGTCTTCAGCACCGATACATTTACACTCGCCGTTCGAAAATCTTACATAAACTGCTACTTCGACTCTTTCAGGTGGCTCATGATCTAAACATAAACATACCACCTTAAAAACGGCAATTGTTCAAGTATATAAAGTTGATCACGACTAATTTATGTTGATCACAAAACATTGACATGTATATTATAAATTATAAGGGGAAACAATAAATAAATTTGTTAACTGTCTGTTTGTCCCTCTATTCAATTTTTTTTCTGTCTTCACATTGTTGGTTAACTACAATTTAATTACACTCTTTTTTACTATATTATCAGATACAATATTTGCAAAAAAATGTCTGCACATAACCTTTGGGGGGCTAAACAAACTGGACTCTGCAACCCGATATTCACTAGCACTGCATCAATGGTCTGGAAAGCAATAAAACCCTTGGACTATTTCCTGAATCTCCACTAGATCAAAGATGGGCCAATTTGGCATACAAGTGATAGATGACCAGACTGGACACACAACTGAAGTCCTATTTACACAACAAATACAAGTGATCGAAAAAAGCTAACTTGTAAAGCAACAAGCTTGGTGTAGCACTTTCACTGCTTAAAGCCAATCCACAATGTTTGACAGAATGTACAAGGCGGATGTTACAACTTACAATCTACATTATGCACCTAAAAAGATTCACAGAATGCCTGATGCTTCTAAACTCACCAGAAACCCAAAGAAAAATGTATTTATTAAACAGTGAAATTATCACTTATTTTCAGCATTCTGGTGAACGACACAACAGGTTTTTGAAAATGAAAGACTTTTTAACAAAGGGTTGTGGTTATATATATACACGTTGATTTTTGTCTGCTTTCAATAAGTAACCAGCTGTTACATCCCATGATACTAAAAGTACATAAAAAGTTACTTAATTTGGCACGCTACAGACAATATCTCAAATATTGACATGAACTTCGATCTATTAACAATAGTTACCCAACTAATACTTTCAGCAAACATTTTCTCTCCAAATTTGTACCTAGTACCTTTTGTATACTAGTAGCAGTAAGTCCAATCTCATTTAACACAGTTAAGTTTGCAGCTACCAAACCATTACAAATCATTTGGAAAGGACTTATTTACAGGCTTTTGCTTACTTTCTAAATAATAATTTAACATTAAACTTTAAGCAAACACTGACCTACACTAATTTGTCAAAATACTTTGGCAATCAGTCACAGCCCCTCATGCCAAGGTTATTCATTAAAAAAACAAATTTAACATGTTCACCAGCTCCAAATATATAACACAGCTGCCTAAACCATGGCTAAATCCCAGTAACAGTGCAAACAAAAGTGCCATGAGCACCAACCAACAGGCGGGATTTGTCGTGTCCGCTGTGTAAATGTATTGTCTGACAGTAGATCAACAACAATCAAATCGATTGTGTCCTTTGCGTGACTGTGTTATGACAGTACACATACAGAAACTGTTTCACAGCAGGGGGATCAATTGAAGTGACACTTCAAAGTTATCGTTGGAATGTCACTTGAAAGGGTTCAACATCAATCTCTATTTAATTTTTGTCATGTTTTTATATGTTTGTTCGAAAATGTAGTTTAATGGAAATTGCCCTAACATTTCAGTTTGTTCAAATAAACCTATTTAGAGAAGCACAATGTATAATCTAATTTGAGATGTGTAGAATACAAAATCATACAACCAGTGACAAAGTTTTAAACTAACAGAACTTGAATTGACAATGTTCATTACAGTACATAAAAATTCCCAATTTTGTCATATGAGGTAGGTTAGTACAATACCATATTTGAACAATATATGATATATATTTTTATCCCAATTTAACAATGCCTTTTTTTGCACCATTTAGTACCTCAAGTAAAAGTTACAAATATCCAGCTAGAAAAAATATACTACTATTGTGAGTGGTACATACATGTAAAATATTATGTGTCATACCTGGTACAACAGCCTGAAAGGCATTATCTTCAATGGATATCCTGGCCTCTGTGACATGACGTTGTTTAGAGCCTTTAAAGACCAGGAAGGCTCGAATATGTTCAGGCAATGCGAAGTTTTCTGGAAGGAACATGACAATCAAGCCACCACCCTGTACAAATACAACAGGTTTAGCAACAAACATTATACATGGCATATATAGGATTAAACTCTACAGTGCTACTGTATAAAAACAGCTAAAAAGACAATTTTTAAACAGCTGCAAAACTACATAAGTTGGAAACACTGAAAATATTTTTGATTAGCATACGTCATTTAAATGAATTTACACGTACATAAACTGGTGCAGATGTTGGAAGAAGCTCCATCCGTGTCATGTCTGCAATATAAAATAAAACATGCAATTCAAATATAATACAGTTCACACAACAGATTTTGACCTGGGATGAATTAGATGTAGTGCTCTGTAATATCTCACCAGTGGGACTTAAACGTCATGGAATTTTTAATTGTTTAGTTAGGATCAGGCTGTAACAGTATTTAAGTCAAAATTGCACAATCATAGCATATCAAATGAGTGGTAAATTGACTTTCAAATACTAACAAACCCTGCCATGTATAAACTCCATAATGATTTCATGCAATACCTAATCGAACAAAATACTTTCACCATGACAAAGAAAACAATGAGTGTTGCCACACAGACAAGTGGTCTATTAAAAAACAACAGCGCATTCAAGTGAAGAAACCGTGACTCCTTCAACCACATACTACTACCAGCCATTGGGATTTTTGTGTTGCATAGTATTTTAGCTATTCAGTTTTGGTTAGTATTTTTTTAATAATAATGCTGATATAGTATCTAAATAAATATATTTTTTGCCATTTTCACCTTTAGGTAAACACTGAAATACATTATTATTTGCAATCTAACTATTTAAAAGTATTATAATTACATATTTAGCAGCATTATTTTTAGGATTTCGAGTGTTGCATAAAATGCATATATACCTGCACTGTATTCATGAGCCTGCATCATTCTGCGGTTCTTCAAAGTGATGGTGTGTTTCAGAATTTAAGAGCAATTATAGAATTATTACAAAACAACATTGTTCTGTTGATATAAATGAAGGTTCTGTGGCAATTAAACATGGAAACACTTCGGTTTAATGGATTTTGGCAAATGTAAGATTTTGCAAAAATTAATTTCGGTTAGCCAACATTCAAGTCTTGACCCAAAAAGTGCATGCTGCATCTACCTCCAAAGTGTGGATAAAAACTTCAAAAGCATGTAAGTGTTGAATAAGTAAACAATACAAAAATTGCCTGAAGCAAAGAACATAAATAAACTTTTTTTGATTTTCTGCTAATAAAGTTGATATCTCTATTTTACATTGTTTTAATAATTGAAATGCAAATACTGATTTGTTAAGTTGATGTGTGATTTGCAAATTTTTTTTGTTTATGAGATAACCTGTAGGTTCTACTGCAAATAACATTTTGCTAAAAATGCACAAGAAATCCGGTATAGCAGAACAAGAGTTCCTCTTATTTCAAAATACTTCAAATGGTCTGAATCTGAATAATGAAACAATGCATGTTGAAAAGTGTTTAAAATAAAAAGCTTTGCTAAACACGTGTTGTGCTGGTAGAAATGGTCTTAAATAGACAGAAAAACTACTGCAATTCAGTTTCCCAAAAATAGTTTTTCAGTAATCTGAACTAAAGAACGGCGATTGAACAAATTAAGCCAAGCAACTCACGTTTAACAAAATATTGTTGGTATTTAAAGTTTTGAAACCAGGGGTGCTAAAGTTACAAAAACTAACACAACGTATTTCACTGTAAAGTAGAAATATATCAACATCAAGTCATCAATCACCACCACAAAAACAAGACATTAAAATAGACGTCTTTCAACAGTGGTTGGTGCTGGTGGTTACGTCAACAGTTTTGGCTAAAAATGTTTGCAAATCAAATCAATGCACAGTTTTCTTAATCAGTTTCCGAGTATACACCATAATGCTTACAAAACATATCCGAAAGTACGGAAACCAAACTTCCACAAACAATTAGATGAAAACAACACACGGGAATTTTGCTCAGCAAAGATCCCTTCTGCTGTTACTAAATCCAATGAGATAAATGTCCCTTTTTAGTTTTTAAACGTTTTAAATCTAAGCGTGAACTTTTTGGGCCCCACCCGGATGTTGTATTGTTTTAATTTAAAGCATTTCTTTATATTTTTGCTTACTCTAGACTACCTTGTTTTGTACAAGTTTTCTCTTCGGTACCTAGACTGTTGGTCTGTTCTTGAATGAACACTAGAAGTGATCGGAAAATAAAGCAGTACCGGTTTCAAAATGCTTTTGCATTTTATTGCAATGATAAAAACAAAAAGGAACAAATCAGGTCAGGTCAGGTCAGGTCAGGTCAGGTCCAGGTCAGATCAGGTTCGGTCAGATTGCCGACAAATGATAAAACGATACGATAACGTAAAACACAAACAAAAAATCAAAAGAAAAAACGAGAAACACAAGACCGCCGAAACAGTCTTGTGGGCAAAAATCGGGTTAGTCAGTTTCCAGTCCGTCACCGCAAGACGTAGTGAAAAGCACAAAATTTCGCAAAAAAAAGAAAAAATGGAAGAACTGTACAAATAGTCATTGGTCGCTAATAACAACGATCAACTCGATTAAATTGGCTTCCTCGTTGGCTTACGAAGCCCCGTTGGCATTGAAAGCGGCATTTAGCGCTTGCTCAAGTGCTTGTTTGATGCCGGATTTCGTCGCACTTACTTTCACCACCTGCAAATATACCAAGTTTAAAACGTTTAAAAGTGCATGTTTTAATGATTCGTTAAAGTAGGGTATGCATATGATATGGTCGTTAAACATAGTTGTCCCAAAGGACCAAAAAAGGAGATACTGGGTTTCCCCGGAAAGCAGTGCAGGTTTCCAGCCCAACTATTTTAATAATTGTTCAATACACACGTAAAAGTAGGTTATATTGTAAATATAAACAACAAAATTGTAGGCTATCCCTAAACTAAAACATTGTATTTAAAACATGAGCAAAATTGCCGAGACGTAAAACGTCGGAGTAGCCTTTTGTATAGTCTTCCAGTTACGGTGACAGGAGTAACTACAGCCTACTTACATCCAGCTGCGGTGCATCAAGGTTGTACTTGGCCAAAAGACTTCGTACCGCCTCCGAAATGGCAACGGTGTCTTTTGAAACGTTGTCAACCTCCAGCACTTTAACTTGGTAGTTGAGGCCGTCTTTCCAGGACGCCACAATCCCTACGTTGCTCTACAAAGGCAAAAATGCAGTCCAAACATAAAACAACCTAAATCTAGCAAGCATTTTTATGTAACAGATATTATATAGCCTACGTGTAGATATTTTAAGCTGTAAACATTCAATGTCCATTAAATGAAGAGACATGTGTGTCTGAAGAGGTTTTGCTAATAGCAGTTTCATATCTTTAAAATCGTACCTTGTTTCCGGATGTAACAGGGTCTTTGACAGACATGGTTGGTACGACATTCCATCCATCGCATATTCCATGACCAGAACATACGCATTTCGTAATGTTCACAAACGTTAAAGACGTCTGAAACAAACAAAACAGTAAAACTTTATTGAAATAAAATTACTTATTTAAGACGCTTTAAAACATTTCTTAAATCATTAAATTCTTTTTACAAAACTGTTCAGTTAAAAATCATCAAGTATACCTGACTACCGTCTTGACAAGTCGCTGTCACCGTTGCATTGTCGTATTTGTCCGCCTTACAACACGAGCAATGTTGTACGTAACTTCCAGTGGCTTCGTTAAAGTGCGAGGCACTACCGCAGTTTCCTTGGCAAGAGGTAAGAACGATTGATTGGTCAGTTTGGCAACCTCGAATCTGGTATTGGCGGGAAACCATCGGTACTGCTTCGCAGCTCTCCCGGGCGGCTACGCCTGTAATTTCACGTTCATTCTGGTTTATAAGGTAAAAGCCATTTTGACTTTGTCCGAATGTATTGAAAGTGTAAAATCGTTAAATTTTTATTTTGAAAATATACACTATGTCACTACGTCACTGCATCAACCCAAGCTCAATTCCGAATGCATTTTTCTGGTTTTAGTTGATTGTGAAATCTTTGACAAATCAAACTCGTGTTTAGCAAACCTTGTGTTTCTAGTCTTTGTAAACAACTTACATTCAGCGCAACAGCCGTCAGCGTCATAGAATATGGTTCCCTGCAACAAAAACAAAGTTCAAGAAAACTTTGAAGGTCACTGAGTTAATTAAATAAATGTTAAACGTCACAAATTGGGGCACCAATTGAAATAACCAATGGCTAGAAGTATTGATTGTGGAGTTTATATTTCATTGTAGTTTGTTGAACTTACCCCGGCTTCGATGCACGCTGTTATATTTACTGTCGGACAAAGTGTCTCTGACGTCAGTGTAACGGCATATCCGTCTTCACCTGCTACACATTGGTAAGCGTGACATCGTTGCCTATGGGCCTGCCCTATCTGAAAACAATGATAACAAATGGAAGTATTTTAAATGTTCATTTAGACTTGCTTAGTATAGCTTGAATTTTATTGTTACAAAATACAACACAAAGTAGCTATATCTTCTTTTGACAATTATTATCTTTACGATCAAAACAGCCAAGATAAAAATGCATCCATACTGGGATCAGCCGTAAAGGGTCTATGCACACCACAAAAATCTAGCCTGTGGTGGGATTCGAACCCTCCGCAGGAGTCTTTCCTGGACTCGCTCTCGAACAACTGAGTTACACAGCCTCAGCTGTAAACACCGAAAGTCGACCAAAACAAGAATTTTGCCAAAACTGAATGAAATGTCCATTTAAGATATAAGCTATACTACCATTGAAAGTTTTTTTAGTTTCGACTGTAAACTTTCGGTTGATTTTTAATGACGTACCTGCAATACCATGGTAGCATTGTTTAAGCTGTCGACCACAATAGTGATGTTACATTCAGTTGGGCGGCAAACACCGCAACATGTACCCGGTATCGCTTGTCTGTCATATCCCTGCAAAGCAAAACGGATCAAACATGTCATTGATAACAATTTAAAACAATCTTAAACAAAAATAAAACCAGTAAAAAGAATTTAGCTAATCTTCCTAAAGTTTATCAATGGACGACAGGTATTGTATTGAGTTTAACTCCTTTATGTATACGCCGTAAAGTACTTGTACATACTGTTTAAGCTTAAGCGCACCAACATGTCTTGCCTGAACGTTAACACCAGAGGTTCCCAACAATGCAAAACATGTTCATTCCTACCTAATAGACCATAGAGTAGATGCTAAACCATACAGAGATTATTCAAAAGTTGGGTATTACATCAACTTTTCACGCTATATTCCTAGACCTAAAGTGTTTTTTTACAAACCACATGTATACAAATTAAAGTAAATTCTCTGCTCAAGTTTAAGTTTTAAAAGTCCTCCCCGTGTGGGAACGAGTGGTTTACACAGTAACAGAGTTGTAAGCCAAGCCGGGCTTGAGTCACGTGCGGGTTCGATCTAGCGGAAAAACAATAGGGGCTTGATTCCAGGTCGCACTCGGCATTATCATTGCCGCATTTTCTACAACTTTCGTGTTTAATTTGGTATTTTTTGGATTCGGCCTTGTACTTTTATGTCCCAATTTCAGACTCTCCACAACAAAGCATCATGTAGAAGTATGTTACCGGAGGGCAGTTTTGACAAGTGGTAACGTTGCATTGTGCATCGTAGAATCCATCTGGTCTCTTATTATGTGAACATACACACGTTGTGCATGGATCCTCTTGCCATGTCCCATCAGGTAATACAAGCTGAGTACAAAAAAGTTTTTTTTCAAAATCTGTACATAACCAAGGTGACAAAAAGAAAAAAATCATGTGTTTCTTACCTCGTTAGTAGCGTTCGTAATGCAAACCTCCTGTGGCTCTACAGAAAAAAAAAAAACCCGTAATGTTTAAAGTGTTCAAAAAGGCTTAACAAATTTTCCTTCAAAGTTGAACAAGGCAGAACTTGATATTGTATTGATACACTGTGTCGTTATTTTTGTGTTTTTACTAAGCGTCATAAACTCTTAATTTAACAAATTTAACAACCTTTGAATTCAAACCCTAACTAGTTGCGTTCTGCACAAACAGCACGCAGGAATACATAAATGTTACTTGCTAACTTAAGTTTATGACATTTTTCATGCTTTAGGTATACTGCTATGAGCGTTGCCGTTTTGATCCTTGCTGAATCGATCAAGAGTTTATCCTTCAACGTTTGTATGAAAACTTTTCACACTAAGCTTTATGTAAGTGAGACCAAATGTTTGCACGTCTACAAACTACTACGTTCTAAATTGTAACAGATCCCAAATACCGAACACGGATTTTCAGCTAAGAACCTACCGCAGTTGCATGCCAAGCAGCAGTCCACGTTTCCACACTTAAGGTTGTAACCAAATTCACAAGTTCTGTTGACAGTCGGACAATCTATGTGAACTTGCTCGATCACGTGGTTTCCATTTGAATCAAGTTTGCAAGTAAGAATGTAACACGGTTCGCCCGGCTGCTGCCATGACTCATTGATCTGAAATTACTAAGCGGTTATCCTATGCAATATACGTATTTATTTTATGTGTACTTATTCAGTGCGGTTGAGTAAAAACTTTTGTTACTTATATCTGTGTTTCACAAAAATATAGAGCCGCGAAAATTTAACAACGTTGTGAGTACGTGCAGTTTTGGATTCGTTTTATAAGTAACAACTAGATTAAATCCATGTGTTTTTGCATAACATACAGGTACACTTTTCGCCAAGTTTAAACGTATGATATTTGCCTAAAACTCGGAATCTAATAAAAACGTTCATAATTAAGGGCCAAGCATAAAACGGATTTAAAAATTTTCATACGTGATGATAGGTTGAAAAGGTTTCGTTTCCCACAATGCACTGCTCCTGTTTGCAAGCTGGACAACATACGTCGATTACTGGTTCTTCGCGGTAACCCTATAATGTACAAAGGGTGTAACTTGAGAGCGGGACTGATCCAGTACCAATATACGTTTGAACCACGCCGTTTCCTTCCATATTCAGTATTTTTAACAAATGAATAAAAATATATCACCAATTAGAAAAATATACAAAATTATTCTCTAGTTTTGTGCATGAATCGAAAATGTTAGTTTAAATTAAAGAATACAAAAAATATTTCACCTTCCAATGTTAAGTATTTTTTAAAGACACTCAGAAACGATTGTAATGTAAGACCTAACCAAACAAATCTCTTGATTCTTCTGTACTAATAGTCGACTAATGAGGGTCAAAAAAATTAAACTCAACTTACTGTAGGACATGGGGAGCATCTGTTTGAAGTGTCGTTGCATGTTGGTTGGCGGTAACCAGTTGCTGGATCAAGCACCACTGTGCAAGTACACTCCGTACAAGGCTTGCCTGGAAGCGTCCATACGTCACCTATTGGCTTCACAGTTTGACCCTGAGCTTCAAGAATCATACAAACAGGTCCAGGCACTGGAATACAAGATAAAATTATGTAAGACGAAATGTCGTATCAGCAATAACTTAAGCTTAAAAAGCAATAGAGTCAGTTTAGTTTGCATTCGCTTTTTATGTTAGCTTAAAAACAAGGCAGTGGTGGACCGCTTGAAACTTGAAATTTACAAAACACTTACCGCATTTTTCTATAGTGCAGTTGCACATATCGGTCGTTGTTTCCTTTACTTCGCCCTAAAAACGTAAGTAAAACAATTTTGGACTTACATTTAGATCATTTCAGAAAATTTGTCTCCGACTACAAAAAACAGCCTAAACAACAAACATCATAAAATATACAAAACTTCAAAATTTCGTATTTATGCTAAATCACAAATTTTAAACATCTCGCGAATACTATTTCGCAGTAAGTCAGCTTTATATGATAAGAATGGGCCACGTTTAACTAGTACCGGAGGATGCAGCACCTAATATCGCAATATTTTCGCAGTATTTAGTCTATTTTTCGGTGCTCGGTTGATCATTATCAGTAAGTGGCTGGAACGAAGAGTTTTAACATTGGAAGTTCTTTTTGAATTTAACGCAAGTAATGTAACTATGATTTACAGTACTAAATGTATTATATCGTTGGTATCAACAGAAATGTGCAATTAACCGAATTTTCAGTCAGCTAATCTAAGGCTACTGTTTCGAATAGAGTATGTATTAAAACGGCGTTTTAGATTACCAAAAAGCGTTTGTGTAAATATCAGTTCCTGGTATTTACCCTAAAATAGTAAAATCGACTTTAAATCGGTATAACGCTTGCATGGCACATTTATTACATCCGTTTATGCTTAATATCAAACACAACACGATTCGAAATGTGACTTACCACTAGGCAGTGCTGCGTAAGGTTGGCGCAGGTCGGACATACGCATTCAAATTCGTCACAACAAACCGTCGTCACAACCTTTGACACCTGCGGGAGGTTGCAATGTGGAGGGGTGGGTCGGCACTCAGCGGGTACGCACTCACATGTGTAGTAAGGCTGGCAGCCGGTGAAAGTGTTGTTACGCAGTTCAACTTTGCCAAACGGACAAGTGGTGTTGGGACGGATCGCTGGGCAGTTCGTATGATCGCATTCTGACAATTTCAATTGTGTATAGTGTAAAGTTTTTGCATCTTTTCGTCACTAACTTAAATTGACTTTTTGTATACTTTCTCCCTGCATTTTTTATTTGGGGATATTACACATACTGCAGCCTAAAAAGCGCCCGGCAAATATTTTAATGAATCAAAGTTGGGTACGATTAGGCATTTACGATAAACTTTTTGTTTTATTGTGTATTAGAGGTAAAATAAAATCCTTTCCAACCAGATAATTTGAAATTGATATCGTTGCAAAAGCTTGTTTTAAGCACTCTAATTACAGAAAAGACAAATTAGCAATATTTACATTCAGGCACCATTTTTCAGAAAATTAAAATTGTAGCATAAAAATTTAACTGGTTTTCGTATCCAACAAATAGTGATCATGTGCAAATAGTTTGCAAATCGTTGCATTTGCAAATGCAAATTCGTTTAAGTACATTGACAACATACCGCATGTATATTCTGGACAGCATGCATCGGAGCCATGGACAATCTGCAGTTTCTCGCATGAGCCACATATTGGAGCATCGGGTACATGAGAGCATGATCTATTGACACAGCTTACGTGAAGAGTGTCCGGCTGACAAGTGCAAACCTGGCACCGATTAGACGTCGGCACCCAACCTTCTGAAATCTAAAAAAGTAGTTTTTGTTTTTTGGTCAGTGAGTTCCAGCAACAACAACTGACTAAGTAGTATTTCTGTCTAGGTTTTACATAGGGATGTGCAAACAGCGGCCTAATGAATAAAGGTTGTGCGGCCTTTGGAGATGCCTTAATTATTGTTTTGAGTGTGACCAGCCTAAACTATTTAATGCAGCTCTTTCAAGCTTGTCCAATTCTTTTTTTTAGCAGAATCCAGTCCTTTTTTCTGCAACCTACTGTGAATTTTACTGAACAATACAAGACTGTGGCACGCAACAAAGTATAGTAAACTTTTGTTACGTAAGGTAAAGTAAAAAAAAAGCAAGGCACAGCTAAATTGCAAGCAAAGATGCAGATACAGCTAAATTGCATGTGTATTTAACCAATATCAGTGTTCAGGGTTGCACAGCATTCACTGGAAGCGATAAAACAAACAAAATCCTGTAATATCTATTATCACTTACGTTGCGGTAAACATCCTGCTCCACGTCGTAACATTTATAGCAGATTTCGACGTTCCTGCACATGCCGTCGATCATCACCTGATCAGTGGGACAATCAAGGAAGCAACCCTCTGCTTCCTCTGCACTCTGAAGCGCTGTACCTTCCATACCGAGATGTTCACAGTCTTTTTCGTACGGCCGCTTTCGACAAGGGTCGTACGTGAAACCAGGTGGGCAATTTAGAGCTAAGAAGTAATAACTAGATTAATTAACGAATCAAGCTGTTAGTCCCAATTAACAACGAATAATAACCAAACTAACATCGGTTTATCACATTACCACGTTAGATCTAATATTTAAATCAATATTGACGACCTAAGAATTTTTGGCACTTTTCTGCTTCGTGCCTTAGCTGATAAGTGTAAAAGAAATATAACACACTATTCTCTGTCTTAACTTTGAGTTTCTTAATTATTGTTGGGTTACAAAACCGTAAATATCAAGCAAGCTTGAAAACTATGCATGATACATGGCAGTTAAATTGCGTTTTGTTGTAATGTAACAGGACCAGTATGCATAGACGACCGACCATATTTCCGTTAGCCGACCGATACCTAGATCTAACCACAATCATTGCCACCCACGTAAAGGGCGGATTTAGCATGCGTAGGGTCACTGGGTTACCGTTGGATCTGTACCCCATCCCTATACAAATAAAATGACAAAAACACCCTTGCTTTAGTCCAGTTATTACCCTCCTTAATCCGCCACTGGTCCCATGAGACAGGTAAAGAAAAAAATTCTAGACTTTCATCTATCAAAGACCAACAAAATCTTACGGCAATTGACGATTTCCCTCCAATTAACACAAGCACCAATGTGGCGACAAGCTTCAGCGAACGAAGCGATGGAGTCACAAGCCGAATAGTTCTTTGTACAAGTGTCCATTGTACAAGCCTGGAAATAGCGGTCTAAAAACAAGATCAGTGACATTGGTTAAAAAGGGGAGATCAAAAAGTCACTGAAATAACAAAACTTTATTCTTTTGTACAAAAGATGTTTTGCTAATCTACATGTAAACAACGACAGAATTTGCTACTTATTAAACGCATAATAATTAGGAATAAGCTTACTTTTATTTTTAGCACGTACCAAATTTTCTATGGCCACTTACACAATGAAATTTGTCTCATGTAATGTGCAACTACTTACTGAAATCCACAATTGCTCTGCAGTTTTCAAATCCTGGCCATAAAGTGATTATGTTGCATTGTGGGTCAGGTTCCTTTACACAAGCATTCTTCGCGAGTTGTTTCGTACAAGTGGCAGATGACTGCACAAAGAAACATACAACAACGTAAAAAAGTTTCAGTGGTTTTGATTCATACTGTTAACTTAAAGCAAATTACGAACCGGTACTGTCCAATTGTATCCAAACTCCATAGGATCCGAGATGACGTCACCCGTTCGCAACATTAGGTCGTTTGTACGCAGTTTGTCACAATTTCCTGCAACAAAAACATAGACTAATATATGTAGCATGTGACCTACACCCCCAGACTGTGCTTGAAAAGGCAAAAAGACGGACTTTTCAAAACACAACAAACATGAAAGATTATGAGGAATTAGAGTTGTTTTAGGAACAGATCGGACCAACAACAACGCCTGGAAAACTTTAGTTCTCGCTCAAGAATGGTTTGAATTCTTCCATACTCTTTGGAGACACAAAACCTCATGTTAACTGTCGGATACTTATTCTGTTTACGAAATTAAAGTAGACAGTTTTTAATGCAATAAATTTGTATGTTTGCCCCCAAAATGCCACGTCATCCGCTTAACCGCTTGATGGAGGTATCATGAAAATTCAAGCACTTGTTCACCTGTTAAACTCTATATAACACTATGTTCTTCAGGGCATAGTTTAAAAATAAGTTCATCTTGTGCACTTATTCCTGGACGTTAAATTTTTACAACTTTTACTAAATGTTTAAAGCGAAACTCAAAAACGGTAATGATTTTTAGGAAAAGTAATTCACCAAAAAAAATCAAGACCTTTATTCTTTATTCAACAATGGAAAATGCTCTCAGCCCAATCGCATCAACCTTTCAGAAGCTGGGTAAGTGTAAATTAGCACTTCTGGCAATCGTGTGTACTGGTAATACGTTACCTGGATAATGGCTGATGCGAAACAATCGCATGAAAAGTTCGGCAAAATAGGTTGTGCGATTAACCGGATTTATTATGTATTTTTTTGTTGTATCTTTATCTGTATTATATATTATTCTAAAAAAAATTGCAAAAAAACTCGCTCCACGCATCGAAATACAGCTTCGCACTAAAACCGACCATCAAGTACAAGTCAGCTGCAGTATCAAACAAAAAAGCTATATATTACTTACCACACATGCCCTCCGTCCTACTATCCCAGGTGTGTGCAGACAACGCAATGGCGACTGAATGTTCAGCAGGTGTGAATTTCACTTCCAGTTCAATAGTTGCCACAACTAAAGTAAATGTCCGATGTCCGACCACCTTTATACTCATATCGGATGATGCTATGCCTTCCCCATAAGGAAAGCGCAGTGGAATGCCGTTTCTGGTCGCCTAACAGAATGTAAAGAATATGTAAAAACAATAGGTAATATTTCTAAGGCCAAAAAAATAATTGGAGCAATTATGTTTGTTTAAACAATGTATTCATAAGATTTTAAAAAAGGATAGTGTTATAGAGGTTTGATTTATGCTTACAAGTGGAAGAAGGTTTGATCAGTTGCTGCGGTTAAAAATTTTTCTCAAAAAAACGAATTCATGAGAAAATTACTTTAATTTTTTATCTTAATTTACGCAAACGTAGCAAATTTAGTTTTGTTTTTATCTAATTGACCGAAGTGTTAACAATGTTTAAAGGAGCATAAAAATATTCACCCTAATCCTATTTTAAGCACTACGAAAAAACTACGAAAAATAAATTCCTACAGACACTGTTAATTAAATCCAGATGCGAGATTCTAATATTTTATCAATAAGTTGTCTTACTATCAGCACGTCATATTGTTAGCAAGAAATATTGTTTTAATTCAATTATACCGTAAGGTCTTCGTATAGTTCATACACCCGATTTCCGAGCACCACTGTGATTTGCACAACACAAGACTTTGCTTCAGGATAGTCGGGGTTGCATGGACCTGTGGTTTGGATGACCTCGAAACTTGATTGGTTCCCAGTAAGTTTCGAGTTTCGCGCCAACACGTTTTTGCAACCCGGCATGCTTGGGTAGGCATAGTAGAGACCGTCGAATGTGTGGTAAGCCGGATCGGCCGCAATGTTACAGTAGCCTGGTTAACATATAGCAAGTTGTTGTGTAAGAACTAAGAATAAATGGGGTATGATAAATAAGCTTATAGTTTTGTTATGGTACAGTTAACTGACCCGTAGGGGGAAACATAATTGTATGTCGGGTCGCGCGTTTCAGGTCGGGTTCAAGCTTAAGTTTGAGTAAAAGCTTTATTCAGGTTGGCTTCAGACTCGGAATCATTTGTTTTATAAATGATAAAAAATGGATTTTGGGGCGAGATTTTGACTTGTACGTTCAAGTTTGGGTCCCAACTTTTGCCCGCTTGCAACTGTGGTCGAACAGTAGCGCGATTATTTTTTCAGCCAAATAGTTCTTTTTCTGTTTTGAATATTGTTGAATGTCACAAAAATATTTTGAAGGAACTCATTTTTGTGTGTAACGCCTAACAGAATTATAGCCTTCAAGGCAACGGCTTGTGTTTGGTGCTGGTTATAAACTGCTCAACGAACATTGATTTAGTCACAAGATAGCATGAAAACATGAAAAAATAATCAAATCAAAGACACATCAACTTTAATTTTAAATTTTTTACGTTCAAATTTAAATTTTAAAATTTTAAAATCCAATTCTACATTTTCAAATTATATCGTGTCAGATTTTTGATTTTTCTTCCAAAATAAAGTCCAAACCTAAAACTTACACTGACACTCCCATTGGCAGTTACAGTTGGAGTCGTAGTAAAGCATGGGAAGCATTCCGTTTTCACAGTTTGGCATCGTTCCATGATCACACCTCAGCTGTTTGTTGATAAGCACCAACTGTCCGTCGGACGTACAAATGTAATACTTGCACTTGTCGTTGGGGTCAGGGTACACCGTTTCATGGACAGCCAGAGCCTAGCGATAATTTAAAAAAATGATAATGTACAGCTTAGTGTTTTCAAACTTAAAACAAAAAAGTAATTCGCCGCAAAGGCTTTCACGACTTTGGGTATTAAATTGCCTTAGACCTGTTTCGGCTGTGGTTTCTAAGTCATGGTGTTTTTAAGCAACTCTCCATACAAAAAGCCACATTTTCTATTAAACCAAGTAACCCGAATAAACTGAACGAATTAAAAAAAGAAAATATTATGGGCAATGCAAGGAATCTTTTTTAACTTGATTTACATCAAGTTAATGGTAGTGCATATATGTTATTAACCTGATAGTTTTCTTTCAAGGCGACAATGGAAAAGTTTTTTTTGTTTTTAAGGAAAATAATCAGGGTTGAAACGATCCCATAATCTAAATGCGGTTGCCTTTCACGTCAAGTCTATCGAAAGTAACGATAAAAAACATTGCAACACAAACAACAATGAGACAAAGTTTTGTGAAGATTGTCAAAAGCATCTAATGGTTATTCAGGGATTTTTTTATCAAATAATGATGTAGTCGACAACGACACTTTTGGCTTTGACTTTTATATTGAAGCTCCGCACTGGCAGCACGTTTAAGCTTACTTTCAATACTGCACATAATACCTAAAGCACCAAACCATACTACAATACTTTCAATACTGCACATAATACCTTAAGTACCAAAATTACCAAACAGTACTACAATAGTTTCAATACTGAGATCAAACAATACTAAAACTCACCACACTAGTTTGAGATGTTTCGTTGAAATGTTCACAAAACACTTGCGTCGTTCTCGCAGGAGCTGCAAAACAACATTTTTATTTGCTTAAAATAACAGTCAAATACGGTTTCTAAATTTAACGGTTTAAAATTGTTTTACTTACTTGTGGGGCCTGTGGTGATTTCAGGCGGTGTGTAGGTGGTTTCCCTCGTGACGTTGGGCTCTGGTGTAACAGTGGTCGTTATCTTTGCAGTTGCTGTGCATTAAAGAAGTATGTTAAAAACATTCAAAAAAGGAAGTTCAACTATTTTATGTTGGCTTGTTTGTTTTTTTCTTTTTCAAAAAAATCAACAACATGTGAAAAGAGGGTATGGTCCGGTTTTGCTTGCAATTTGTTGGTTGTGTAAAAGTTGTAAAAATACTTGTTTTTTCTAGAAGGAGACGAGCCAAACTATTCTCAATGACACATGTTACTGTCAATTTTCGCTAAGACACATGCCGTTAAGCGTTTGTCCATTTCAAAAACTTTGTAACAAAATCTGAATCACGAAACTAACAGTAAAATGCCACTTCCTTTCGTAACTTTGAAAATGAGATATGTATAATGGCTAGCTAATAACAAACTCGTTTTGTTGTGATTTTTGTTTCGTCGGTCGATGCTTGTAAGCAAATGTCATAACACGTCAAAATTGGGTTGCTTTTCTGTTATCTTGGCGTCATTTTTCACCCTCACAAACTATACAACTATATTCCATGTCTTGTCTCATCTTGCCCCTACCTACGTGGATCAACGAATATTCCGTTTAATCGAATATTCCGTTCAATAGAAGATTCTGGATAACCGAATATTCCGGATTACCGAATATTCCGGATAAACGTATATTCCGGATAATCGAATATTCCGGTTAATCGAACATTCCGTTTATTCGAATATTCCGGATAAACAAATATTCCGTTCAATCGAATATTCCGGATAAACGAATATTCCGGATAAACGAATATTTCGGATAATCGAATATTCCGGGTGATCGAACATTCCGTTTATTCGAATATTCCAAATAATCGAATATTTCGTTTAATCGAATATTTTGTTTAATCGAATATTCCGGTTAATCAAATATTAAGTTTAATCGAATATTCCGGATAATCGCATATCCGTTTATTCGAATATTCCGGAGATTCGAATATTCCGGTTAATCAACTATTCCGAATAATCGAATATTCCGGTTAATGGAATATTCTGTTTAACTAAATATTCCGTTCAATCCTGTGGTTCTCAATCTGATACGGATCGCGTACCACCTGACAAGTTTTTTTCTATCGCTGCGTACCACCTGACAAGTTTTTTCTATCGCTGCGTACCACCTGAAGTTTATGTCGAATCTACAGAAATATGTTGGCTTAAGCCACAATTGTCTGTTTATGGTTAGGAATTTTAAAACGGAAAATAGTGTACCTAACTTGTTTTATGTGGGGTCTTTAAACGTTGGGAAAAATACGGTAAACTGGTTACCATTTAAACTTGTTGGTTGTTTCTAAATTGTAAAAAATACATCGTCACAACGTACGCGGTTCCATGTGTATCACTTACTTAATACGGGAACAGCACAAATGGAATCATTCAGAATTCTCATAGCTAAGTCAATCGGATTTTCTGCTGTTGCTGCTTCATTTTGCAGTTTGATTCGGACATTATCAGGGGAAAGATAATCTAACATATTGTTCCGACTGTTTCTTGATCCCAGTGCCAAAAATCGGAATCCCTCATCACTTAACGTGCTGACCATACCCTGGACCGCTCCAAAGGTGTTTAACCCGACAATCGATAATATAACCTGTAAACAAGGTGTTTTAGGTTTATAGCAAACGCGAATAATTTGTTGAAAATTTTATTGTTGAAATGTTTAGTTATTTTAACTTGGCATATCTTTTGCCGGTAAACTACCGTGTATTATCAACTACCGGTCGGACAGATTTAGAAATGTTCTAATATTTTAACATTTTTAACATAACAAAGCTCTTCATGGCTGTTTTTCAGTCACAAGACAGAATTTTGCAAACTTTAATAAATGCCGAACAGTTTTAAACGCAGTGGTTTACTTTTAGTGGTTTAAGTTTACAACTTCAGCGCAAAAAAGGGCTTTCCAAACGTACTTAATCAAACGTTGTTACGTGAATAACAAAATGATGTGCACAACATAATATTTTGAAAGCCACAGAAAGGTTTAGCGCAAATCGGAGTAACGTGGATAGTCTGAGTTTTATTCGTATTCTTTAGTGTTTGGGTTCGAATCCCGGCTACACCTTTTGGTGTAACTCACTTTATCGACATTTTCTCCATTGCTGGTTATTGTTCTAGTTTTCCCAGCAAGTTGGTGGGTGACAATGTTAAGAGCAGTGGCAACATCACTTCTCTGATCGTTGCTGAACTTCCGTATGTCTGTGAGGGCTCGGACCAATGTATTGATATCACTGGAGAAACCACCACTCAAAAGCTGAAACAAACGCAAAAAAAGAGTCGGTTTCTGCAAACTACATGATGGTTGAAAGAAATTGAATCAAAGTCCAAGTCGAAAATAAAAAATAAATAATGCATTTAGCAAACAAAATTTGAAAAGTTAATAAAAAGAACAAAAAAATGGTGCAACAAACTGTTAAACACATACTGGTATTTCAGTGCATGTTGAGCTTATTTCATAGTACAATGTATAAAGCTTTAACGAACTATTAGGCAACATTTTTTAGTAGGTCGTATAACGCTTTAACGAACTATTAGGCAAACAGTGTTTATTAAAAGCTACAGTAAAAATCCACAAAGGAAACTGGCAACAGTATGATGTATTGGTAACGGAATACAACAGCAAAAAAATACACTTTTACTATTTCCTGCAGTTGTCTAATAGATTACAAAACGTTGGTAACGTCACACAATAGGCGGGTATTCACTGTTTTTAACTTGAAGACGATAATCTAAGTAGAAGCTGTGAGTCGGTAAAGTTTTGGTACGCTGAGTGGGTAGCAATATTTTAAGCCGAGGTCATAATGATTTTTTGCACACCAACAATTTGACGAGGGTATTGGATAAGTATACCTGAGCTCCTTCATTATTAAATGCAACGACGGCTATACGAGAATTGTCAGGTCCAAGAACTATTCTTTTCGTTATTGCCGAGAGCACGTTGTCGAAGTAGCGGCCATTAGCTGGTGTAGTTGCAGCGTCGACGACGATTGTCAGGTCCATAGGTTTCGGACATTTGTAGATGGGTTCTGTTGGCCAAATAAGAAACTTTTGATCATGTATATTTCTGATATGAATAGTTCGTCACGGCTCCAATTACACAAAAATATGCTAATTAAACACCAAAATAGCAACCCAGCTACATTTGACTCTGTGTTGTGAGAAAAAAACTGTCTAACAACTGGATAAGCACACTACTACAGCAAAAAAATAAACATCACAGGATTGAGGCTGTAAAACGACATAAAATCCGCCAAAATAAAGAATACATAGTTGACCCCTACTATTTTTATCAATAGTTCTGCATAATAAAAGTCGTTTAGTTCCAAAACAGTTTATACCCTTTTAAAAAGAATCAGCAAAGTATAAATGACCAACCAAACACGTGACACAGAATCCATTAAAAATGGCTTAAAAGGGGATCTTGCGGCTTTAGATACTTTTTAAAACCACTACATTAGATCACCCAACGATACCTGGTGGTTCGACGATCGGTCGAGCACACGGAGCAGTGCAGCATTTGATACTAGCACTGTAGTTGTAACACCACGAGCCTTCTGCCTCCGACACATCAATGTGATAGCATTGTGGGAAGTCGTTAAGATTGCAACGAAGATTTGACTGAAGTGTTCCCTGGTCACTCTGCAAAAAAATATGACTTTAAATAAATCAAATGAAACATAACGATACGACTTCGTTTTTAACACGAATGAAGCTGTTTACAAGAGAGCATTTATAGCAGGAAATATGTACAAAACGTTAAAACAGTAAGGAGAACAAAAAGGGCACACATAATTGACAGTTAACGGTTTTGTAGAAACATCGCAATGCGTTTTGTGAAGAGAGCCAACATAAAACTGAGTTTGGCAAACAGTGATTAATACAGCTGACTTTGGTGCTACGTTTGAAGTTAAATTTCAAAAATGGGTCCAAGAAAAAAACGTATATTCTTCACAAGTTTTTCGGAGTGTTTTTTGTTTTAAATGTTAAAAACATGCAAATTATCTCACCTCGCATTTTATTCCGAGCCCAGTATACGATGGTCGACAGATGTCACTGAAGTTGTTTCTGTACGAAGCCCAACTCTCGAAGTCACCAACGTTTTCATGAGTCGGTTCATAGTTGCTCACCGGTTCTGGTTACATAAGTAGGTATCCGGTTATATAGCATAAAGGTCCAACAAACATAGAACAACGAGTGTACAAAAAACAATTGACTTAGAACAAGATTGGGACTTGCAATTTAAAGGTGTTTGGGGGTATGGGTCTACCTACTGATGCGCTAGTTTACATACTCCATTTTTTGCCTTCTAACGCAGTGGTTGTTAACCTACAGTTAAGGGGCCGTGTGTCACGGTTTGCCTGCCTTGCATACACGTGAGAGTTCGGACACCTTACTTCTTAACTTGTTCTGTTGTATTTTTATATCAAGCCACACGCAGCTACCACACGTGGTGTGTTCAGCAACTCAATAATAGAATGAATGTCCCGTATGTAAACAGCATCACACCACATATCGGCACAATCAGCTATGTGACGTAACAACGGTATGACGTACAACGAAGGGAAAAAAGGAGAACATTACTGTAAGGCAGAACATTACATTACTGACACCGTTGAATATGCGACACCGTGGAATATGGACTAATTAGGTTAACTACATAACCCGTTTTATTGCATATAAAGCTTGTCAACCTAAATGTGCGATTAACCGGATTCGTCTGTAGTTTCTTAAGGAACATAAATGCAAAAACGGTTAAGCGTGTTTAACTTTCTAAAAAAGTTTTAAACTTTTATGATGCGAAAAAAAAATCCATCCTTTATACAGCTGATAAGATCAAAAAGTGACGTGACTCACCCGTCCAGTAGCATTCGCACACCTCAGTGGTGCTAATCTCTGATGTCGTGGTCGTGTAAACACCAGGGGTCGTAGCTAAAAATGTGTAAAAGTTACTGGATACACACAGTGCTGGATTAAGGGTCTGCTGGCCTGTAGGCACAATTTATAAAGGGCCCGAAAATCAGGATTGCCAACTAAAAAAAATAGAATTATTAGTGTTGCCAAATCATTCTGCTGATTTTGAAGTGGCCTGGATTTTTGACTGGCCTGTAGGCACGTGCCTACTTTGCCTAATGGTTAATCCGGCACTGGATACACAAAAGAGCAAGGTAGAAGGTGGACAGGAAAATGCAGACGGCGAACACAACTTTGTAAGTTTACCATTTTAAACCAGCTTTGTTTTTGACAAAGCCAAATATATGTGTAAATATTACGTTGCTTCTGACAACTTTAGATGACATTGATAACAAACAAACAAACATGAAAGTAGAATATGTTGATGTTATTGCATTGAATCATGCTTCCTATAATGATGAAATTACAATGTTCTTCATAGTATACAAATCTTTTTCATGATGTTTCATAAATCTATAAAATTGACAATTTATGTTTTGATTCAGTAACACACCCCAGTCCCTTTTATACAGTACAAGAAAATTTTCATAATGTTTGATGTTTCACGAATCCATAACAATGACAAGTTATGCACTGGTCAGGTATTCAATAATACCTTACAATCCCTGACAACATAAACTTACTTCTGTGTGATGGTGGAACACAAATTGCGTTAAAAACAGCGTTGACGGGTCCTGGGTTGTTTAAGTTGCTGTACCAGTTCACATAAGTTACTAGGCCGTGGAATGAAATCCGTTCCATCTCAGAAATATTTGCAGCTAGTAAACCTACAGTGGCAATGTAAACTTCGCTACTTCGGTTCGTTCTTAACTCGTCAAATCGGCGAATCGGTTCGTCCAGAGAATCCTGTGGAACAAAAAAAATAGTCTGTTACTTCTGTTAAATTTTGCGTTCCTTCTGCTAAAGAAATTAAACCGTAATCATGATTTTTAGAATGGTGATAGTGTGGTGGTCAAGGACAATAGACTTTGTGGAGTTGTTGTTTGATGTTGTTAACGAACTGACAAACTTATTTTTACAAAACGCTTTAGTATTTTAAATGAGAAAAACGCTTTGTGCAAGAAAACAGTTTCAATTTACGATATTTAGATGTTTCTAGTTATAAAAATACTTTTGTTTCTTAAGTTCATTTGCAACTGTCAGAACCAAAAAAGTTTTGTTTCATAATAAATAGTTCATGTGGTTCTACAAGCCAGCAAGTATGTGTTTATTATATCCTAGAATTTGGTAAGAACAATACAGATGCCACATCTTGCAAAGGAAATACGAAATGACATAATTATCTAAATTGGCCACTAAATTATCATACATTTCTTCACATTCTTTCAGACAACTGTGTGTTCGTCTTGAAATTCTTCAGTCCATTACTATACCTTGGATCTGGCGTCGTTGATAAGTAGAACGGCCCAAGGAACATCAGAACGAGCTCCGCGATCTGTTCTCAGTATTTCATCAAGCACAGCTGTAAGAGCTTTGCCAGTGTTTGTCACACCAGGTAGTTGCTGGATGGTGTCTATGGTGTCAAGTGTAGCGTTCCACGTTGTTCCTTCGCTCAATGTTGATAAGACTTGAACCGTAGGACCGTAAGTCACTATGGCGACCTACGTTGATGCGTAAAGTAAAAAGTTTGATGCTAGATTTATAGAATGTTCAAAATTAAAAAAAAGAGATTTTTTTTCAGTTTGTTGGCATTTAGTTTTTAGAATTTGACGCCAAAGAAAAAGTGAATCGCAATATAGTCACAGCCAAATTTGTTTTCTAAACTTAGAACAAATCAAACTATTAATGCACATTAAAGATTTATATTGATGAATTTATTTTTTCATTTAAGCTTCTTTCTCAACAGATTAGCACAATTTAAGTAATAAGAAATTTCGCTGATGCTCTCAATATAAAAATTATATTGTTGTCTCTTTAAAATGAAATATACTTGATACCTGATTGGTTTTAGAAGCTATTTTCTACATTTAGTTTACTATAAATTTACGTGAGTTCCTGTGGGCTTGATGTCCAACGAGCCAAGTACTTTCCGTAAAAACTTCTTCACGCTTTTACGACGGAAAACAGCGAGTATAGACGTGTCAACTACCACCACAAGATCGTGGACGTAAAGACATTTTGGTGGAGGTGGGGCTAAAGATAGAAGAAACAAATAATATTCCGAGATTGGTTCACACTGCAGACTAGCGGTAAAAAATAAGCTGCTTTTTTTCTACAGTGAAAACTGGCAAAGAATAATCATTTGCAATAAAATAGTAACTGTCGCTTGATTGATAAGCCAAAAAAATATTACTTCGGTTAATACTGTGATCACTAATTGTTGACTGCACTAATACCAGAGTAAAGCCCTCAAACAGCAGTAGTATTTTATTTGTAACAAGATAAATGTATTTTGTTAACGTCTTCAGTATTTTAGGACAAAAATTGTTTATCATGTTAAATAATTATTTAAAAATTTATAAATTATAATTTATTACAGGAAATCTTTTAAGATTAGTTTATTGCAACAAAAAATCTTCGGATTTTATGTTTTACCAAAATTGATTACTAACCCTTACGACCGTAAAATGGCATTTTAACACACACAAAAGAAAAAAATGGTAAATAAGTGCACACGTTTTACACACATTCATTGGGTATATTGACGAAACTTACCTGGTGGTGTAATAGGGGCTGTACACAAGTGTTCGTAAACAAATTCCAGAGCATCAGGAATCGAAGAGTTCGGTTTTACCCCAGCATTCATATCAGCAAAACTTGGGTAGTGTTGCACAGGTATACTTGGTATGGATTGGTTGAGTTGATCCACTGTATTTCGTTGCATTCCCACCACTACAATATCTCCATTTACTACCGTTTTTACGTGGTCGTAAAGTTGGGTCAGAGGACCGGTGAGATTACTCTGTAAAGTTTGTTTTCTGCTGTAAAGTGGAATGTTTAGGATTGTTATGAAAGTAACTGCATATATACATATCGTATCAAGAAAATAATTGGTCCACAAAAAGTAGAAATGGTATGTCACATCTATTCGTTTTTATGCCCGATTGATTTATTAAGATACATCGTTGTTTTTGTGCATACGTCTTTTCTGTGGAACCATTACTGTGCTTTACATATATTTACAGTATTACGATACAGCGATGTTTTTAAACCAAACTACACCTAGATTTTGTAAACTACATTCCTTATTCGAATAAAATCATATTGCATTATTTGGCATGAAATATGCAAAAATAAATTAGCATCAGTGCAGTAAAATTGAATCAAACCAAATGAGTGAAAGACCAACTAGGTTGCTAAACGTTCAGAATCTTCCAAGAGCTAAGTCAGCCAAACGTAAACTATGCACAAATAAATTTATATGAGGTAAAACAATGTTATAACTTTTGAATGTGCAGAGATTGTCACACCAGGTTGGAATTGTTACAATATAAATATTATTTTGCAAACAAGAATATTTCCCTTGCGACGTACAAAACTAAATTTAAACGTCATACCAACCTCGTTAGGTTCGTTGGTAACAAGCAAAACCGACCAGGTTGTATTTTCGTTCATTGCTTTAGCTGGTCTTATCACTCTGTTGATCATCTTATGGATGACTCTGTCGACTCTGGGAGTTATTCCGCTCGGTTTTGTGTTGATCCCATCTATGCTGTTAATCACGTCTTCAATGGTCGGCGAGTCGCCAATGTTAGTTACAATTTTACTGAATTTGGAGTACAACAACAGCGCCACCTAAAGACAAAAGTACATTGCAAAACAAATTAGACATAAACCACAATTTTCATGTTGCTTAGTGGGTAAGCAACAATCCAAACTGTGTAATTATTATTGGGTGTCTTTGAGTCGTATTGTCAAGTAATTCAATGCTTTAGTACGCTATGGTTAATGCATAAAGTTCAATCAAAATTACACAATAAAACACGTTAATAACCATGAAATGGGAGATGTGATGCAGTTGTGTTTTTACATTTGTATGTAAACTACACTTTAAATATAAACGTAACCATTCTGACGTTAGTTATCCCTTAAAACATACATAGTAGGACTTAATCATTGCATAGCAAACACCAATGACAGTCAGATAACTCAATCA
Source organism: Phallusia mammillata (assembly GCF_965637545.1). Taxonomy (NCBI): domain Eukaryota; kingdom Metazoa; phylum Chordata; class Ascidiacea; order Phlebobranchia; family Ascidiidae; genus Phallusia; species Phallusia mammillata. Next base: position 12,790,149 of record NC_137253.1, read on the forward strand.
TTGTGAAGATAACTTAAAATTTTCTAACATACTTTAGTACAAAAAAGTATGGTATTCCAGTTTTTGATACCTTTGTTTCGTTGTCTTGAACATTGAACTTGCGCACGACACGTTTCAAGAACTTTTTCATTTCTTCGAAGTCGGATTGGTTGGTTCCACTGGTGTCAACCGCTAACACCAGATATGGTGAATGTTCGCATACTGGTGCCTCAGTGGTGAAAACTTCAGTGGTGGTAACTTCAGCGGTAGTGGCTGGTGTGGTAATTTTGGTTGTCACTTCCGTTGTCTCTGTGGTAGGTTCCTCGGTAGCAGCTGCTAAGTTTGAACACAAGAATGTTTTGTTTTTTGTTAAGATTTATGTGGTAATTTTGGCATACAAAGTTGTTGACATAAGCGTACCTGTCGTAACGTTTGTGACAAAAACTTCGCAAATCTTATTCTGTACGGCTTCAATCGTCCTTGGCAGCTCGTCAACGGAATGGAAAGTCAAAGTTCCGTCGTCGTGGTTTAAAGTGGTCAGTTGGTCAAAGTATGGGATCTCTTCCGGCCCTGGACCAACAGTCACCAAACGCACATTCAAGGCCTCAATCTTACGCAACTCAGTCATCAATTCAGTAACGTTATCCTTGGGCAGATGGTCAAGCATAAGAACGACCACTTTTTCGGCGTTTCGCCTGATTCCATCACCCAGCAACAAGTGGTAGACGCTGTATTCCAAAGCCGGTGTAAGGAAAGTTATCTCTGATAGGCGTGCGAGGCCCTCAGGTGATTTTAGCTGCTTGTCAATAGCGTCGAATGCCTCCCGTTTTGTATGACTGTTGTGTAGATTAATGATAAGCTGCGGTACCGGTCCGTACTCTACCAGCGAAAAACGAGTTTTCAACACCTGTAAGTTACAAAAGTGTGTTGTTTAAAGCAGGATATAGATATTGGAGTTTTGGGCGTAATGGTTTTTATCTCGGACTTGGATGTGGTGTTAAATTTTCAGTTTTGACAGAACAAGTCTAAATCCGAAATTCATTTAGTTTAGTTCCTTGTTTTGACAAAACTTATACAGGTGTTTTAATTTCAAGGCCAAAGTCCGAAAATTAAATGTGTGTTTGAGTATGATCATTTTAAGTCTATATACAAGGCGGCCGGATTCTAAACTAAAAATAAACTTAGAGTTGGAACTTAAGCCAAAATTCTTAATAAGTGAAGTTTAGTTACCTAAAATGAAAGATGGTTTTGCGAAACACCTTGCATGATGATATAATAGGTTTGGGTTTTTAACGTCATCTCGGAAATAAAAAATAAAGATTTCAAAAATTAAAATAAACTCACATCGAGGTCCATTCTTCTAACTATGTCTTTTATAAATGCACGACTAAGAGCAGTTCCATACTCTGTCATCAACATGTGTCGGTCAATAAGAAACACCAAGTCCATGATAACGGGGCAGACCCACGGTGGAGGAGTAGGGGGCGACTCGGTTGTCACAGAGGGAGTGCTGATCACTGGGGAGGTCGTGGCCCCTGGCAAGATGGGCACGTGACACAAGGAGTTGTACATGAAGGATACAACCGGCATGACGAAGTAGGGAAGAAACCTTGCTCTGTGTAAACAGAAATGAAGATTAATTGTGCATTTTGAAAGTACCTTAGTATAGTAGGCGTGGTTAAACCCAACAAGATGGACACATACCTGTACGCGTTGACATAGCCGTAGTAATTTACAACTCGGTCCCAGCGGGCAGAGCCCGCGTCGTCGGTCACTACAGAGGACACGACAATACCTTCAGATAACAGACCCTTCAGCTCCCCAGCTGGGATAAACGTTTCTGGATATCTTCTCATTATAAACACCACTATACGTCTTACGCCGGGTTCTAAGGTTCTTCCGTAGGTTTGAAACAACTCTTTTGCGGCGACAATACCCTTGACCATCGACAGAGAGCCGGTTGAAGGCGAGACTTGCATATTGGCAGCTATTGCGTTTTTGAAGTCTTCCGGTGTCTTTGCCATGCCGTCGGTAACCGGAATAGCGTTCCGGCCGAGACGTATAATTGCGGCATGTACAAAATCGTCGCTAAAAGCAACAGCGTCCCCAAATATTCCAAGGAATCGGCGTAAGGCATAGTCTGAGATTTGACTCGCTGTTAGAGCGTCGTCCACAACAAACACAGCGTCCACTTTGCATGGGAAAGTTGGTACAGGGGGTGCAGGAGACACTGTGGTTGTAGGTGCAGGTGTTGTAACATTGCCGTACTCACAAATCAACTCAAGAGCTTCGTATTCCAAATCTACAAGCGCATGCAGAAAAGCAACAGGAATTGTTCCGTAGTCGACAGTTGATAACTGCGCCGGGTTTGGTATACTTATTCCCCCTATCAGGTAGGTGATGACAGTAACTCCACGCGTTCGAGCAGTTTGAACTTCGGACAGCACATCATCAAAGCTTTTCCTTGCCATCATCATGAAAATCACCTTCCTGGCTGTGTACCCAATGGAACGCGGATTGGAGCTAATTACGTTATCTAGAGCGTACCGTAGCGCCTTTCCGGCGTTAGGGGCAGTGGAACGGCCGTAATGGTTCAGATTATTTACTGCTTTCACAACCTGTGGTGCTGTGTAATACTCGGCAAGATTGAAATCCAATTCTGGGTTCTCGCCGTAGCTTACCGCTGCAAACCGTGACCTTGCCTCGTAACCTTGATCTAGCAAGGTCACCTGACGTTGAATAAACGACATCAGCTGTTGGCTGTCGGACGAAGGACTAAGCAACGCAGAGTCATAGACATATACACCGTCGACGGCCGTACACACTGGAACTTTTATTTTAGGCGGCGGCGTTGGTGGTGCGGGTGTTACTGGAGCGCAGAATTTATTCACAAGGTCGTATGCTGTGTGTGGTAGGAAATGTGCTGGGCTAACAGGGAATTGCCGGTAGCTGAATTCCTCGATGGCGTGTGATTCAAGAAAGTTCGTCTCGACTGCTATAGCGTGAAAACTAACGTTCAAAGCACGCATGCCGTCCCACACGCGGTTGCTTATGACGCCCGTGATAAGGCGATTTACTAAGATGACGATTTCGCGAAATGGGTTGCGCTCAATGCTCTCGGTGTAGTTAAGCATGTCAATGGCAGCTTGAAGGTAGGCGTCCATATGTAAAGGTGCATTGGGGACTTTGGGACGCACACGCTCAATGGCATAGAGCAGTGTCACTTCATATATTGGGCGATTTAAGAAGAGGATGTTGCGTGGCGCATCACCGCTGACTATTAATCCGGAATGAGTTTTGTATTTATCATAATTGATCAGCCCGTCCATCTCGTTAAAGTATTCCTTGAGATATTTCAATAGTGTCTTGTTCGATAACAGGGCCTCGTCTACTATGAACACTATGTCGGCCAAGGGGCTGCAGGGTGGAGGTTTGGGTGGTACAGCAGTAGTCGGCACAGTCGGGGGCGCCGTCGCGCCAGAGTATTCGCGACAAAGACGATCCACAATTCCACGCTCAACAGCATCGATTTCATCGTGACTGGCTGTGGAGAAAACCAAAGACTGGTTGTTCGCTGGAAAGGAGCTGAGACGTTCATTGAGCGCTGCATCTGGTCCGACTGATAAAAGTGAGATTCCATTGGTTCTCAAACGTTGAAGCGAGTTGTTTAAACTAAGATCTTCAAGCGGTGCGCGATGCATAAGGTTGATTATAAACTTGCCATGATGGGCGTAGCGGTCTGTACGTAGTGTGAACACGCTTTCAGTGAGGTAATCCAGTGCTTTTGGGAGTCCTAGAGGACCTGAGGCATCGCCATTGTACTCTAACCACACTATAGCCTCTTCCGAGAGCAGGCCTTGATGGAAATCGTCAAGGCCAAACGCCAATGATGGTGGAGCATCACCACCATACAACACTGTAGCTACTCGGACAGCTGTACCCACTGCAAAGTTATCCATAGTGTTGATAAGGAGTTCACGGACTTGAGAAGCATTGCTGATTAACCAGAGGCGATCTAATAGGAACACAATGTCAGCTACTAAATATTCACAAGGCACGTAATGTGGAATCAACGGAGCTGCGGCGCAGACTGCCTCAAAGACTTGGAAGCCTGAGTCTATGAGCTGAGACATGGTAAGAATATGAGTGTGGAACTGTTTGCTGGTAACAAGATTCCGGGTGTCGGAGTTCACAGCCTTGGGGAATCGAGAGAGAACAGACATGACAATGTGATTGCTGTAGATTTGTTGCAGCATCGTTATGTTTACCGGGCTCGGTTTTCGGGATAACAAAAGCTGAAAATAATAGACGATTTTGAGTACACTGTTCACGGTTTTAAATAATCTTTTATTTCTTACGAACTAATGATGACAATATCACTTGTCGAAACGTATTAGTCATGTTTGATACACAAATACTGGCTCTGATTTTTTTGCTCAGGTTAGGATTTTAAGATATGTCGAGAGAATCAGGATTAAGTTAAAGCACAAAACAAATTTGAGGGTAAACAGTATTTTGTAGCTTCTCCAAAAAAAGAACAAATTAATCAAGTTAAATCAAATAGTTTGAACATCACTGAACTTGACATTTTTGCAAGAAATTAATACAGTTCCTATAAAAAAAAAGTATTTTGAGACACTAAACACAGATCTGTTTATAAGTTTAATGAAAACGAATATTTAATAAAGCAACAGATTATATACAATTCAATGACCCAACTTACAATGATAGTTTTGTTTCCAGCTCTGGTCGAGTTCAACATTCTGATGGCTTCAAATATTGCCTCGTTCGTATTCGCTTTTAAAGCTGTTGGCTCTGGCTCAGTTGGACCTCTCAAAGAGATTACATTGATCAAGGTGAGAATGTCGTCCTTGGTTTTCGTTGCATCAAACGGTTGGACAACTTTAGTGGTGTTACCTTCGTTTAGGATTGCCACCTGACAAACAAAACATTTAGTGATACTGTGTCGTTCTAGGTTCTCAACAAGGGTTTGGTTTTTAAACTTTTCAAACATGCGGCGCATTACCAAAATAAAATTTCGTGCACACTTTATAGGCCAACAACGCAAAAATTTTAAAAAGGAAGGTAATTTGCCGATATAGGGTAGTGGATTACATGGCTTTCAATAATAAATTAGTTAGAAAGTAGCTTTAACGGTTGTACATGTTACATTTTGTCATTATTAGCACACCTAGGACTCTCTCCGGACGCATATCAAACTGAAAAAGGTATGACGTAAAATACACGCAAGCTTTAACTTGAAATCGGGGGCCGTCTGTTTGTTTCCCTCAAAACTTGTTGTATAAATATCGAGCTTTTCAAATTTTCTAAACACATTATTTTTTCACCTGTACGGCTTCTGGTCCAATCGTGATTCGATCAAGCGCGTTGTGAAAAAATTTGCGCAAAGCATCTCGCGTGGACGGGGACTTCGAATTAGCCAGAGCACTATCCACAATAAATACGACGTTGGAACGTTCTTCGCAAAGGTAAGGTGGTGTTGTGGTAACTAAAGGTGTTGTTGTGGCAACTGTCGTTGCTGAAAAAAGTAATAAAAACATGAATTGTTTACATGTTTAAATATGCGTAAGTTTAACGTGGATAAAGAAAACTTTAAATTACAAAGTAAATCCAAAATATAACATACAACTTTTGTGTCAAATTTTAAGTGACAGAATTGACAAGCCGCCGTTATTACCAGTGGTTCCGGTGTATGGTTGAGTAGTCGGCACAGGAGTAGTGGCAGGAGTGGTTATCAACAGCGTTGGGGGAAGTATGAAGTACAATGCTGATAACAAAAGAATACAAGTCAGTACCAAAAACAATCTTTCAACGCCGATTCACAAATACTCACAATCGCAAATTTCTTGTGCTAGTGCCTTCATAACATCATGGTTTACCAGCCCGCTGTAACCACCTCCTATGACCTTATAGCGTACATCTGGGTAAACTGAATCGAAGAGCCCAGTCAGCATAGCTAGATTAGGGTTAGGTGGCGCTAGAGCGCTTGCATCCGAACCGGTTGGCGTGTTTCCATTTACCCCGCCATTGACCCCACCATTGACCTCGCCATTGACCCCGCCATTGACCCCGCCATTGACTCCGCCATTAACCCCGCCATTGACCTCGCCATGGACATCACCATTGACCCCACCATTGACGCCAAAACCATTTACGTGCCCGTTGACAGCACCATTGAGGTTTCCATTTAGTTCTGGTGTGGCGCTGTCGTTTGAAACAATAAGGACAAACATTCTAAACCGCATTCCCGTTTGGTTAAGAGCTTTGATTCCTTCACGTAGTGCGTCAAGTCTTTGATATTCATCAGCATCGATCACCATAACAAGGGATTGCGCGATGACAAAGCGCCCAAAGAAGTCCATTCCAGGGATGTTGAACCCTGTTACATGAAACATCCAATCTCAAAAGGGTAATTACAAAAATTTCTTTGTTAAGACCAGGAGTGCACAGCCTTTGACCGTATGTCAACATTTAGTGATAAATAGCAACAACTTCGTGATACGAGCATGTATATCAAAACATGTCTAGCGCAAGCCTTGGAGCGATAGGTATTTGGCTTCAGAAACGGCGTTCAATAAAACTTAAAACGGAGAACGGAGTTCAATGTTCTACAAAGTTAGTAGGCGTATGTTGGAACGCCACAAGGGTTGTCGTTACTGCCAAAAACCGATGAATCGGTCAACAATATCAATAATGCATAGTAGACCAGAACATTGCGCTCAAAAACTTATGTACAAATGGTATCTTAAGTTGTCCAGTTTATGTTTACCGACAAGCTGCTCTGAAAACCGCTGCATGGCTGTGCCAGCGTTTCGTGAATGTGTTGCTGGAATTTGTAGGTTTTCGACCTTTTGTCTGAAGAGAGGACCCTGACTGTTGTACTCGTTGGTCGCCACGAAATACGGGGAAGTTGTATGGATGTTGTCATCATAAGTGATCACTGTGGGCTACAAGAAGAAATTAATTTATTTGTTCATGTTTGTGCTAATGCATTGTTACGTTTGCCAATTGACGAAACCGATTTGCCCAACCCGTTTTAAATTGAATCTTTTCAGCATGCTACAGTTTAGGATTTAGTATATGCAAAACTTGCCATCTTCCGGATGCCATTAACCAGAATCGTCTTTGTCGACAATTTGCATTATTAAGTTTTCAAACATCTGAATTCGAACGTAACGTCATTGGGATAAGGCTTCAAGTATTTAGTTTTCAATTAGTTACAAAAACCCACACACAAACAGAATAGCTCTAACCGTCAGCGCTTGACGGCTAAATTATTATTTTCGCATTAAGTACATTGTATTCAATAAAAATTGTTTACCAAGTGGTAACTAACGGCAATATGCGGGCACCTATGGTATTAAGTACCACCACAAGATTCCAGACAGTTTGCTCGAAAAAAAAACACTCTTAAAAAATTATATTGTCCATGTTTTCAGCTCACCAAGGTTTGTGCGTTCGAAACTACGAAAAACTTCGACAGTTCTTTAACAAAAGTTTTCAGTGGTGTGATGTCCTGATTCAGTTGTGAGTTAATATCAGTGGATCCGTCCAGCAAAATGATCAAATCATTTTGAGTGAACTCGCATCCAACAGCTGCAATGTGCACAAATATATTTAGGTTTGGATCTGAAATGGAAACGTCCTTTTTTTTCTTTAAAATTTAGCCACTAAACTGATAAAAAAGAAAATTGTACATGTGGTTTTTTCCTATGATTTCTATTTCCATCTTTTAAACTTGATGTATTTTTAACAATTAAAGTAAAAAAAAATTACGCAATGGTGTTGTGACTTCAGGAATGGTTGACTCAGTAATAGCAGTGGTTCCAGTGGTTCCAGTGGTTCCAGCAGTTCCAGCGGTTCCAGCGGTTCCAGCGGTTCCAGTGGTTCCAGTCGTTGGTGTGGTTGCTGTAGCAGTCGTGGTGGTGTAGTTAGTGAGCACTGCAACGAACAGATGGGTAAAAACACGCAGAATGCATTACGACCCAAATTTCAATAAACCATTTTTTTTTAATTTTACAGTTGGTCTAGGGTTGAACAATTTATATGCCTGGTTTTGCCTTGGCTTGGGGGATTTGACAAAAAATGTAATAAATACACATAATTAAACAGTTTTTCATCGGCAAATGTTAGTTGCACTGTGTTTTGTTTCAAATGTTAGTTGTAACAAGCAACTTTTAAGTTAACATATAGTAGATGTTCGGGTTTCGTGAACTTACTGTTGCGTAATGCAACATGGTGCCATTTGCTAACTATGGTGTTGAAATAACACAGACAATCAATCATTTCCGTTATGCCTCAAATAACAGGCGAACGGCAGAAGGATGTGATATTGCTCGGTTTGCTCAGATGGGACAGGAAACGTTTAGGCTTGCGTTGTTAAAAGAAACAAACCATGCATTTCAAAAACGAATAACTGACGCATTCTTTATCGCAACTATCGTAACTTTATTCGCGTGTATTCTCTTTTTATTGTGTAAAGTTAGAAGCGCATTACGCAAACTGGCAACCGGATATAAAGGCCGCGCCCAGTTGCGTCAGTATATATAGGCCTCGCCCAACTGCGTCATGTTTATGTAATGTAATGTTATGTTTTATTGTTATGTTTTGTTTTCGAGTTTGTAAATCTTTGTTATAGTATAATCTTACATTGCATCCAATAAAATCAAGAGGTGGTGTGGTAAAGGTTGTAAGTATTTAGGGGGCATAGCCCTGCTAAATAGTTTAACTCTAATTTAAACTAGAAAATAGTGCACAGAGATCGTAAGCGTTAGAGTGAATTCACCCCTGATTGACTATAAAATTAGATTTTAGTTTGTGACGACAGTTTAGGACTTGAGACAGATAATTCAGTCTCAATAGGCTAACTGTAGCGTTAACACTTACGAAATAATTTTATAAACTCATTGTCCGAAGACTCTTGGTTAGGATCAGGATTAATGAACTTACTGCAAACTGCATCTCTTATTTCTTTCACGAGGTTTTCCAAACCCGGACTTCCCATAGGAAGAGTTATTATATTTCGTGGTTTAACTGCCGGACCCACGGAATTTTTTAGAGAAGTCACATCAGTAGTTGTTGGGTCTCCTGGCACCACAAGGGCCACTATTTCAGTTCCGTCGAACCTGGCAGCGGTCAAGGCTCGGTCAACTGTGACGTCAGCGGCATCAAGAGGCGGCGAGTCGATTGACGTCACTTCGATGATGGCCACGCGACGTACGCCAGGTCTTCCACCGTTGCTCGCTGTAGAAATAATATTCTTAAGGTTTTAATGCGATGTGAAAAAACGTGTAACTATAAGGGAGTTACAAACAAAACGAAGTTACACAGAAAAATTGAGTTGTACGGTTTTTCTAATGGTCAATATATCTTCTGAATCTAATTTTAATGATCTTACGTTTGAATTTTTGGTTGAGTCCTTCTTGTATCAAGGGTGCGCTCCTGTCCTTGATTGTGTTCGGCGTCTGAAGGTTGTCAACCAAACGCAAAAATTCTTCTGAGTTTGTGGCTGAATCCAGGGGAAATCCCGTCGGGGGATTCCCATAAAGCTTGTCGGCGTAAAACTCGACCCCGATCTACAAAGTATATTATTATTCATAAATAGTTCTAGAAAACAAATGCATTTCCGCAGACGACAAAATATAATATCATAAACCATATCAGAAACTGGATATTTACCTGCGTGTCATTCGGGCCAATTTTAAAGTTAAAATCAAAAGTCCTCAAAAAGTTTTTAAAATTTTCCACGGGTGCCAATTGTCCAGGGGCACTTTTCCGCGAACCATCAAGAATAATGAGCAGGTCGGTGGGTTCCATGTTGGCACACTCTGACAAAAAAATCCAACATGCAAATACATGACAAGATCACAAGACACTCACCAAAAGGTGAATGTATTATGAGTTTTAAAAGATAAGTTCTTTTAAGCGATAACACATTAGCTCATACCTGGCGCAGGTTTTCTTGTTGTAATAGAAGGTGTCGTTTCAACAGCTTAAAAATCAATCAAAAAAGAGTAAATGAAAAATAAACTAGAATAGTGGTTTTCCTATATATTGCCAGTTTATATATACTACATCATAAGTTATTTAACGATGTATCACACATACAATTTACTATATTTATAATGGATATCCATTTGGCACCTACATTTCGGTGGGTCCCTATCTTTTTCCTGGCACTTTATAACATAATTGTTTCTGCAAGCATAATCTAATGGGTCCCCACACATATACATATGCGATTTGGTAACAGTAAAAATGGGGCACAATCATTGTTAGATATTTACCAATTTACTATACACATCATTTGATCTACACATATGATTGTTTTGCAAGCAAAAACGAATGAGTCCCCACACGCGCGTTTGTGCGGATTTATGGTAAACAAACGTCCTGGTTATTTTTAGATTCTTAAGGAAAACTTAACCAACTTTAGCCTTAACCCAACTTTAAAAGTTTTGTCCGTATTCTTTTTGCATCATTATTGTCATATAATTACAAAAAACAGTGAATAAGAACAGGAAAAATACTTTCAATTTAATCTCATGCTTTGACCTTGATATTGTTGTTCAAGGTCAGTTTTTAAACACTATTTTCCAAAACTGAAAATGTGCTTGATAACTTTATAAAACGACATAGCATAGCTGCGCAAAAACAGCTGATTTCTAGCACCAACACGACTGTCTCGTAAAACGTCCGTCTGGACGTCAAGCTGAGCACTCACGCTGCATTCACCCGCCTTAATCGTAAACAAGTGAATTCTGAGCACTCCCGCTGCATTCACCCGCCTTAATCGTAAACAAGTGAATTACTACTTTGAGAGTTGAGACTTCTATCTGACTGACAGTGTACACATATTATGGGCTGTAAAAGTAACAATTTGGCCGATTAAGGCAAATTTTTAAATACTAAACGAATAACCTGCTGCAAACAATTGTTTAACATTTCAGCACATTAAGGCTTGTATTTCTGGCCTAAAACTTATTATTTTGGGATTTAAGGGGTAAAAATGGGTGAATCCAATAAAAAGTTACAAAATTCGTTAGAATAGCTTACATTGCACCAACCAACAAAGCATGAAACCCTCAGATTATGTACTTGGGTCAGTACAGCCGTTTTTAATTTTTTTCGTTTTGGGGGCCTGTGGGTGAACCACTGGGCCCTTTGGGGTCAAACTTCAGGAGGATCAAATTCGGAACAATAACTAACATCTGTGCCAATTTGAATAAATTTAAAGCACTCTTTCTTGACCAAACGCATTTAACAAACCAGCATTAGACAGAAACGAATATTTTGGGGTTTAAGGGGTGAAAATGGATAAACCTTTTTTTAAGGTACAAAATTATTTGAAATACCTTATATTGCACCAAACAACAAAGCACATAACTCCTAAATGAAGTACTTTAGCAAGTATAGCCGTTTCAAAAATTTCACGTTTTGGGGGGCTGTGGGTGAACTGAGAGATCAAACGGGGTCAAAATTCACAAGGACCATCTCTAGACCAATATCTATAATGTGTGTAAATTTGAAAAGGTTTGAACCATTCTTTCTTGACCAAAACGTGGGAACAAATCCGCGTTAGACGGAAAAAAAGAAAAAAATATATAGACAAAAACAATATTTGTCCCCTTCAGGGAAGGGGACCCATAATTATATTGCAGTTTTTTTTAAAAAAGTAAAATTATTTTGCAATTTTATGCCGAAGTGCACAGAATCTTCCAGGGACGGATTTAAAAAAAAAATTAAGGGGGGTGTCCAAAAATTTTTTGGGAAATTCCCTGATGCGATACTGACGTTGTATGATACGATTTGGGTGTTCCCCTTTCTAAAAAAACGTCATAACTTTGACGTCACTCACTCACCCAAAAAAAGTGCGGTCGCAAGGTATCACTTTTGTAACTACGCTGTGCATAATGCATAACAGAGATTTGGGGTTGGAAAAAACTGTTTTACTAACATGCACGCACAAAGCTTGTGATGTTGCACTGTTTATAAATTCATAAACATAACCAATAGTTACCGCCCTGATCATTTGCGTCTCTTTAATTAAGAAGTTTAAACGACATTGCTTTAACTCTAACACAACACAAAATGTTTACCGATATATTTTCTTGGCGAGCCGCAAAAAGAGGAACTTTTTTCTACTAAAACCTAAATTTGCTGTTTAATCGTCTCCACGTTTTGAGACCTGAGTATTATTACCCCATGCACCTTTGAAATCGCTCTGTTCTGATGTTAGCTATAAAAAATTCAACGCGTTTATACCACAATACGCCGCCTCACGCCAAAGCTAAATACTTAATTTACACGTCAAATGACAAGTAGTTAATTGTTTCGTTGCTAAAGTTCAAAACGACGCTTTAAGCAGCAGAGTGCTTTGTCCATAATTGCAAGCAGGTTCAAAACAGAAAGTACAAGACCCCAACCCAACTTGTAACTTTAGCATGCCGCAAAGGCGAGTGGCATTTCTTATTATCTGTTATCCATTAGACAAAAAAAAGAAAAACAACATTTGATTTTAGCGAAATTGTTAAAATTTCCAATTACGGCTCTTGGCTCTACTATCTAGCTTACTCAGCAAAACTGCTAATGCAAGATAAACGTGACTGTTAAAATACATTAGTTGCTTAAAGAAAACCTTTGAAGGGCTGAACGCCTTTTTGAAACGATGACTCGCCTTTTAAGTTGCGCAACGTTACGAATGCAATAAAATTGGTTATTATGCAAGGCATAAATAATGCCAAGCATTGACAAGTTGCCAATTACATGTACCATGGTTCGATTTACACCGATCGAATATTTGTGACAAACAATTACGTGTTTGGTAGGTCATAAACATTTTAACATTGAACGTTTTAAACGGTTTAGTTGGATTTAACATTGTTTAAATGCGAAAACAGCTTAATACATTACATTTAGTGCAGTCAGCACTTTTGACTTTAGTGTCCTTGGCGGATAATTACTTTTCTATTGTCAGCACAATAAACTCTTCATTTTAAACCTTGTCACGTCACAATAAACTTGTTACGTCACACCCAATACAAAACGATAAAGACTCACGGCTTTGAGATAACGACTTCCTGTAATCATGCAGCGGTAAACGGAACGTTTGGCCTATTTAATTTTCGCACAACTTTTTTAAAATAGGGGTTCGGCAAATTTCACCAATTTTCTGAGGGGGGTGTCAAAACACCAAACACCCCCGTCTAGATCCGCCCATGGAATCTTCACATACAAATCGAGATGTTTAAATACTAATATCTTGATTTTTTTAAATCTTGCCATGAAAATTAGTAACAGATCTACAACATGCAAAAGCACACTAATAAATCGTTACTTACTTATTTCTGGAGAAACAGGTGGTGTAAACGTTGTGTATTCTGCTGTCATAGGTCGATCTATATAATAAAGTCATAAGGTGTAGTTTCTTTACGCTTACTTTCCTCATTACTTACAAATGTTGCACCCCTAAACACGACTCCCTTTATTAAAAACAAGCTTCTACATTTACATTAATTATTCTTACACATGCAAATGAGATCCCTTAAGGCCGGTACGTCATTCGGAAGATTTGGGAAACCCCCAGGAACTTCAATGACGTGTGTTGGCGTCACAGAGGTCCCCACGCTGTCCAAAAGCCGTTTGAATGTGGCGTTATCGGTCGGTGCATCTGGAACCACTATTGGAATCACCACAATGTTGTCTTGTATAACGGCAGCTGTGATGACATTGGCGACTGTTTCGCGACTCAGCGATGGCGGGTCTTGTGACGTCAAAGTGACAACAGCAACTTTCCGGCGATCTGGTGAACTCGCTAAAGTGTACGGAAATAGTTAAAGCCGTAATGTAAGTATTGCAATACCTGTATATGGGCTACTCATGCGCCAAGCGTTAACTTTGAGGTTTACAACTGACATTATAATGTCAAAACTATAGTTCAAAATCGTACACGGTCAAAGTTTAATACATTTTTGAATTAAATGTAGATTGGTCTTGTGCAACATATTTCGTGTTTAAAAAACAGTTGTGTATGTTAAGTTTGCTAAAACAACTAAGCTAAACACCGCTTCGTGAGACTCTCATAAAATATATTGCGTTGGATCAGAAAAACAAAACCCTAAAGTGCAAAACCCTAAAGGTATCAAAAATGTTTTACACAAAAATAATTTGAAGATTACCCGATTTTATGCGCCGTAGACTTTCTCGAATAAGCGGAGAGGAAGGCAGACGTAGACGACCGGGATTGGTCAGATTGTCAATCGCTGCAACGAGTTGATCAGTTGTGTTAAATGCGTCTAATGGAAATCCATGGGGAAATTCCTGTTGCACCGAATCGCCGTAAAATATGACACTAACCTGCAGAAGAAAATGATTAGGAAGTTTAACCACAACTTTGTGAGAATTTGTGACCAACTCATTTAGACATAGTTTAGAAAAACGCAACATCTTAAGTTAAATAAATATCACTTTGAGTTAGTAGTGTATTATGCGGTTTAACCTATATGCAAGTAGTTTTATATTTCGGTGACTAATTATGTACAATCAGTAAATTATGCGTAAATATAAGTAAAAATAAGTAAGTGATTATGCGTTTATCTAAAATTTTGTGTTGAAATAAATTGGACCTTTAAGTGAATTATGCTCTTGAAAGAAATACGCGATTATGTGGATTAGACCTTATAAATGAATTGCGCAGTTACATAAATTATGCGATTGTCAATGATGCGTATGTTAATTAAAAATGTTTTATGACACTGTTTTTCCGTTGTTACATAGTACATTTATTTGTCAACCGATGTTGGTGTGGCAAATAACCATAGACTGCAGAACGTATGTTGACATATCACTTCTTCATGCACAAGAAAGGCATTTAAATACAAGCCACCCTCGCCAGTAAGTCGCAAAAACACAAAAATACAAAAAGAAGGTGATCAGTGATCACTTACCCTTGTTTTATTGCTGGCGATTGGAAGACTTCGCACGATATCTTTGAGAACTCTCTTGTATGTTTCTAATGGATTTAAACCTGGCGGTCTGTCTGATCCGTCCAACACGAACACCAGATCGGTGGGTGGCATGTACTCACAAACTGCATGACATAAAAAAAGTTGAGCTATTAGACCACATTGGTCAAACTTAGATACATGTAAGTTTAAAAAATATATTTAAATTAGTGCAAGAAAAAATTAATATCGGATACATTTAATACAAAATAAATGTTGGCAATGCGAGTGCAAAATGAGTTTCACTTTGATTGTTGGTCAAAACAATACAAAATTGTTTGCATCTAATATTTTATTGATTGACTTAGAACGTGATGTTTTGTGTCAGGTCGTCCTTGCAGCCGTTGTAAAAAAGTGCCCACTTTTAAAAACTTATGATTAGAAACAAAGGTACTAATAACGCTTTGCTACATCTTTTACTACGCTTTATCGCCTGTGTGGATAAATGTGTTTCACAGCAATTGTTAGTCTTCGGCTAATCATTCATCGCACATACGTGAACACAAGTCACTTTGCTCTAACAAGTGCTCTAGGTTTCACAAAGGTGACCGTTTATAGTCCGGTTTTAGTGTCAAAAAAAGTAAAATGTAATAAACGACGCTGTTTTATATCTTATATTACCTGGTGGTGGAGCTGAAACTTCTACTGTTGTTGCTTCTGTCAAAACTTCGGTGGTTGTCGCTGCTTCTGTGGTTAGGACTGTTGGTAAAACTGCGCGATGTTTAAAGGTTAGTAACTGTCCGAAATCGTTTTGCGTGTTTTGCAAGCTTCATTAAAATCGAAAATAAAATAAGTATTGAGGTTTTCCGATTTTTTTGCCGCTAAACACAATACATACATAAAACGAATTTAGTCGTAAGCACTACCAAAGTTGATTTAAGCATGGTGTTCACTGTTCACCAGTGGTACCCAACCGGGAAGGAAATTCCTCCCTAGGATGGAATTTAAAACTTGATGGGAGGAATTTACACCAGTTTTTGCATGTGGTTTGTAGCAGAGTTGCAAGTCGGGCCGGGCTTTTCGGGCCGGGCTTTTCGGGCCGGGTTCGGGCCGGGTTCGGGCCGGGTTCGGGCCGGGTTCGGGCCGGGTTCGGGCCGGGTTCGGGCCGGGTTCGGGCCGGGTTCGGGCCGGGTTCGGGCCGGGTTCGGGCTTAGGTATTTGTGAGAAAACGGGCTTAAAACGGGTCTGACTTTACGTTCCGTGTCCGCCATTGTTTTTTTAAATAAAATCACTCAGCTAAGTAACAATTCTCTGGCTTTGACCTAATGCCCACGCCCCAAAACGTATTGTTTACCCCATTGTCTACTATTGTTCATTGTGTTTGTTGTCTTTCTCTTTTTTCTTTCTCATCCTTTGTTGCAAGGATTTCGTGGATAGGCCTGTCAATCAAAATTTCGGGCCTAAACGGGCTTTGCATAAACGTTTCGGGTTCGGGCCGGGCTTCGAGCTTATACTTTCGGGTTCGGGCCGGGTTCGGGTTCAGATTTCGGGCCCGCTTGCAACTCTGGTTTGTAAATAGATACTTATGGTCTGGGAATGTGACCTGTGAACTTAATAAAAGACCCAGTTTTAATTGATGTTTGTATGGCTGAGTATCTACTATCTACTATATCAGGGAGAAATGAAAATGTTTAAAAATTTTAAGGGAGAAATTGTTGTTTAGAAATGTTAGGAACCACAGGTGTACACCGTTAAAAACTTCAGTCTTTTTTGAAAGCTTTCTAAACATTCGCCGAATTATGACGGCATCTTGCGAGTCATATTCGAAATTTGATTTTAGTTGGTTGCAACCACTTACCTCCACAAACCAAATCCCGAATATCGTCGCCAAAAGACGGCAAAGAAGCAAGTCCGTCGTAAACTGACAGCACTCGGTTTTGGTCGAAATCTCCACCTACGCTGTTCGCAATTCGCAACATGCTTCGAGGGAAACCCCCCATTCGGTTTACAGCAAGCACTATGATTTCTATCCCGCTCGCCGCGTCGGTTGCCATGACTTCGGCGATGTTGGGCATCGAGGCGGAACGAAGTTCGATAATCGCTACTTTTTTCACACCCGGCCTTCCACCAAAAGCGCCTGAAAATGAAATTTTGTTTGCAATTTAAAAACCTAATTAGGGAGATTAAAGTACTTTACCTTTGAATTTTTGCTCAAATGTCTCGTTGATCAATGGTCCGTAGTTGAACGCACGCATCTTGTTTGTATATTGGAGATTGGACACAGCGTTCAAAATCGCTGATCTTGACTGATATGCGCCGAGCGGAAAACCGTTAGGGAAGGTCCCGTAGAGTGTATCGGCGTAAAGGTAAATTCCCACCTTAGTAAAGACACAATAAGAAATTTGCAGCTGAGTTTTTGTGTTATGTTTAATACCTGGGTGTCACTGGGTCCGATTTTAAGGTAACTTGTAAAGTTTTCGAGAAGTTTTTGGTGGTACGTCAGTGGGTTGTCACTGCCAATTGACTTGGATCCGTCAAACAGAAACAATATATCTGTTGGGGCCATTTCGGCACAATCTATAACCAAAGTGTTTGTTAGACAAAACATTGGCACTGGTGTACCGCATCGTCTGAAGGGTAAGTTATATGACTGTACGTTAAGTTACAAACGAAAAACTTTTTGTAAAAGCACCCAGTCGCTAAAGGTGTTTAGATTCCACACTGACGAATTTTAAAGAACACATTTTGAACTAGTTTAGAGGCAATTCAAATGCCCAGCTACCATTTTACCCGCTGTGATGTTTTAAACGTGTTTTGCAAAAAAGGTAAAAATGTGAATGGCGATTTACTTCAAATTGGCAGTTTTCACCCTTTTTACACCGCTTCAAAACAGCTTGTTAAGAAAACATTTGCCCTAATAATTTACATTAGTAGTTTAAAGATAAATAAAAAAAATTCATCTATCGTTATTTTCAGTTCTAAGCGCCTATTTCTCTTAGTTCCCTATCTTCACATGTTTGCAAACAACACCATAGGAGCTGAGACCACTACGTCTACTTTGTAACAAAATGTATCTTCGCGCGTATGTATAACTGAACCACCGAAGGTAATGGACAAAATGTAAACGTATACCTCACGCCACACAAAATTAAAACTTACAAGGGGGAGGGGATGGAGTGGTTGGTTCAGTTGTTCCTAAAGTCACCTCAGATGTTTCAGCTGGTGTCGTTTCAACCGTTGTACCCGGAGTTTCTGGTGCTAAAGTGTAA
Source organism: Phallusia mammillata (assembly GCF_965637545.1). Taxonomy (NCBI): domain Eukaryota; kingdom Metazoa; phylum Chordata; class Ascidiacea; order Phlebobranchia; family Ascidiidae; genus Phallusia; species Phallusia mammillata. Next base: position 12,808,360 of record NC_137253.1, read on the forward strand.
AATCTAATGATGACACACTGCCTTAAGATTTATAGTAAAAGTGGAAAGTTGTTCAAGTCACCGTCAACTCCTAATCATAAAAAAGATAAGAAAGACCCAAATACACGAAAAAGTCACACAACAGTTAAAGTCAAACAGTTAGCATGTGCAAAAGGTATTGAAAATTTAGTTAGAGTACAATTGTTTTTCAAAAAAATAGCAAAGGACGTCCTGAGTCTTGTAAGTGGCAAAATTGTACAATTTTATCCGTATTTAAGGATAAAAAATGACTTAAAAATAATTTGTACTTACCAACACAAACCAAGTCCTTTAGCGGGCCAGCAGCTTCAGGAACAGCCGTAAATCCTTTACTAACTGTCAGCATGTTTTTCGAGTCGACGGATGTTCCCACAAAATCCACACAGCCCTGTAGCAACGGTAGCATACCGTTTGATGCGTCAGGCGATACTAGCATGGGAATAATCTCGATTTCATTAGCAGTGGCTTGCGCAATAACATCGCTGACGGGAAGACCGAAGCCTGGTAAAGAGATACAAGGCAGCCGAACATCCAGTACTACAACTTTTCGTACCCCAGGTCGACCACCGGCAGCAGCTGAAGAAATGATATGAATTTTATGGGAAAATATGGATAGTTTGGACTTGGGATGTTAGTTTGACCTGGAAAATTAGATTTGCCCTACAATACTTGTTTTTTTTAAACAAAAGAGTCTGTTTTTATTTTTACGGATTTTGTTTGATTTAAAATGCTTAATCTTAAGTGATGCTCTTTTAAGTTAGTAAAGTATGGTCCAAAAGGTTCAGAGTCACTTCGGGGGTTACTATGTTTTAAACTTTATTAGACTGCTGCTATTTGTGTAACTCAGATTATAATGTTGGAAAAAGGCCGTACTCTAATACATTAAAATAGAAACGCAAGATTTTGTTAATAACGATTCCAACGCACACTTTGCTTAAAAATGATTACAAAAAATGCATGAGCCCAACATACGGAGAAATTTCGTGGTGAAAGCTTGTTGTAGTTGGGATGAGAAATCCATTCCAAACCGGCCAGGTGGAGATAGATTGTTGATCGCGGTATCGAGACTTTCCCTTGTCGGGTTGGCGTTGAGGGGAAATCCCTGCAGAACGTCACCGTACAGAAACACACCGATCTGTAAAAACGTTTTTTTAGAAATTGTAACTCAGGTACTATGCTCAAGGCAAAACAAGCCAAAAAATTAGTAGCAATTTTTGCACACGTTTCAAATCCTACAACTTTTTTTAATTTCTTTAAAAATTTATTTCGTTTCAAATTGTATGCCAGTTTAGTGTATCTTTTTTTCCGTTTTTAATTCACTGCAGTCAGTATTTAAGAAAATTGCCTCTGCTTATCTCGATGCTAAAACCCTGACGAACAATCCAGCGGGAGCCACATTATACACATTTGTTGACATTATTATTTTATTTTTTTGATCTGCATATGTGTATTCACTTACCTGTGTATCTTCCGGGCCGATATTAAACTTTTTCGTCATATTGACCAAGAGTGTTTTGTAGTAACTCAGCGTATTTGTGCCAGGTATCATGTCGCTCATACCGTCCAACAAGAAAATTATATCAGTTGGGGGGAGGTAGTAGCACTCTACAATAAAATAAATCATTTTATACTAGTGATCAAAAGGACGTGCAAGTGCAAGTATGGGTTCTGCAGAAAAACCTCTCACAATTGTTGGTTCTAACCTATCGACACTTGTTAAAGCAAAGTTGGGTAATCACATAACAGTTAATCGCTTAATCTGTTTATTTGCACAAAAGAATTCGGCAAATTGTCTATGCAATTAACCGAATTCGTTTAAAGCGTATTACGCGCCAGTTCTAATGGAACCGGAACGAGGCACGCAGGTCAATATATTGCTGTAATTGTGTTTCGCATAATTCATTTAGACGCTAACCTAACACACGGTAAAACAATTCCAAAACATAAAAACTAAAACCTACCATATTTTCTTGTATTTCCAGAAAATAAAAAAATAAAACAACTTTACAAGCACAGATATTTTTAGCCTTATTCAAACGTCCTCCAAGCTAACCACTTTTCAGCACAAGGGCATCACACTTTTGTAGTAACCCGTCGTAAAACGTACCTGGTAAAGGTGGCGGAGGAGTTGTAATAGCAGGCGTAGGAACAAATTCTGAACAAGATTGTTCGGTTTAGTAATAATTTTTCATGAAATTCAGGTAAAGTCAAGAAGAAAAACAGCGTACAAAAATCAAGAAATTCTTTCATTCGTCAACAACTCTTAGAAAAAGCAGTAGGCCGCAATGATAGGTTAGCTGTAAACAGCGCACAATGTTTCGACAAATTAGGTCGTCAACTGCACTGATGAAACCGTATAAAAACAGTCGTCACAATTTGCTTTACCCTTTACTAAAACTAGGGCATGTTTTGCTGCTAATATACTTAGACAAATATGTTAGTCCGAAAGAGGAAGACCAACATTCTGCACGTAGCCTATAAACATGTAGGCTATGATGGAAAAGAAACTCCCATTTAATATAATTTATATCCACTATAGCAGAGGTTTTTGGCCATGAACCACGAATTCAATTAAAAGAATATCGTCTAATATTCCTTCGTCAAGTAATGAAAAAGTAGTCATAAACACCAGCAAGCATACTGGTTTGAAATATTCTCCTCAAATGGAATTTAAAAAAATAATTTAAAGGTAAACATTTGACAGCTAACAATGGCCAACGAGTTAAATAACTTTATTCATTCTCAATGTTCAATAAAATAATGCAACTAGTTTGTGAACAAACATACTGGAGGCCTTGCGGACCACCGGTTAAGAACCACTGCACTAGACGGTTCAGCATACAGTTTAAATGAAAGTTGCATACACCCACCGGGAGGAGAGCATATCGACTCTGTTAAGTTCTTGAGCAGAATGCTTTTGTGATCGGGCGTAGGAGCGATGAATACTGGACCGGATCCGGCCATCATGTTGTTCATAATGACTCGATCAACCGATTTTACCCCAAGCCCAATCATGTGAAAACTGCTTCCGTTTGCGTACGTCTCTCGCCTTATTTCGTAAAGTTTGTCTTCCATTTCTTGGTACTTGTCCAAGTCCTGTAACCAGACAAAAACACGTTATCACATAACGTGTATTTATAATGGTAAGCTCTTTAGAAAATGTCAAGGTAGATTTTCTAACTAGAAATGAGTTGTTAAACTATGTAATATGCGTGAACGTGTCAGTTTCCGTACAAGTGTGTGTAGAAAGCCTTCTCAATTAGTTATTCAAGATTTAATCTCACGAAACTGAATTCACGTATTCAATTCAACTATTAAGAAGTTTTTCAATAAATTACTCCATTTATCACATTTTTAGCGTGCCGGTTGCCTTATGTAATTTGTGTAGCGGACTTTTTACTCTCATACTCTACCTTTTGTATTTGCCTTGTAAGAGAAAGTTTTAAGGCATGGAATTACATGGCCCTTAAATAAATAATACGCGTAAAAAAGGCTGGTAAACACTATTTTAACTTTTTCACGCCTAGAAAACATTTGTCACGACAGTCGACAGCCAGCAAATTATAATCCCTATTGTCATATACTGACTAAAATCTAAAAAAAAAACATTTAAAACTAAAAATAACCAGAATCACCTTAGCCCGTCCATCCGTAACGACGACTACTACAAGAGGAACGTTTGGTCTTCTTCCAGGATTATGAACTTCCACACCCAGTTTATGAATGATGGCGGTGTAGAGATTCGTCGTGCCGTGCAGCATTTGTAAATTACTGATGGCTTTAACCATTCCGGACTTGTTTCTTATGTAGGTAGAAAGATCCCACTCAATATGACTTTCACCCCCGAACTGCAACACTCCCACCTTGGTTAAGAGAAGTATGGACCAAATTACAGCTTAAGCGGAAAGCACATCAAAATAAGCTAAATATGCCAACTTTTTTCATGCCCGATTGTGTTAAAAGAAAACAGAAAAAATGTTGCATAATGACATTTAACATTTTTCAGTATTCAATTTTTAATATTTTTTTTGCATTCGTGTTGCAGATCCATTTTAAAAACAATAAACAAACGTTAATCATATGCACTCATCGTTTGTACTCCATTGATTGAAAATAAATTACCTGATGCATTAATGTATTGTCAAAATATACAGTGTTTTTATTTGTTTACTTACTCTTGTATAATCGTTGTCAATATCGAAATTTTCCAAAAATCCGTTTAATATATATGTCAGGACTCCCAAGCCTCTTTGCCCTATGCTGAATGAAGTGTCCAACACGAAGACAACGTCCGCCTCACAACCTTTTACTCCTAAGTGCAAGAATAAAATACATATAACGCACTTTATATTGCTTTGAAAGTTTAAATATCGTGTAATCCCTGGAATCAAGTTCGTTTATATAACGTGTCATCCGCTTAGCGGTTAGACGTTGTCACTTATTTCTTTCCAGCTCTGTCGGTTTGAGCAGCATCGAGTTAGGTCCACAAGTGATGTGGCATTCACTGCATGTTTAATTCCCTCTATATATTGCAGTCTTTGCCTTCCCCTTGATCTCTTGCCGTGGGGTCGTCCATGTAAACCAGTGATTCTCAAACTGTGTGCCGTGAGAGATTTCCAAGTGTGCCGCGAAATATTTTCTGATTAAAGTGCAAACATTCCCTCATGTTTTAGGATTTATGACGAAATACTGGTGTGCATAACAACGTTTCCAAGCTCATATTTTTGTTCTTGGCAATGAAAAACATCCATAGCCACCAGAATAAAGTTGAAAATTAACATTCTGTGAAAAAGGTTTTTTATGTTAACCTGCGAAGTGTGCCGCAAAAGAAAATTATAGTTTTTTAATGTGTCGCATGCTCAAAAAGTTTGAGAACCACTGATGTGAACACAAGTATTCCAAAGTTTCAGGGTGTCGATTTATGTGTCCATAATATTTTAGACATTGTTTTTGCATGAATCTAATGAATTGATGTTGTACTTTCAGTTCTTTTAATATGGAGTTGTTGGTCCTATGTTCTTTCCATGAAATTCTTAGCAAGCGACGTAAGCAGCACATTTCAAAACTTTGTAGCTTAGCGCGATCGGTCGCTCGTAAGTTTTTCGCAAGCATAGGTAGCAACAGGCCAAACCAAAGATTTAATAAGATAAACCTTAAAGCTATTGCTGATAGTCATATCTTTCCAGATAGAGCGGAGATTCTGTGTGGCTGCTCTTGCCATAGCCAGCCTCCGGCTAATTTCAGGGGAGTCACTACCTGAATCACTTATGCTTGCTCCCAAGTAGGTGAAACTGCTGACTTGTTCTAAAACACTTCCAGAGGATGTTACAATAGCACTTGTTGTGGGATGTTTTGCTACCACCATAACTTTTGTTTTATTTGTGTTTATAAGCAGGCCCATTTTTTCACTTTGTATTTCCAATAGCTGAAAAGATCGCTGAAGTGATTGCTTTGATCCAGCAAGCAGGACTGCATCATCTGCATATCTTAGATTGTGCAGCTTTTCTCCGTCATAGTCAAGGCCACCATATCCACCCTTGGACTGACCCATGACTCTTTCTCTGTACAAATTGAAAAGAAGTGGGGAAAGCACACAACCCTGTCGAACACCTTTTTGTATGGGAAAATGTCGGGAAAATCCTTCTGCAGTTTGAACTGTCGCTGTTTGACCCTCATACAGGGATTTTATTAGCCAAATGAAGTGGTGTGGGAAACCCCACTGTGATAAGACTTCCCACAACCGATGGTGGTTAAGACAGTCGAAGGCCTTTACGTAATCGACAAAGCACAGATGTAACGACATGTTGTACTCCAGTGCCTTTTCCATTATAATTCTAAAATTGAATAGTTGATCGCGAGTTCCCCTATGTTTTTGGTAGCCCGCTTGTTCTCTAGAAATGATTTCATTTGCTCTTTTGCTCATTCGTCTGACTACAATGTGTAGCATGATTTTACTAGCGTGTGGAATGAGAGCAATAGTTCTGTAGTTGCAGCATAAAGTGGAGTCCCCTTTTTTTAACAGAGGAATGAAAATGGAAGTTTTCCATTCTTTCGAAAAAATATCAGTATCCCATATTTTTTGACACAAGAGGTGCAGCAGTTTTTCAAGTGTTGCTCCACCAAGTTTTAGAAATTCTGCTGCAATTCCATCCACACCTGGCGATTTATTTGCCTTTAGACGGTTGATCGCCTCACCAACCTCAGAGAGTAGTATGGGGGGGGGTTCGAGTAAACTTGCCTTATCCGGCGTGACTGATAAAACATCAGGCACACCATCAGCCTTGTACATATTTTCACAATAGGCAGCCCACCCTTCTTTGATTCCCTCACTGTCTCTTTGCAATTGGCAAGTTCGTTTACAAAAGGAAAATAAATTAGCTAGATACAAAAAAAGCATACACTAAACACTCAAAAACTGAAGTTAGTCCCATACTGGCTTACCTTCTGTTACCGTGACAGCCTCAGTGGTTTCTATGGTCACTCCCTCTGTTGAAACTTCGGTGATCGGCGTAGCTGCTAAATATGAAATATTGGTTCATATTGCACAGTACAAAAGATAAAATGAAGAGCTTACCGGTCGTTGTCGGACCTCGCGTGGTTGTGATAAATTCTGGAAATGAAAATTATCTATTAATTATCAACGAAAGTAAGACGAACAACGGTTATTCAATGTAGAAGGTAAGAATCTTAAAATTTAGTTCGAAGAATATGAAAATAGTATATATATAAAAAAATATGAAAAAAAATAAAAAGAAACCAAGAAGAAGGTACCGTGTTATTTTGAAAAATTCAGTAACTATTTCAGTATTGACTAGCGAAGCGAGAGTCGCTATTTTCGAAAAAGAAAGGTAATAGTAAAAAGGGGAGCCTTGACATCAATGTCTTGAATAGATTTGTGGAACGGTTTGCAAAAAGCAAAGAGTTTTCATTTTTGCGCGGTGAAACTTCTCTAACAGTCTTGGGACGCTTAACAATAATAGCTAAATGGCAGTGTCACCTCCCACGTTGACCAGCACTATAATTCAATTCAATCACCACTATTTTATCAGTTTCTACCTGCACAGACCGAGTCCTTGATCTCCGACAACCGACTCTCAATCTCACTTAATCCGCCATGGGCATTGAAAACATCGGATGAGGGGACGCTACTTCCAAGGTTTGACACGAACTCGTCGACAGATTGCGTAAGAGCTGATCCGAGTCCAGGGGAAACGCCCAGCACCACCACTTTTGCTCCCATGTCGTGGGCTCGGATGATGTTAATAGGAAGAGGTGTGACACCAGCAGAGGTGCCTTTCTTCGTTGCAAGAAGGATGTACACTTGAGGAACCAAAGGTCTTGGTTTTCCTTTTAAAAAACGTATAGTTTACCAAAAAAGTAACATTTCGGCAACATCTTTTTTTGTTTGTTTTTTTGAATTTTCCTCACATTTTGACCTAATAGAGTTTTATGTAAGAATAATTTATGAAAATTTTTGTCGTTAGAAAATTTTTGCGTCACAAAGTTTGTTTTACTTACTGGCGGGCAATCGTTTTAAAAATTCTGAAAATGCATTGGCAGGATCCGGGTTTTGTGAATTTGTTTCGTTTATTGCTTGAATCGCTTCATAAGTTTGTTGCAAATTCCGAGGTTCTAATTCAAACGTTCCGTCATCAAGGAGATTGGAATCGAAGCCTATCACGGACATCTAAAAAGGCAACAAATTTCCAAACTTAGGTTGGACCAACTAGTTTAATTGGTTACAAAAGTGGTATAATTACCAGCCGTATAATTACCACTGCTTTCTAAATTCGCTTTTACCTGTGCATTGCTTCCTGACATGACAAAACTATCTGAAAACTTCTTCAACACACGTTTTAAGTCATCAAGGTTGTGACCCCGCGTCAACCAATCAGAGGTGTCCACCAGCCACGTGACATCAACCGGGCCGTAGTCGCAAGCTGTTGTGAGTAAATGCAAGTTTCAATGTATTTGTAGTCAGTTCATCAATTGAGTTATTGGGAAACGGGTTTTACCTGGTCGTGTTCCAGTTGTAACAGCTGTTGTTGGTGTTGTGGTAACTGTAAGGAAAACAATACACATAAATTTTGTGGACAGTAAGCAAATTATGCCTTGGTGACAAGTTAACAATTCAAAATTTAAAGCAAAACTGTATGTTAATATTTAAAAACCCAAAAAACCTTGAGAGTGTTTTATGTTTTATGTGACTTCGTTGTTAATCACTGGACTGTTTTTTACCCGGGTATGTTGTAAACTCTGGTGCAGTTGTTGGCGGAGCTGTCGTTGTGGTCACAATATAACAGAAGAGATCGGCTAACTCAGAAGCCATTATAACCGGATCATCAGCAGCCGTAAGCAGCAAAGTCATTCCTTCCAAAACTCTCATGTATTCATCCCTCCTCGACTTGGTGTAATTCTTAAAAGTTTCCTCAAAATATCCAACTACGAAGCCGTACCCATCGCGTTTAAGGCGCTTGATTTCACCCAGTATACCGCCATCAGTTGAATTGCCTAGAAGTTGATCTGACTCTGGGAGCCGTGTAAGAATAAGAAGAAAGGTTTTGGCGTATTCTGTAACTCTAAGGTTACGGCTGAAGACCAGTTCCACACCAAATTGTAAAGTGTTCGTCAAGTCAAACGTGTTACCACTGCTCACTTGTGTAATCAGGGAACCATTTGATGAATCAAATCGCTGAAGAAGACGTGTTTTGTTGCTTCCTTCCTCGTTTAAGTGGATCACTGCCGTGGTAAAGTCCCCGACCAATGCCAACTCAACTCTTGAATACTTAGTACCGTTGTCTATTGCCAAATCGGCAAAGGTGTTACGCAGCAACGTTGTTACAAATCGATTTCGGTCTGGTCTTGCCCCAATAGCATCATCAACGATAACATATATGTCAATAGGGCGCAAGCACGATGGCGCAGGTGTAGTTGCTGCGGCTCTTGTTGTGCCTGTTACGGGTGCTGTGGTCAAGGTGGGTGTTGATGTTACCGCTCCTGTCGTGCCCGTTGCAGTTCCTATGGTCGAGGTTGGGGTAGGTGTTACCGCTCCTGTCGTGCCCGTTGCAGTTCCTATGGTCGAGGTTGGGGTAGGTGTTACCGCCCCTGTCGTGCCCGTTGCGGTTCCTATGGTCAAGGGTCCAGTCGGTGTTACCGCTGCTGAACCTGGAGAAGTAGCAGTCGGTGTTACAGCTATTGAAGCCGAAGTAACTGTCGGTGTGGTTGTGGGTTGCACAGGCACGATCCCTGGTTCACATAAATGTGGTGCAATGTCCATTTCCAGGTCGTTTTCTACAAGTTCGCGCGAGTTGGCCACGCGTCGGAAGTTCCCTGATGGTCCAGCTATGGTTGCAACATCATCTACACTAAGTGCCCCATCGAAACTTACGACTACGACATTGACACCAGAGTTATGAAGGTCGTTTAAGACTGTTGTGTCCCTGTTATCAAAAATTGGCTTTGACTTCATTATTAGGAATACAGACGTGTTTCTATCCACCAACAAAGATCTCTTTTCGTTGAGAAGAGTTTCAAGTGCAGCGCTAAAGTTTGCTGTTGGGCCACCAGGAAGGTTAGGTTGAAGCGAATTCTTGTTTGTGAGGAATGACTGCATTTTAACGTTGTCATCTGGTGCAATCAGGTAGTTAGCAGCGCTGTCATACTGTATCACACCAACTCTGACTCGATTTACTCCAGTTTCATCAGGGACAAAATTAAGCGGATGCAGAGTATAGGATAGTTTGTGTGTAGCGTCGATCATGTCCTCCAAGTTCTTAGCAGTGATGGCCTCTGAATTGTCCCACAAGAAGAACACGTCGGTAGTATTTGCGCAGTATGTGGGTGAAATTGGCAGAGTCAGAGGCGCGCGACATACTTTATCAGTAATGTAGTGATACTTTTCCGATACGAAGCTGTTTAAAACGTACATTACGTTGTCGACCCCCAATAACTCGGTCCAGGCCTGTTTGTCTGCTATGTTGGTATAGGCTTGGGGTGCTGTTACCACTGTTAACAAAACACTGCGTTGCTTGATACGCTCAATGGCAGCGTTCATTGGTATTTCGTTTGTGGGTTGGCGACCTTGAAGTACCAGGATCGATTTCTGTACTCGGCCGTAAGGTCTGGCACCTTTATCGCTATTTGTAAGGTAGACATCTGTGACCTCGTCCAGTGCAAACTGCATATCAAATACCCGCACTGTCTCAGCCACCCTGGTCACTTTAGTGTTTAGCACCGACTGAATACGACCGTCGAGGTCCTGCAGCAATGCGACGGGGTCCCAAACAAAGTTGTTGACTCTCCACGTACGGTGAGCAGCGAGAAGAACGGCTACGTGAGTCCGCGGTTCCGAAATTGTAATGTTTTGCAGCAAGGCCTTGATAAGGTCAAACACCAACGCCTGTTTTGTGGCTTGGGTCGCTGGGTCTGTCGCGAGCAATAGGGACGTGTCGATAACTATAACCAGATCAGCAATCATAGTACAGCTCTCCGTCGGTGCCGTAGGCGTCGGCGGTGTCGTTACTGTCGGTGCTGGTGTCGTTGGCTCAGGCGTCGTTGTAGCTACACTTACTGTTGTGCCCTCGCAAAGTTGGGTCAAAATGCTGAAGGACATACGAGCGTAGGCTGCTGTCAAGATGTCGTGGATTTGACTTACGTGATAATACGTGGTTGTGCGTGTTGCAGGTCGGGGAGAGCTATTCTGCCAAACAGTCAAAATTATCAGCTTGATTTTGCGCGCTGCCGCCACTTCGATTGCCTTTGTGATGTTGTCTTGGGGTTCGGAGAAAATAATTATAAACAGCAAGTCTTCAATGGTGCCGTTCACATCGTGTATTGATGAAGAGTTAAACGAATCTAGGGCCTTTAATATAGCGTCACCCAAAAGATTGCTTTTGCTTCGTTGCAATTCCAGATCATTGACAGCGTTTGCTACAAGACTCATATTCTGGTTGGTTGTAATATTTAGATCCTGCTCCACGAAGTCCCCAAACTGGTCGATTCCTACGTGAAGCTTGGAGCCGTTCTTACCAAAGTCCACAGGGGCAATAGCGCTCACGTAAGCCATAACTATCGTCTTCATGGCGTTAAACTCACTGGCGGCCAGCTGATTCGTGCTGTGCAGAAGGAACATTATATTTACTGCACCGTCGCAGAACCTCCGCGACGCTGTTATAGGTAGCACGTGTTCATAAGGTGTAGTGGTGGTCTGTGCGGCAGTTGTTGGGGTTTTCGCAGTTGTGGCGGTCCCTGCTGGTGTTGTAACCTCAATTGTAGTGGCAGTCTCTGCTGAAGTAGTTGCGTTGGTGATGTACAACCCCGCAGTAGTGATGGGAGTTGTAGGATAAACTTCGGTGGTCAATTCTGGTATTGTTGTGAGACATTCGGCTGGAGTGTAGCAATTCAGATCCCCTGTGTGTGTGCATACGCTACAAAATAATTATAGCGTTTAGAGTGAATCCTACTTCTCATCGGTACTGTGAGATTTAACTTACCATATCAAGCAGGAATCACTGATAACCGTATCACCATCGTTGTACAGCTTTCCCATAACATGACAAGTAATTGGGCAGCTCTCAATGCATTGTCCAGTGTTCTCGTCAAACAGGCTCCCTGAGAAATCAATATCAAATTAGGTATCAGTGCGACATAGAGCAAACAAATAAAAGCAACATTATACACGGATTAGAAAAGTAATTTAATCAACATCTGCATGATGTATTCTTTATAGACAATATACTCTAGCTCTTAGGTTTTTAAATTAATGAAAAACAAGTCTGCAACTAAAAAATGTAGAAAGGCTGTGTTTTAAAAAAGAAAAGGCCAATTTTTTGGGTAGTTGAGTTGAGTTGAGTATATTTCTCTTGGTGAAAGACAACATAGCGACACAATAACTAAACAATCACCAAGCCGCTCATCTTTGAAACTTTTAGGAGCGCAAAACAGTAAAAGGCACAAGTAGTGGAATCAAGACTAAACGCTTTAGCTGCAACATATAATAAAGCCAATATTGGCTTCTCGTTGTAAGTTTGAAAGATGGCTGTGAACAAACCTTCCGGACACTTCGGAAAACAACCTTCCACGCATGGGACCTGCAGTGAACATTGGTTGTGTGAATCGGACAGATACTTATGTTGGCAGGTTGTTGGGCAAGCTGTCTCGCATTCCCTGTAGTGCCACAAGCAGTTGGACTCGTTGTTGTTGTAGGCCTCACACATAAGTGCTGCAAGGTAAGATATATTAATTTAAATCTGGCTAAATAGTTTTCGTTTACATTTTTTAATGTTAAAGTGTCTGTGCAAACTCTGGTTTCGGAATGCCCATAGACAAGTATTTATCTCCAACTAAATTTGCAGATTATTTTAAACATGAACGATTGTTCCAAATTACAGATAAAACATTAAAATGCGCATATAGATTTAATGTTATTTTTACTTACGACACACGGACGGTGTCCTCCACCGTAGTGGCAATCCGGCAGCTGCACATACCGCAGCATACGCCGCCACAGCAGTACAGAAACATTCACAATCGCCTCCTGTGTTGCACCCGCATGTGTCAAATATACAATTGCTGTAGTACCACGTCACGTCAACCTACAAACCACGGAAACAAATTAAACCGTCGGTGTCCACAAACCCCAAAGAGGTCCGGTTTTAGAGGGTGTGTAAATGCAAAATATAAGGTACTGTTAGGTTTCTGAAAAGAGGACAGTTGCAGGTTGGGGTCCAAAGACTACAGAAAGGTTTGAAATCACGAGTTTAAATTGAATTATCTAGGCTAGGAAAAATTTCGGACGCTAAGTGATATTGCTATGGGTTTTTTTCACTGTTAAATCCAAAATAAACATATTCATACCAGGCTGTGACATGGTACAAACACTTCGCTGTAAAGAATCTTACAGCTCTTTTGCGCCCACGGGTGACGGGTGGGAAAGAGTTTACAGGGACTGGTCCATTCGCCAACGTTGTCGCAACTTGGTGATGTCTAGAGTGTAAAAAACAATGATTAAAGAGCTAATTGAAAACAAACATTTTTAGTAACAAACAACATAATACAGTTTTAAAAGAAACTTCGTGTTATCAAGGCAATAGGGTTTTTTTCAAAAAATATCGCTCGTATGTATTGGGGAAGTTACACCTTTGTATTATTATAGAAGTTGACCTAACCTTCCAACTGTTTCCAAACTCGTATGACGTCACCGCCTGCATTTGGTCGCTTTTTACTGCGTCATTGTTCTGATTGTCGTCAAAGTTTCCACACAGGCCACATACCTTACCCTGTAAAAAACGTGTTTCACAGTTCGTTAGACGTAGAGGACGTGACAGTTTTTCTCAGAATGTTTGTTTTTGTTTGCCAAGTCAAGTTACAAAATCTGCATACAACTCTATAGTAAGTTATTTTAGAAGAGCATTAGAGAAGAAGCTTTTACACCTAAATCACGTAGCAGAAGTTAAACACGAGTTCCAAACTCACTACTGGGCCACAAAGTTTACCGTCCTGCAAAAGTAGTTGGACACGGTTTACAAAAACCTAAAATAAGCTCAAAAGCTCAATTTTGGCAGCAAAGTTGAAATATCAAGAAACACAACAACTTGGGATTTACAACTTGCCTTGTGTTTTGGATCCAGGCGAACGTTGACGGTCGACTTTCGATCCCACGACACGATCAAGCCAATATCATCAACAGTGACCACAGTTAACATGCCGACTTGGTGATAATCCCATAGTGTGCGAGTTCGATTAGAAGTTGAACCAGGTGCGAGACCGATTTTTACAATTTCACGCTTTTCTGAAAATAAGTGTAAAAAAACATAACTAAAAAAAGTAAATTAGCAGCAAAAACTTGAAGACTTTGTTAGAAGCCCTCTTGCATTTAAAAGTGGGGACAAAGTTCTAAATTTTAGCAACAGTTAGAGTGAGCACTGCTTACTAAATAATAGCCAAGCAGAACAGCCTTTACAAAAACATTCACTAACAGTTTTCGTATTCAAATGGAAAAAAATTAAAACTTCCTGAACTTTCCAGTACTATTTCTTTCTGGCTTATAACGGTAAAAGCGAATACTTGGTTGGTGGCACAATGCCGTTGTAAAAGTAAACCGATTTTATTTATATTTAATACATTTTAGTTTTAATTAATATTTCTAGACTTCGTAAACTTTATCAAACACCCTACACTCAACATCGATAAAGCCTTTTATCCAAACCTAACGGTTTGGGTATTTTTGTTTTCACAGTAAACAACAATATAAATTTCTATTATCTTACCGTATCCGAAACCCTCATGAGTGAGCCGAATGGTGACTTTATCTTCAAGAATAATTAGAACACTTTTCGTGCAAGTCATCCCTCCAACACCGCACAACATATTCTCAACGTGGACGCGGAACGTGCCAGCGCCGTTGTTGCAATAATCCTGTGAACAAGATGAGCATGATTTGAGCACAAGCCAAAATATACTATTTGCGGCGACTCATAACAAGAATGACAATGCCACTGACAAATAATATTTCATGGGTATACAGTAGGACTCACATGAGTTAAAATATATGTGCACGATCCCATATAGTCAAACTTATATCCGTCAAAGGTGATGTAATGCGGATCTCCATAAGCTGTACATGAGCCCACACATGACTTGCTGGTGCAGTTCCACAGTCGGTTGACACACTCACTAAGGAACAACAATAAATAAGAAATAAAAGCCCGCATGGAAACCGGTTTTGTTTTTCCAGCCCTACGTTTAAACCAAAATCCTCAACGGACAAAATTTAAGTATTGTCAATTTAAACCAGGGTTCCTCAACGGGGGCGATGGTGACAATTTTGGGATTTGGGGGCGATTTTACTTCCAAGGGGGGCGATTTCAAAATTACTGAATGTATAAAAATATTCAAGAATTGTCAGACTAAGCTAACTTACATGCAAACGTTATTCGTCTTGAAAAAAACATCAGTCGCATGCGGCGCATGAGCTTTTGCTGCTATTATATAAATTGCATTTGGCGATTTTTTTTTACTTTTTTTGATATCTATAGCAAGGTTGGTCTGTTTATTAGGCCACAGGGCGCGCTGTTAAGGCTATGTATGGTGACCGGCTCTACATTTTTCAAATATAACAGTATAACGAGCTTTCACTCAAACTTGTTTCACTTTTACCATTTCTATAGGCCTAGCGCTTCAAAAACTGCGAACTTTTTGTATCTTTTATTAATGTGGAATGTATAGGTTTCTCTTGCACTGAGTAATGATCCATTATTGTCAATCAAAATTACAAAAAGGCTATTGTTTGCGCATAATTGTAAAATGTAATCTTGTCTATGACGTCACAAACTTTGCTTAGATTCTTTAGAATGGCGTGAAATTGACCCTCAGTGTTGTTGTAGCAATTAAATTGGGCTTTAACTGTTAACATGAGCTTTCGTGGTGCTCTGTAAAACTAACTGCACGCAAATGCTCAAGAGTCAAGAACTTTAATAAAAATAACAATATAATGGGGGGGGGGCGATTTTGAGCCAGTTCCCTAGCAAGGGGGCGATTTCGCTAAAAAGGTTGAAGACCACGGATTTAAACTAACGTTTCGTATAATGTTGTTGCGTAGAGGCTGATTTTACAAACTAGAGAACAAGCAAAATAATCTACTGCCGCGTTGCCTACCCACGGTTATTCTCTGTAGTAATATAAACTCAAAACGCTTGTGTGATGGTGTTTTCAAGTTCTTACCATTTGTTGCAGTCGACGTTCAACGTATGTCCCGGGAAAAAGGCACGGTTGCTATAGTAACAAGGACAATCGAGGGCTTGAATACAAACCGAACGTTCCGAGTCAAAAACTTGACCTTCAGCGCAGCCGCATCCCTCCACACAAATATCTTTAACAAAAGGTTGTTGTATGAAAAAATTGTTTTAAATTTTTGTCCCGAAAAGATTTCAAGTTTTATCGTAAAAAATCATGCCATATCCAGTAACAACTTAACATTGTAATTTGTTAAGCGTTACTTATGCAAATAGTAATAAAGCTTGGTCTATACTATAGTTTCGAACCCATTACATCACTTAAAATCACAATTTAAAATATTGGCATAGTTCGTTTCAAAGGCTCACATACTCTTTGGAAAAAAACGCATTAAGTAATTAACAATTAAATATCGTTTTTTTTAAACCAGCATGTTTGACACAATTATTGAACATAAACAACATTATTACTTTGAGCGCATTCCTCTCCTAATGTTTTGCATGTTGCCTGGCATTCAATTCCTACTGGATTTACTTCGCTAGAGTTGCACGTCTTATAAACTTGTCCGGGAGGGCAGTCAGTCGAACCTGCAACACGACGGTTAAACATAAAATGGTTTTCGGTACTTGTGAGGTAACTTGTACTAATTTAGAAATCTTAAACACCAAATTTTACTAAAAAATTTGGGTCGACTATTAAAGAAGTGTGAAACTTACGGAATAATCTTGCGCCAGCGTCTAGCAGCGATCCGCCTTGCGGTAGGTTTTGAACGCAAGTAAAACGTCCCTCCATACAATGGCTGCAAAATAAAATGTAACCATTTATCAGTTTGCTGATTCTGACACCAACCAGAGAAACGTTAAGCCACAAAGGGTACAGCTTTGAATCAGCAGCAAGAGTAATACACAGAACAAACAAAACAGTTTGGAAACAAACAAAAAAACAATATTTAAAAATGCAAAATAAAAAAAGTATGAGATAAAAACACAAAAACATAAACTCGCTTAATATGGAACAGTAAGTATTTGTAGATTTAAATAAACATGTTGTAAAAATGACATCAGCATTTTGTTGATTTAGGCCAATAATAAGTTCAAACAGGGCGCTTAAATACTTTTCTATTGCTGCTACACAACATCCATTTGCCAAGTTAAAATTGAACCTTGTTGCAACAAAACATTAAAAGTTGCCAATTAAAAGGCTAAATAAGATTTCCAGTTTTAACTGTACAAATTGGATTTCCTGCAACAACAAGGTTACTAACCACTTACCAAGTAGTAAATTCCCTGTGTACTGTCTCGTATGCTGAGTAAATCAATCCATTGTGGTAACATTCACACTGTGATTTGTCAACGCAAGACCCGTGAGCATCCATGAAGGTGCCTGTGGGACAATTGCAACCCTGCACGCAGCGCTCAGGGCAACGCACAGTTTGGTCTGATATGGACCGACATGTTGTGATGCAGGAGCTGCCACATTCCTGGTAAACTTGGTTGTAAGGGCAGGTTGCCTCTGACAAAAATATAAAAGACTGGTAAGTTGGAAAGGTAGAGCAGTTCTAGAAACGATTTGTTTTGTTTCAGCGTGTTGGAGTGGAATGATATGTTAATTAAGGCTTTAGAGAAAGTAAACATAAAGTTACCTTACGGTAATCAAGATTAAGGAAACACTGATATAAACTGACGAACCATGCAGATCCTAGACTTGTTACTTATCCTGCATGTTGTCACCAAAGGTAGGCAAATGTCAATTCAAAGTATTCACATTGTTTTTTTACCAAATGTGTCTTGTTAGGTCAGTATTTTTGACCACCTTCGAGCAGAAGTATAAACAAACAAATAATAAAAAATTTTTGGTATAAGGAACAACTGGTTATAAGACGCAGTTTAAAATTCATGGGACTTGTGTTAGGTTTAGGTTAGTTTATTTTTAAAACTGTACAAATTAAAAACTAAAATCTCGACTTACGGCAAAAACTCGCACTTCGCCATTCGGTGACGTATCCAGCATGGGCACACACTCTAGCGAAATGCGCCACAGAATTGCAGAGACAAACTTCGCCGTCCTCACAGGCACATACATCGAACAGACACTGTTGGTAGAATTTGTTGGGAGGAACGTCGATATGACAGAGTTTGAAAATACTGCTCGTGATAATCGCACACTCGGTGACCGCAAATGGAGCTGAAAAAGAAAACTGGATCATAAAAGTCACCTAATAACTAGGCCAGTGGTTCTTAACCTTTTTGGTGTGGTTTCCCACTTAAGTAAATCACCAAGTTCGAATTTCCCCCTCTGTTATTTTTGTAATGATGTTTTGTGCCCAACATTAACAAAAAAATATTCTTTAATCGAAATAATTTGGTGAAGCGATTTGGTCGGGACCTTAAAGGGATACTGCAATCTTATTTAGTTTGAATAGTGATTTCGTGAGAAAGTAAAATCAGGTGGAATTTTGAAAAATCTCATGTGATTGCATTAGTCATTTATTGCATCACAATCAACTCATCAAATGCATTTATTCGCGAACAATAACAAAGTCATTGATACTTTTAGTAATGTCTGTGACGTAACAAACGATTTTTGGATTTTATGCGCGTTGTAAAACTAGGTGAAGTTAATCTTACATGTTGTTGCGGAAAATATTGTATTAACTTAACTTTCAATGGTTAATTTCAACCCACGGGCCCGAGTTTGGTGACTTCTAACTCACATAATTTCCCTCCAAAAACATTAAATTTCCCACCGGTTAAGAACCACTGAACTAGGCTATATTGACCCTAAAATAAGGCATGTATATAAAGCTTATACAAGCGCAAAACGTTTTCGAGGGAACGACGTAGCAAAACATGCCCGAACATAAGGATAGCGAAAATCTTGCTGGTATCAGAAATATGGTAGAGCCTGGTTAAAAAATAGTCTTATCGCTTGGTCTACCCATTTAAACAGGGTTTAGGTGCTGGTACACAGCGATAGAAAAGTCGTCATGCGGTACACGGCCAGTATAAGGCCGAGAACCACTGCTGTAGAAGATTCGTAGCATTCTAGATCGATTATGCTCAGATGTTTAATATTTTTGTAGCTGCATAAGCCACTTGCATAAGCAGTGTTAGCTTGTGTAAGTTCGATCAACATCTATGATCACTTTACGCGCGTAACTTTCATTACACCTTACGTGAAATGAAAAGTATGAAAACTAAAATCTCCTTCGGTTATCATGAGTCACTGGCATTGGCTGTTCTGATAGCATCCGGTCAATTCGGAAACGGTGAAAGCCAAGCAAGGGCGTAATGCTACGTAATACTCGAAGCAATTTTGTTTGTCAAAACGGTTCGAGTGCCAAGGCCTGTGCGTCCGTTTTGGCCGCAAAATGGCTCAGAATCTTGTGGTGAAAGGCGGAATTGGAAATGTCGTTGAACAAGGGAATTGACCTACCTCGCTGCTGGTTGACTTGGCACGGTTCGACAAGCTGATTAGGTAACATGTCAATGCAATTCGGGTTGGCCTTCCACGAATTTCCGAACGATACCGGGTTGCGCTCGACCAATCCTGAAAAATCAAATCGCTATAAGCCGGACATAAATAGATTACTGGGATCAGCCCTGAAGCAGCGATCATGACACACTCATATATTTATCACAAAGTACTTCGTCCACGTTGGCTAAAACTTTTCTTTAAAATCATGTCCTGGTATCTCAAAGTACATACCGTTAAAGTTCATCAAATCGTCTTTCTGGTTATCGTTGTAGTTTCCGCACAAACCACATAACTTGTTCATCCACCTGGGAACAAAGAAAAATGCAAAAGTAAGTTTTTATCGATAGAAGATTATTGTGCTACCCAATTCTTGTTTGCATGATGGCAACAAAACAAAAGTTTGAAATTTTAAATTATTTAGTTGTTACCTTCTTTCCGCCCTGACGTAAACTCGCGAAGTTCCATCCCAATCCACAACAATTCCGATTTGAGTTCGGATTTGGACAAACATCGATGAAACCTGAGTGACCTGGAATGTATCTGAAAAATACGTACTTCCCATGTATTACTCAGAAGGAGATTCAAATAAGTGTAAAAAAAACAATTTAAAGACCCATTCCACCCCGCAATATAATAGTGACTATTTTCGTTCAAAGCAAAAAGAACAAACGGAAAGTATAGGTCCCAACTGCGATTTCGACATTTGAAATCATTTCCGTTGATGCCACGTGCTAATACAAATCAGCCAACTCATTTACATACAAGTTATCACCATTTGTCCCACCACTATTTTTTACCGCAAACCAACGCAAAATTACTATGTTGGTTACCAGGGGAAGCAATTGGTCCAAATCGATAAGGGCGTCGCTTTGATGTAGACCAACTGGCATCGGAACGGACGAAATCAAGTCTTAATCGGTGACTAATTGACTGGATACATCAGGCTTACCGCGAATGTATGGAGGCACAACAACCCGGCCGTCCACACTGACCACTTGACCACGACTCAGGCGGATGGTCACTCTCGGTTGTGTTAGCGAGGTGTTGTCCATTGCTGGATTAACACGCAATGAGAGGCTGATTTCCTTGGTACACGTCACAGTGGCATCAGAACCGCAAACCGTATTGTCAACGTTGATTCTGAATGTAAGAGAACATTTCCCCTAAGCTTTTTAATTGTTTTTCTTTAACGCATTTCAGACACCAGATATCAAAATGGATAAATCCGAAGTTAAGTAGAAAATGTTTTGCGACGTTTTTACTTCCAAGTGTAAAAAGTTGTACACCTGTATAGTTTCAATTGAATTGAAAACAGTCGCTGAGTTTTGTGTGCATTTGTGGGTCACTTTTTAACTTAAGACAATAATGTAATAATTACTCATTCTGTTTATGAATGTGTTTAGACATGGACACAAAATCCAGTTGCAAAATAATGTAACAATCCTACTTAGGCCAAAAAGTACCGAAACAGGTTTGTTCCACTGCAGTCCTTCACAAAAGTGTATGTGCACTCCCCATGCATTGTGTAAACAAAACCGTCAAATGTCTTGTAATGAGGATCGCCTACTGCTGAACACTCAGATGCGCATGGTAGATCGGTGCAGTTCCAAATGGCACTCTTGCATTCACTGTAAAATCAAAACGATTAAAACTAGCTTTCTATTGTAAAGGTTTAAAAGAGGTTTGTTTAAAAATTTGTGAAAAAAGGGTATTTGTAATTGCTTTTAAACTCTTCCGTTAAAGGTTTTCAAGTTTTTATAGCAAAGCTAGTTTTAAACTATCACCTAACAAGAACCAACTGTTAATTTCCCTTACCACTGAGAGCAGGCTTGTCGAAGAACGTATTGAGCCGGGTAGATGATGGAGTTGTGTTCACACGGGCACTGGTCTTCCTGGACACACTGACCGTCGTGAAGGAGAGTTCCAGATGGACACACGCACCCATCTACACAATGCTCCTCGCATCCAGTGTCCGGTGTCACAAGGTTGTGGCAGGTCCGTGGACAAGAAGAACCGCACTCGGTGTAGACCATTCCTTCCGGGCAGATGACCTCTGCAATCAAATGTTTTAGAAAAGTTGGTTAGTATGAATGCACGACGTTCCAAAGTTTTAATTTCCGTTTCGGCGTGTGTTGTGTATACCGACTCGCGGTTTACTCACTTACAAACAGACAAACACACTTTTTTAAGCCGATGAGTTTTCACTCAAAAAGCAACAAACAAAGCAAAAAGTTGATTTTTTATCAACAAAGACGGATTCCTCAGAATTGTTGATTTTTTATCAGCAGAGAGCAACTCTTGACACTCGTGCCATAGCATACATGCGAGGTTATTATGATGACACGCCAAAGCAGTATGCCATCTAATCTCTTTAAATGTACTAAAAACACGTACAAATTTGTCTGCTTTCTGATTACTATTTAGTTCAACTGATGAAAACCATCGCAAATGTGTTAATTGCCAATATAAGTCACCATTTTGATAAAAAAGTAAATTAGCACGCTCGGTGAAAAAGTTACCGACAATCTGATCTAAATTATGCTTTAGCAAGAAAGAACTCAAAACCTTGCGTAAAATACGATCACATTTTTAAAACTTATTCAAAACAATATACATCATAATAATTGCTGAAATTTCATCACAAAGAATTGGGAGGACAGTTTTTAACTTACCGCAAAATCCAGGCTGTCTCCATTCCGGTCTGAGATCGGTTTTGCTCATACAAAGACGAGAGTATTGCGCCACTGAATTACACTGACAATCTGGTCTGAACGTTCTCTGAAATTAAATACAATAAATAAAATATCAAGTAAGAGGCACGCCAATTAATGTAAGTTAAGTTCTGGGTGTGCATGTTATGTCAATCAGTAGCAAAGTAACACGCATTAGAATAGTAATGTTTTACGATGAAGTTAAAAAGCATGAACATCTGCTTTATAGCCACAAATCAGTTCTTTACACCAACTTTACACTTCCAACATGGTATAACAATGTTACAGCCTACCACTTAATGAAAAGCCTCAGATTTACTAAAAAGTAAAAGATTATCCTAAAACGATATGTTAAGGGCTAAACATTGTCATTATCAAAACTTCTGCGTTATTCTGCCAGTGTTGTATGTACGGAGCCAATATTTTAAGACGGGAAACTTGTGTAACTTACCTCACATCTACAAAGATCTGAAACACACCCATCAACCAGTGGGTCAGGATCAACTCCAGCCGCAACGCAATCAGCAAAAGCACGGTGGTTCGGTATAAACACCAAACACACAGCATGGATCGTCTGTGCCAAAAAAAGTTATCAATAAAAAACTGGGTTTTAACTGGGTTTCACTGTTCAAGTATTTTATTTCAACATTCCGTTGTGTTTATTTTATCAAAAGTAACATTTAAGGACGTACAAACGTTTGACGGTCCTTGGTGTTGAGGACAACCAAGGTAATACAAATACAATATATTTGCGGTCAATACCAAGCTATCGGTAAGGAAAATTGAGCTATAACAGTCTTACATCGACGATATCTGCATCCAGGCCTTCGCAGTCGTATGGTAGTACTGCAACATCGGTACAGTGACTGTGAATACCAAGTACTCTCCATCCTCGAGCCAACCATATTGGGCTACTCGCGGGACTGTCTGTGCAAAAACAAACAATTATTACAAAAAAATTTCAAGCATACTCTT
Organism: Phallusia mammillata; assembly: GCF_965637545.1. NCBI lineage: Eukaryota > Metazoa > Chordata > Ascidiacea > Phlebobranchia > Ascidiidae > Phallusia > Phallusia mammillata. The sequence goes on from NC_137253.1 coordinate 12,831,273, forward strand.
ATAATTTCCGAATATATCAAAAAGACGTGTAAAGCACATAAGTCAAATACAGGTAACATGAGCATGAATCGTAGGTGCAAAACAAAACGGGTTCATGCCCAAAATCGTATGTTTTTTTCAAAAAAAATAGTTTTTACACAAAAATGCTTCTACAATCCACAGTTGAAAATCTATGGGTTTTTTAACTTGGCATAATTCCGCACTTATTATACAGTCTAATAGTCTATCAAACAGATGTTGGTTCATAATGATAATATGTTCCCATTTTTTAGTAAAATACAATCGTGGATAAACCCAGTATTTCTACACAGATTTGATATTCATATCGGTAAGCCCCGAATCGACGATGCAGACCAACAGCTCACTAAAATCCAGATCACATGACGATTGGAAGCAAATAGGTTTTAGTCGTGGATTCGAATTCCACAGATTGGTCTAGCTCAGTCCTGGGCATTTTACGGCCCGCGGGCCACATCCGGCCTGTTGGCTGTCCCTGTCCGGCCCGCGTGAGGTTTAAGTACATTAAAACACCAATCCAATATAGGTCTATTTATGCTATGCATAAAATAAGGCAATTTTGCTGTTATTTTAAAAAGCAATTTGTTACATATGACTACGTAGTGATGCACGTGCGTAGGCGAACAGCTACGTGTGATGCTGGTCAAAATCGTAATAAAACACAAGTTGTTCAACCAATTGTTACGTTGCCTATAATGCACTTTTGTGTCGAAATAATACAGCGGGGATGGGAAAAGCACATAAACCTGATTTTTACAAACTGGAATTGATCAACCTAATTGAATAAAAACTTTGGGTTTTAACATTTCAGCGTAATATTGCAAGCTAAATTGCTATTTTTCATGTCAATTCGCCCGCTTATTTTTTATGCAAACTATAAATATTTGCATAACAACGCTCAAATGTAGAATTAAGTTTAACCAAGTTATCGTTGGTTTGGCCCTCGGACATAAGTCAGGTTTCTTATGTGGCCCCTTTTAAAAATTAATTGCCCACCCCTGGTCTAGCTTATGCCATTCCGCATGGTGAAGCCTGGAAAAGCGGCTTAATACCGTTTGATACTGCCCCAAAGAGGCCTAATGTAACAGAGTTGTAAACGGGTCTGAAATTGGAGCCCGAACCCGGCCCGAACGCGAAAGTACAAGCCCGAAACCCTGCTCGAACCCGATTCGTTTTTGAGAAGCACGTTTAGGCCCGAAAGTTTGATTGACAGGCCTATACTTGAAGACTCAAAGTCCCAGACAACAAACACAATAGACAATTGGTATCGAACAAGGCGTTTTGGGGCTGTTTGATATTAGGTCAGGTCCACCAACTGGCTATTTATCTAGTGATTTTTTTTTTAATCCTGACACAGAATGTACAGTCAGGCCCGAATCAGGCCGTTTTTTGAGAAAAAACAAGCCCGAAAATCTGGCCTGATTTACAACTCTGCAATGTACTGCTACCTGGTGTATCCTCTTTGCTCAAACGTTTGATCGCGTTTATAATTACAAAACAACTTACTGTCGGGCAAAACCATATCATTGGAGGAATCTTGGTCGGCATTTCCGCATAATCCACATAGTTTTCCGTTATACGTTGAATCTTCCAACTCGATTTCAGCCAGACCGTTGCCGTTCCACATAATTATTATCCCAACTTTCATTACAACTTTCAGATATTGGCCGATGCGAACAATTGAAAAGCGTTCCTGGGCAAACTTTGTGTGGTCCAAGCTGAATAAAAATGTTTGTATTTTGACAAACAGATGGTTGTTTTTGCACAGCTTTAACTTTTTATTAGGAGCACTTGTGACACACTTTTAATACAAAGAGTATTATTTGTAAACTACCGCCAGGCATGCTTTGTACCGATTTTGTGTACTATCTGGATGACGTATAAGAAAATAGCTTCGGAAAATTTTGAAGAAAGTGGCTTCGGAAAAATCGGATCTTTGCCTAATCCCGATAGATTTTGTGGTCTAATCGGGTCCGGATAGTACAGGGTTTACTATATAACTGGCTTTCAAAGCATATTTTGCCTGGCATCTTGTGAGATTTTTGGGGTTGGTAATTTACATGAAAAAATGGCAACTAAACTTACACTTTGCCGTTCATCATTGCTACGTTGTTAGGGAGTAGTGTTAAGCTATCTGATCCTTGAAAGTTAATGATTATCGCCATAAACTCTGCAGTTGTGTTAACAAGAGGAAGCAGTTCTGCCGGAAGCTGAAACAATAAGCAAAGTATTATGTAGCAATAAATAATTAAAATTAGATACCAACTTGTAGCAGATTTTACAAATTTAAACAGATATGGTTTTAGGTAAATGACGGTTTAAACTAAACTCCTTTAAATAATAGTGTAACAGCCATTGCCCTTAAATGCAATTATAAGTCCATGGTATAAAATAACACGCTTTATTTATGAAATCAGAGTTCAATCGGGCATTTTGGGTCGGGCAAAAATGTTTTTAACAAGCCGGCATAATTCGGGCATGAATTAACATTCTGTGTCTATTATTGTTCATTGTATATGTGTTCTTTTTCATATTCTGTACAGCCGTAGTTTTTGTAGGCTTTAATATGGGCATGTAAAACAAACTTTGGGCTTAAGCGTTTTTTTTTTTTTCAAAACTATTTGGGTTCGGGCCGGGCTTCGGGTTCTAATTTTGGGCTCGCTTACAACTCGGGGTAAAATATTTATTTTTTGTTGCCAAATAGATTAAGAGTTACCATTTGCTCACCATCTCGTATGCAGTCTGGTTTGCTATCTCTCCCGTTTCGCGATGAATCGGAACATAATCTTCTGGGTTCTTGGACAGTTCAATGGAGAAGGTGTGGTCGGTGCAGTCGGAAATCATTGTGTAATGACATATACCAGGAAAATCGTATGAGCTTCCATCAAATGTGCGTATATGTCGAGCACTCCACATTGTACAAGTGCTTTCAGCGTGCCGGTGAGACGACAATGCTGCAAGGTATCAATTGGATAAGTGTAGGCTATAGGTTAAATCAGGGGTGGGCAAACTACGGCCCGCGGGCCGCATGCGGCCCGGCAAAGGAGTTTGTGCGGCCCGCCAAATGTTCACAAACTTTGAAGAGAAAGTTACCGAGCAACGCTGAATAGAATTATAAGCACAGGCGTAGATTTTTAAAAATACCGGGGATGCGACTTGCCTAAACACAGATACTTTTTACGTGCTTTAGCCTGTTGTTTCTGCCATGCAAATCGTCACTTGACACAATTTCTTTGTTCGATAAAGTAAAAGCGGTTTACGTTTTGAAATACAGCCCACTTTGCAATGTTGACGCCAAAACTTTGGTCACTTTTGAACAAGTTTAGGTTGTTGCAGTACTTTGCAAACGAACATTAAACACGGCTACTAAAAGCGGCTCGCATTGTTTAATGTTAGCGCAAGGAATATTAACAAAAAAAACGTGGTGTAGCCTATGTTGAAACAAATGCTTGTTTATTTTTTAAATCAATTACAATTGTAGCTTTTCAACCAATGTGTGTACAATCATAAAAGTGACAAGAAACGTATTTGCAGATAGCTGAAAATATACTATGTTAATATTTTGGGCTAAATCAGGGGTACACAACGTGCGGCCGTAAGGCGACATGCGGCCGCGGAGACAAGTTTGTGCGGTCGTGGCCATGTATGTTAAAATACATGTACTGGCGGCCGTGACGTAACTGAAACTATTATGCCTAATATTTTGATTTTCAAACTGCTAAAAACAGATTTCGTGAAACTGGAAAAAAGATTACCAGCCTAGTGACCTGTGACCATATACGCCAGGCTTTTTACCTGCTTATTATGTGCAAACAATGCAAAAAACAGGCACCGCAATCGTCACTATACAGTGTATGACGTCATAAACAGTTAGCTCCGTTCAGCTAAACTAATGCACCAAGTTAGAAGTTATTAATCTGAGCATTTTAGACGGCTTTAAATGGTATATATAGGATATAAACCTAATTCTTTACACAAGTTATTTTAAAACAAAAAAAAAACAAGCAAACAATTGGCGGCCGTTGGTGAAATACTATGCGGCCCCATAAGATTAAAAACCTTTGAATGCGGCCCTTGCACTGAAAAGTTTGCCCACCCCTGGGGTAAATCAAGGCTTCCTAAATTTTTCAGTTCACGATTTTTAAAACAACATTTTTGCGACTGCAGGTATCAGATAAACAACATTAATTTGTAAATGTCATTGAAACTTTGTGAAAAATTGACGTACCCAAAAACGTTTAACAGTCAAATAATGTTTTTATGTCACACTTTTAATGTCGACCATATACCACGGAAAAAACTTATGGTTTAACATGACACCATTGCCTCCACAAGCCCGCAGTTTAAAACTTACACGAAAAACTTCGGGTTTAGTGTAAATGTAGGAATGTTTTGTATCTGATATATTTTACAAAGACTTGTAATATATTATTGCAGTTATTAATTTTCGATATGTTTAAAGAATAACCAGAACGAAAACTTCCGTTCTAAATAAAAAAACGGCTTTTTTCTTACTTAGTTGGCATTGGTCCCCGGCATATCCAGCACTGCAGCTGCACACATTCGGCGAAGTACATTTTCCGCCGTTTTGACACCGCTTCGTGCAAACCGCTGTAAACCAAATCCAGATTGGACAAAAAATGGTTCAAATTGACAAACCAAAAGTTTGTAACACATAAATTAGGCCAAGCATTGAAAAATTTTGTACGTTATGAATCTAGATAACTTATATGCTATTGGTATAAACTGTTGTATATGAACTTACGTAATTCACAGGAGTGTCCGTGCCATAACCCAATGCACTCGCATGTATCCGGACGTACACATTTTCCCGCGTGCTCACAAGGTGGTAGACACAAAGCTGTAAAAAAGCAACTTCACAGTTTTGAACTGATAACAACAAACACGCAGCCTCTGCTGTAAGTTATAGCCTCTAAGTCAGTGGTCGGCAACAGCCGGTCCGCGAGGAGTTCGTTACGGGGCCGTATACTTTTTTTAAGTTAAATGCTTTAAAACATTTCGCCCATGTATCCCAGGAAAGATAAACTAATTTAGGCGTTTTCATTGCTAATTATTTGTTTGTTTGTTTTTGTTAAAGGCCTGTCCGCGATAATATTTCTGTTTTAAAAACGGTCCACAGTAAAAAAAAATGGTGCCGACCCCTACTCTAAGTTATATTGCAATTTTGTTTTACAGGAACAAAAACTGGTTTATAAAATTTGTTAGAAATATAATAAAGTCATCTGCGGGAGGTGAAACAATTGAAAATAAGGTTACAGTACTCACGGTAGTCACATATCGCTCCCGTCCAACCGGCCATACACTGGCAAACATCTCGCTTCGAACAAACACCATTTTGACATGGCGGGTCGCATACGGCTGCCGAAAACAAAAAACAAAATATTTATCAGAACAATAAAAACATGTTGCCTTTGAGCTATCATGACAGTGACATTCGTTCTGAAACTATTGTAACCAGCGTTTTAGCCTGGATGTTCTAATTATTGTTTTAAAACTGTACAATTTATGACAAAACTGAAATTGGAAATGGTGTCAACATTTTCTGTGATACAGTCGAAATACAGACGTTTAACATGTGTGTTTAACCAAGCTAAAAACGTTATGTGACGATCAGCACAATGTTGAAACACGCCCAACATCGCCTTTTTTTTACCTAACAGGAGTATTATTTATGTTAGATGTTCAGTGCGCAAAACTACAATTGCGATGTTTTTACGCCACGATATTTACCTGTTTGGCAAACAGTGCCGGTGTATCCGACCTGGCATGTACACAAGTCTGGGCTGGAGCATATGCCTCCGTTCAAACACTCAGGATTGCAGATTGCTGCAAGCAAAAGCATTCGATTAATCAGCGCCCTAGAAAACAAATTTACGCAGACAGGAAGCACTCAGTTCCATGCTGGAAGCGGTAATGCGTTTCCTCCAAGTGGAAGCAATAAAAGCTGAATATCGTTGTTTGAAACAATTAGGGTGGGAAAGTTTTGCTGCGGCATGATAAAGAGGGATAGCGAATATAAAATGACGTCAACAATTGGTTGTCCTCGCACTTTCGTCACAAATGACTGGTAAATGACTCAAAGCCATGACATCATTAGCAATAAATTTGCAATGTGTATGTTGCTGTAAACATGTTGTTTTGTTGCGAGGCGATTTGTACTATTTATATCAACACTTTTTTTACTTGCTATAACTAATAACCGCAAATAAATTCAAACAAAAATGCATACGTGTGTTGCAGTCTATTCCTTTCCACCCAAGCTCACACATACAGGTATTTGGCCCCAGACAAACGCCATGTAGACAAGATTCTTGGCAGAGAACTAAAAACAAAGTTATAATGACTAAACAGTCTAACCAACAACAGTTACGTGAAGATTCTTGACTTACATTGTGTACAATCAGGGCCAAACCAGTCGTTGATGCAGGCACACATGTCTGTCGCGATGCAATGCCCGCCATTTCTGCATGATAACCGGCATTGGGCTGCAAATAGCATTTTTTAAACTTGGGGAAGTATTTAATTTTGAAAAAAGTAAAGCAAATTAAACAATCGAAACAAGCTATCCGAAAAAAGCAATTATATACGATTGAAACGTTAAAACTATACAGTGTTTATAAATGTCTTTCTTTCAAGTTTGGACAGAGTCATGTTGAAATTAAGTCTTACGCTGATTGCCGGTTAGGCCTTGCAGTTGGCTGTTTTGCACAAATCCTGCTAATTCCTTGCTGGCATTTACTGAATCTTTTAATATAACGCTTGCTTGTTCAAGAAAGTTCTGAAGATTTGTGCTGAAATGACCAAGAGAATGTTCTTTTACGCTTCAATAACTATTATGTATTCCAGTGTTAAGATACGTGAAAAAAACAGATTGTAGGCAATAAAAACATATTGTATGTTCTTACTTGTTTGCATTATTCTGTGCCTTTCCGGAAGGTAAACCTATAATAAAATACAGGAAATTCAGTTGCAATTGGAACGTCAGATGCTCCTAAACCACTTACAAATTTAAATTTGAAATGGTATGACAAGACTAAATCAATTCCAGGATAGAAATTTCTACCACCGTGCAAGACAAGCACAACCCAATAGTTTTTATTTACATAGGTAAAAAGTTGAGTGTGCTATAGGGCAGTGGTCGGCAACCGCCGGGCCGCGGCCCGGTACCGGTCCGCGAGGAGTTCGTTACCGGGCCGTATAACTTTTCCCGTTGAACGGTTTAAAACATTTTTCCGATGTATCCCGGGAATGATAAACTAATTTAAGTGTTTTTATTGCTGAATATTTGTAGTTTTTTTGAAGACCGGTCCGCGATAAAATTTCACTTTCAAAAACGGTCCGCGGTGCAAAAAAGGTTGCCGACCCCTGCTATAGGGCATTATGCGTAAAACCCTAGGTCAGTGGTTCTCAAACTTATATGGATCGCGTACCACCTGACAACTTTTTCTATCGCTGCGTACCACCTAAAGTCCTAATCCTGTTTGAATGGATAGACCAAGAAATAGGCCTATTTTCTTAACCTGGCTAGCATATTTAGCAATTTCAATGAATGTCCAAAACACGTGTTTCGCCCAAACCAGGGCTGATCAGTTAGGTCAGTTAAGTTGCAATTTTAGATCGGACTTAAATTAGGTATAAGAACCACTGCCCTAGGTAAAGCATGTCGCACGATAATATTAATTACGTTTACAAGAACAATTTTGTCATTAAACACCAGCAACTTAGGCTCACAAAAACCTTTTGTACACACAAAAACTCTATTGAATTAAGACGCAAACTTTTAAAATATTACAATTGTTTAACGACTTGTTTCTATCTTGTATTGTTCTGTGAGTGGTATTTGTCCAAACAAGGACAGCAACCTATTTATAAACGTGGCGTAGGTGCTGAGCATGGAATAAAAAGTATCTTCCTATCATTTAGAGTCTAGGTAGGTGACCTACAGCAATCCTTATTGTGTAATTTAGTGTCGCGTACAATGAAAAACTCACCAGCTAACGCTATGACAAGCATCCATAACGCAAACGACCTCAGCAACTTGAAGTTCATAGTAAGAGGTCGCCAGTCCTGCTGGCCTTTACCGCTAAGACTTAGTCCTCTTGTAAGGTGTTCTGGCAATTTCCCGGGCCCACTACGACCAAAGTCACAGTAGGAATGAACGAGGTTTCGCGGCTCGCAAGTCCAAACCCCGTTGTCGCTTTTTCTTGCATGGAAATGAACGGAAGTCAAGCCTTCTCAAGAGGCATGTGATTGAGATTGTTTGGAACTGGTAAGAGTCGTTTTTATGTCCAAATACGTCAGTGTTTTTGGAGTGCTTGCTTTTTTGCACTCGACTGGCAAAAAACTACGCAGTTTTGTGAAGGTCAAACGAATTTGCATTTAATCATTTGCGTCACAAGTACCCAGCAGGAAAGGGACAGACTGTTCGGCAAAGAGACAAAACATTTAAGGCGATTTCCCAAACAAAGTTAAACAACCTAAATCACTATAAAGTTTGATACCAGATCTCATTCCAACGCCAAAAATACAACCGTTAACAGTTTAAATGGAGTGTACATTATCTTTGCTGAAAAACATTGCCATATCAGAGGCATGAATATCATGATTGAACTTTTGGTTTGGGTGTGGTTATCATATAAATCAATCACAAAATATATATAATAGAGCGTCAAGGCTCACAAAACAACCAAATGTTCGTAACTTTGTAATCGTGGTAAGGAAGTATATATTTGATATATTTGACCATCCTGAATGGCTCGATTTTGGAGGTTTTACATAGGAACCATAGGTATTAGCCTGCTATTACAGTAGCATTTGGAACAAAACTCAAAAAGGAAGGACAGAAAGTCAAGGGCAAAGAGTTTGACCAAAGGATTAAATCGCGTAGTCCGGTATTATAATGATTTAACCAACGGTTTCTGCTTTGAAATGCGGACTTAAATTCTACCCTTTAGTTTGTGTTGCAGATTTTGTTAACTTTAAGTGCCAAAAAGGACACTTTGGATATTTTTGCATAAGGTCAACAACACTATAGCAGAACGTGTGTTAAAGGTTGGACTAATAGCCTTGGAACTAACTAGGAATGAGACATTTTTCGTACAATAAGACAATTAAGTGACTAAAACCAGGTCAGTGTCAGACGTTCCCACCCCTTTCGCACGCAAACCTGTTATATAAGGTTACAGTATTCAAAGTCAAACCGATTGCAAGTATTGTTTTGACACCATCTGACCCGAGTTTGTCGAAATGGTAGCAATGCTCAGGTCAACGTAAACGCAATTATTTTGTAACAAGCCGTCTGCTTTCTGTGACCTTCTACGCAACAAGCAATGTGAGAAGTTATTACCTTGGACGTGTATTGGGTCCCTACGTCTGGTTTTGCTTTAAAATTTCTATTTTAATCACGAACTTCATGTTCATCTTTTCCCACAAGAGGCGAAAAAGTAGCGGTCGATACTCACAAACAAAAAACAAATCGTCTGGATTCAGGCATTTGCAATTTGCATTACTTACATTCCATTCAAATTCAATGCAATTAAGTGTCGCAGGGAACAATGCTCTCGAAAACTTTGTCAGTGGTGATATGAAATGTTAAATGTGGAATTATTTTTTTTTCTCTGAAAACAAACAAACACATACTTGATATTCTATTTTAAATTATTTTTTACAAAGATCAATTTATCTATGGTGTTTAATAGCAATGGTAAACGAAACATTATAAACTGAACGGGAAACTAAAAAAAGCCTTTCTCACCCAGTGAGTTTGCATCTGAAGTCTTCCAATAGCAATCAATGACTGACTTTTAAAAACTAGGCGAAGAATAAAAAACAATAGCAGCGTTAATTATAAACACGTTAATTTCTGGAATTTTTTTAAATTTAAATTTAAAAAAACTCAAATACACTTTTTGACAAATTATTCTGAACTAAACCTAAAGCATACATTAAATCTAATCAGTTCCTGGTTTTCCACACGTAAGTTTGAATCGAATGAGGTGGCACTTTAAAAGTGCTAGACCCAAGAGAAGAATCACTCAATTTTAGGTGAGTTTCCGAATCGAGTGCGCTGGATATCACCATAGTAACAGTGACGTTGTCGCTGTCAATAAACGCCACGTGTCTTAAAAGTGGATCAGAAAATTTTGGTCCATTAACGTATATTCTTGTTGCGCCCTCCATGAGAAACTTGCTGCAAAACGGTTGAATCAAAGCAAAGTTTAATGGTAAATGATTGACATGAAAAGTACGGTTAAAAAATAAAAATATTTAAGGCAACAAGTCGGTCAGGAACAAGAGAAACCATTTAAATCTGATGAAAGTAGATCATCATTCTAAAAACCTCGCCCCAAAATTTAGATATTTGATAAAAACATTAGACCAAACACTTTTTCAAACGTTTTGGTCCAGAATTGATTGATTAGAAACAATTTGAGTTTGATCGACCACAATATCACCATGCAATAATTCAACTCAACATTATCTGCAAGATAAGCTATATCTTCGAGGATTAGGCTAGTATCATTTTTCTGTTGAAGACATTTACCTGAAATGTCCGATGTGATAAAACATGGGTTGTTTATAGAACTCATCTTTTGTAGCATTGACAATGATGGGTGAATCGACAAAGTTCTTTGCCCAGTTTGGACCACCGCCTTGATCGAGAGCAAGGTTCCAATCCACCCACCCAGTTACCCAGTTGTTTAAATCCTATATGATACCAGTTTAAGTTTTAGATAGAGTATGTTAAACGTTTTGCCTGCAACAAACGTTACGATTTGCTGTTTATACTAAGAAATACAAATAATTGTAACAAGGTGGAATATTGTAACCATATCAAAGAGTATTACTACTGTCATGCATAAAACCAATGAAAATATTGCTAAATTTACCAAATTAATGATGACCCGTTTACGAATACAAATTACAAATCAAGATAAAATAGTCTTAAAATATACTCTACAAGTTGCTGGCACCAACATTGATCATATTGCATTTTTGTAACCTTAAAAATATCGTTGCTGTAGCGTTGGCCTCTGAGCCAGCTTCCCAGCTTGACTTTTTCCCCGGCAAGTGAGAGTTGTCCAACACAAGCTTCTGTTCCCAAGATAAAGTAATCAGGGTGAATGTGATGGGTTTTACTTAACTTATCTGCAGGTGTAACGAAATCCGTGTACCTACAACAATTGAACAAGGATTAGTTTTTCGTTTTGTAATGCTTTAGTCCTAAAAAACACACATTAGCTGCTTTGAAATAAATTTTCATAGCTTTTTTCGTGCTTGTTTTATTTTTATTTTTTCTTTATTTCTGTTTGTTTCATCTTTAATACGTTTTCAAAACATTTGGCCTTACCAAACTTTTGTTGTTGTTGTTTTTAATATGATTTTAAACCAGAAACGAAGTAGGCTACACTTGACTGTTGCTTTGTTGTGACTTGTGACGACCAGCATTGTCCAAGTGAATTCGCTTACCAGTGCACTGCAATTCCAGACACAAATTTGGCTGCGTCATGGTCGGAAAGAACAGTTGTTGCCCATTCTGGTAGTAAAAATCTTTGTCCGTCGACTATCATCAATTTTAAGTTACCATGACCACGCGAATGTAAAGTTGGACCCTGAACAATATTGAAATTAAATAAAAGCATGCTTGACGATAAGTAAAAACCGATTGTTACAAACAATATGTGAGTCAGGATTGATTGCGTATTTCAGGATTGATATTTTGCGTATTTCAAAATGAAGTTTCAACTATCTGAGATACAAAATCTTGGACACTGGCCAAAGGTTAATAATAATCTCTTACGTTAAAGGTTTACTACAGGTGTTGCAGTTTAAGCTTTGTTGTTCCTTTAGACCAGTGGTTCTTAACCGGTGGGAAATTTCCCACTAGTGGGAAATTTGTTGTATTTAGAGGGAGAGCAACCATACTCCGGCCCGCCGGTCAAATCCGGCCTTAAATTAACTTAAATCAACTGTTAAAAGTTAATTTACTACAAATTTTTTCGCAACAACATGTAAGATTAATTTCACCTAGTGTTAGAAGGCCGTGTGTTACATCACAGACATGTCTAAAATATCAATGCTTTTGTTATTGTGCGCGAATAAATGCCTTCCCTTTGTTGATTGTGATAAAAAATGAGAAATGCAACAGAGGACATTTCAATATCCCATACATTTTTACTCTCTCACGGTAGCACTATTTAAACTAAATAACATTGCACTAAGCCTTTATGGTCCCGACGTCGAGGACAAAACATCTTTATAAAAATAAAAGAGGGGGAAATTCCAACTTGGTGATCGACTTTAGTGGGAAACCATCCCAAAAAGGTTAAGAACCACTGCTTTAGACAAAGATTTTTTTTAATCAATAGAACAAAGATGTTAAAAAAGAAGTACTGAATGATAATTATCATTATAATGGCTTACTTACAGGCTTTGTAGAAAACCTATTTTGTGTAAGTGTAAACTATCGATTATAAATGAACGAATAGGACAACGGAAAATTTGTACCAGATTAAGCTTAACGAAGTCGCGTTCTTGCTCTGCGGTCATTCCCATGCATTGAAACGAAAAATCTGGAATAAATCCGTCGTTTGGTTCGTTTTGGATTGTTAGCCCCCATATGGCCACGTCTAGTGCTTTGTACTCCTCAACAAACCTAAAAACATCTGACTTGTTTTTACTTTACCATACACATGTGTTTGGACTAATTATAATGTTATTAGATTATATTGTCATGAAGTATTAAGACACAACCAAAAAAAGACAATTGCATACAAAAAAACTGTTATAATTACAAAAGAAAATTATCATGGAGTGACGAAATACTAATGGAAAAAGCAATAAAAACATAATAAACTATTACCAGTTTACCTGGAAAAGTATAAAGCCCATGCGCTGTGGTATTGGTCGCCTGCTTGTCCCTTAAGACTTCCCCTACCGTGTAATGCGTTGTTGGTTTTCAGCCAGGCAGGGGCGCTCCAGGGACTACCAAAAAGCTTGAGCGGTTTATTGCGCATTGCATTGCTCCGAAGTATGAGAGGAATCTGCAGGTATCAACAGGTTAGTTCACAGACACAGATGATCCGGATTGTTTTGGCTGGAAGTCAACTATAGTTAGGGTTATGAAGATGTTCTATGTTACAACCTTATATTTTAGATCCTCCTGCGCAAGCGAAAAGTTCTGCATGTCAAAGTCGCCTGGGCTGTCGTTGTACGTATATTCGTGTGTTGAAAAATCACAACTTGCCATTGGAATCCTTCCCATGTTGTATTCGATACCTGTGTGTAGCACTTCGAAGTGAAATATCTGCTTGCATAGAGATATTTAATGTCCATTTTTGACAAAAAATTGGCGATGAAAAAAATTGCATTACAAGTGTATTATTCATAAAAACAATACTAACCTTCAGATGAAAAGTAAGTTTTTAAAAGTTGGTTCTGACTTTTCTGTGATAAGCTCATTATATTGATTGACGCTGCATCAGTAAACGCTCCGCCAAAACCCTGAATCTTCTGATACCGCTTGGCAGTCGAGATGTTGACACTCAAGCTGAAAGTTTCCGCTGAAACATACACTGCAGTGAAAAATAGCAAAACTCTTTTTAAGTATTTAACATTTATGACCAGTATAACTTTTTTGTTTTAGTAAATCGTGTTAAGTCACAACACCGCAGCCTGAGGGTTATGTAGTTTAAAATCACGGGATGTGGCACACTAACCTGACACGCTGTTACGTCATAGGGTGTCTAGTTTTATGGTTAAGTTATGGTAGAGGTAAAATTGGTGGTTCTGTATAGAGATGTACCGAATATTCGGTTTGCCGAATTTATTCGGCCAAATCGTCCATTTTTTGCAAAGATTCGGTTTAGGCCCAATGATTTGTTGCGAATCGGCCGAAACCGAATCTTTTACGAACACACATTTGAAGCGTTACACGTGTCTTTTCTACTTAGAACCAACGAAAATCGCGTCAATCATTATATTTTTAACACATTGTCGCTTTTCCCACTGCAGACAAAAAAACAGTAATTCATTATCGGGTTGACAATCACGCCTGAGGACAAATTAATAAACTTGAAAAAAAAAATGTCACTTAAAAATTACAAAAAGGTCAAAAATGGTTACATGTTTTCGTGAAAAGAAGGACACAAATAACATAATGAACAAGTAACAAAAACTTGGACTAGTATTTAGTAGTAAGTTCCTACCAGCAGCTTTGTAATCAGGTGAGAAATTGAACTGTTGCTGGTTAAAGCGCAATCCATCTTTGCTGCTCGTGTACACAACGCCTTCTCCGATTTGCAAGCTGGGTACCACAGGTACTCTGTCGCAGTAAGTCGAGTTGCAAACGCACACTGTCGAATCGTATCCATAAGAGCGATGCACGCATGGGCGATACTGGTGTTGCGCCTCTACTGAAAAAATAATGCTAATTGGACTTCATGTAAAAGCGCTAGCGTTTGAGTCTGGTAACCTGCTGAATTTCCATTCGTTTGTCTGGCTTACTGAATTTTAACTACTTTTCAGTAAGTATTAAAACCGCACTTTAAAAACAACAACTGGTATTCAATCTTTGAGTTGGTCTGGTCTCTTGTGTACTATTGTACGTAACTTATTTCTTGAAACTTACATTCAACCCAGTCGCGTAAAATTGTACATTAGGTCACTATCATAGTATTAATAGGTAACTTGAAACTTATGTGCACAATCAAAATCTGAGTGCTATCAAAGTTGCGAGAAAGCCACTTTAATTGCTATTAAAGCTAACAAACTTACCCGAAACGCTGCGTCGTTGCGTAAAGTTACCAATCAACAGCAAAGTACAAGATAGCAAAATTTTCCACATAATTTACGGGTAAACGAACCACAACAACTTCGTTCATCAATGCAACTCAGTTGGTGGTGGTAAACCATGTTTGATTATTTCATGCCGAAGCCTGCAAAGTTAATGATTACTGGTAAATTGATAAACTACATAAAGCAGTCCTCGGTGTTCGTCATGGGTAGATGGAGTATTTAAACTTTACAAAAGTGTAATTGTACAAAGCTCCTGGCTGCAACTTTCAAAGCTTAACTCACGTCCCAGCGAATTTGGACCAACAAGTTATAATACAATCAACTGACCTAAATCTACAAAGCAAGCCAGCAGGTAAATTAATAGCTGTAAATTACTCATGTCTAAGCACACAATATGATATTTTATGACCAATTTAGACGTTCCAGTTTACCAAGTTGTACAATCACTGGTATCATCAAAGGCCTAAATGTTTGTTTTTTAATAAACAACGCACAAAATGACGAAAACAAAAGAAGCAGAACAAAGATTTAATGCACTGACTGACATCACGCCATTGTCACAAGGGCAAAGGTTGCACGAAACTTCGAATTATTAACCAACTTTATAAACGGTACAATCAGTCTAGATTTGAAATCAAGGTGGCGCGTGGTGTAAGAAGGCATGATAAACAAGATTGCTTTAGGCCTGTCAGCAGCAGGACTAATCGCAGCTGCTGTTGTTGCTGCTGTTGTGGTTCTGGTTTTGCCAGATACTGCAGGTAAGTTTTTCGCGATACATAAAGTTGGTTTTCGGTAAAGACCAGCGTCTAAACCTGCTTGGTTGACACTGCTACTAAATGTTTGTGCTGCTCTTTTATTAAATGTTAAAAATTAAACTTCACAAACCTACTTCGACATAGTAGTGACAATAAGCGATACATTTTTAACCCATTGTCCTGGACAGAATAAGGTCATTGCAGATTAAATTTCAACTTTGTTACCTCGTAGCACTGCCACCAGAATCGCAGGAGACAAAGCTTAATTGGTGATTGTTTGTTACAAATTTAAACGTGTTTAGTTAGCAGAAGAACAAAGCCAACTTATGTAACATAACCTTGCGGCTTAGCGGTATAAGCAGGTCAACTTTTCACATTCAGTTTGAAATGTTGCACATTCAAATGTTACAACATCGTAAACATTGACGTATAATTGTTAATGTCTAAATATAGTTCTAAAATTCAGTTTATTATATTTGCCTGTTTTACTTCTGGCAGTTGATGACACCAATGGACCAGCTCAAACATGCATCCATCGTGCGTTCGATGGTGACTCGACGGTTTGTGTGTGCAACTCAACCTACTGCGACACGTTGACTTCTCTGCCGACACCAAATGCTGGCGAAGTCCTTACTTACACCAGCAGTAAAGCGGGGCTGCGTTTTGATCAAAAGACACTACAGTTTCAAACCGGAACCACCAATAAAAATGCTTCACGTAAGTTGGTAAAGACATAAAATCGAATTACCACATCAAACTAACCAAAAACGATTGATACCTTTCTAGTTGTTGTTTTTTGTTTTGTTTTAGCACAGGATCTTATAGGTCCTCATAACTTAGGCTGTTAGCTAATGAGCAACAACTCTAAGGCAGTTTGTTGTCTCGAATATTCGCTATATATTTGGGTAGTACGTAGTATAAATACAGAACAGCGACAAGATTGTATTTTGTGTGTGCAGGACTCCAGTTTGTTCTTGACAGAGGCACTGCAAAAACTTATCAAACAATCATCGGTTTCGGTGGAGCGTTTACGGATGCAGCGTCAATTAACATTGTCAGTTTGTCGCAGCGAACCCAAGAACGACTTCTTCGCTCATACTTCTCAAAACAAGGTGAATTCATTTTTCATTTTCGACATATTTTTGACAGCTTGTATTTATCATTGGAAATCAGATGGCAACAAGTTAACAATACACTGATTTATTGAACCAAATAAAAACGATTTATCGAGCAGCTCCAGGCAAAAATGAGATTCAGACACAAGGCAGACGCTTCACAGAGCTTTATCAACTAAGCAACGCAGGCTGGGTTGCATGCCTGCTGAAAGTCGACATGCTTTGATCCTAAATGCATTGAAAAATAAAACGTTGCATCTTTAAAAACTCATCATCTAGCTTCTAGCCAGAAGTATACCACGTCCAGTCGTAAACCATCAGTTCTGCTTTCAGGTATAGAGTATAACATAGGTCGAATTCCCATGGCAAGTTGCGACTTTTCTACCCATCTTTACACGTACGCGGACGAACCAGATGACTTTGAGATGTCAAACTTTGCTTTAGCTGTTGAGGATTTAAGTTATAAGGTACCAAATTTGAGACGAAGTTGTGTAAAAACCAACTAAAATAGAATAGTTGGCCCTGTTGTGGTCTACCGCTTAACAATGCCATGAAAAGAATCGATTTCTACATATTCAATGCATATACCCCTTTAAGGTTTATAATTACTTTACTCACAATAAACTACTTTTTAAACAGATCCCACTTATGAAACGTGCCATGGATATGACTGAACGTCCAATCAAGTTTTTCGGAAGTCCCTGGAGCGCCCCCGCGTGGATGAAAACGAACGGAGCTTTGTACGGAAACGGTAGTTTGATTGGTGAAGCTGGGGATGAGTACCACAAGGCATGGGCACTTTACTTTGCAAGGTAGGAGATGCACAATGGTCAATGAGTTCTGTTTCTTTTGTATTATATTTGGATTTTTTATTTGTCGGCGGCGTGATGTTAAAACTCATAAACTGAGGTCATAATAAGCATTCTTACGTAAGTTTACAATATAGGTTATGAGCTAATGAACTGCTAGAGACTTATTTCCATCGTTCGGGATAATTTTACAAAGATTCGCTACGTCCGTGTTTAAGACGAGATCAAAACATAAACATTTTACACATAGCCATTATAAAACTTACCAACTATTGGAAGAGAAACAGGTTGCAGCATGATACAAAAATTGATTTTTAGGTTTGTCGAGGAATACGACAAAAATGGGATTAAACTGTGGGGGCTGACAGCACAAAACGAACCAATAGATGGATTTTCCGATTTCGCATTTCAATGTATGGCTTTTACTGCAGCTGAACAACGTGACTTCGTGAAAATGGACCTGGTAGGGAAACTTATTCAATAATTTACAATAATCCAGAAATATGGGAATAGCGACGGAACATTGAAAATTGAAAATATGTGCAATAATACAAGGACCCATTCGTCTTATCATACGAAAGGCTCATTTTCAAAACTAGAAAAAGCAGACGGCACCAAACAAAAACTGTCCTGGAATAGATCAACTTATCCTTCTTATCATATGTCCAAAATAAAAACGCAATCAAACACTGGAAAAGTTGTTGTGCTTGGAGTGTAGTCTAACGAGTTTGTTGTTTAGGGTCCAACTTTGCACTCCCGCGGCCACGGCGATCTGAAACTGATGATCGGTGACGACCAACGTCCTTTGTTTCCGAACTGGGCAATCACGGTCCTCAACGATACTGAGGCCGCCAAATACGTCTCCGGGATAGGTGTCCACTGGTAAATTAACTTAATCAATTACATTGCCTGTCCTGAAGATTATGCTGTGTTAATATAGGTATATGGACATGCTGGCACCGCCAAGTCGACTCAGTGAAACTCACAATCTGTTTCCTGACCACTTTATACTGGGCACTGAGGCGTGCACCGGAGCGATTCCTTTTAATCCAGATAAAGTTAAGCTCGGTGATTGGACAAGGGGAGAACGATACAGCAGGGATATGATGCAGGTACCGAAAGAGACAGCTTAAGCTATAGCGAAATATTTGCAACACCCTTCGTGTTTCAACCAGTGTAGTAAAACAAGAGAGCTTCTGCTATCAAAATCCGATGTTTTTATAGAGGTTATTTACCAATTGGCTTGATTTGGGGGCAGCTAGTAGAGTATTCTATTCTATTAACTTGGAACTGAACACCGTATATACATAACGCACCTGTTTGTTACAACAGGATCTAAACAACTGGGTTACTGGATGGGTGGATTGGAATTTGGCTTTAGATCAAGGAGGTGGTCCAAACTGGGTGAAGAACTTTGTTGATGCCCCAATCATTGTGAATGCGGACGCCGACGAGTTTTATAAACAACCAATGTATTACCACATGGGTCATTTCAGGTAAGGGTGCGATGGACCAATTTAATCTTTGTATACCTCTTTTGAAGTTGTATAAATAGATAAGTCGATAAATAGATAACTCGCGTCTGTGGACAAGTTAATAAACACGTTTGGGTAAAAAGGAAACAGGTCATTTAAACACATATAGTATTTTAAAACATAGCATAGTCGTTTTGTGGTTTGGGGGTGATGCTTAAAATGGTTGCAGCAGTATTACGATATGTGACGAAATTCAATTTGTAATTTCTGAACCAATTTCTGCGTTCTTACCATTTGTAGTAAATTCATCGTGGAAAGTGCAAAGAGGATAGAAATGCAGGGTACGAGTGATTTCAACACCAAATTTGTGGCGTTTGTGGATGAGGTCAAGAAAACAGTGACCTTGGTGATTTTAAATACGGCAGAGAAAGCAATCGACGTTGTCATAACAGATCGTGGAATCGGATATTTTGAAACTGAAATCCCTGCAAGTTCAATTTCCACTTTTGTGTGGCTTGCGATGTGAATAAAACAAAATATTCGTTTAATCCAGTGGTTGTCAAACTTTTTCATGTTTTTTTCAAAACGGTTCCTTTGCCATTATTTCGAGGGCTCGCGGTGCTTAAGCCCGAATGTGTATTTCAGAAAAACGAAAGAATGATTGCAGGATCTTAGCTATATTGCAAAATTGCGACAAAAACATTACGATTGTGCGCGAACAATTTCCTTAGTTGGCATGCAATCAAGACTATTGCTTAAGAATGGGGACAGTCGATTCTCAATTCTACTTTGACTTAAACTGATTCAGTGGCACAAACTGACGCCAAATAAGATTATAGATTTACTTCAACCTTTTCGCGGTCCCCCCAAAATTGCCTCACGGACCCTAAAGGACCGCGGACCCCAGTTTGAGAACCGCTGGCTCTGACTTAAAACCGGCTCGTTTTGTCAATTTCGCAATTATTTTATTTTTTAAATCTTACAATTGGTTGTTGGAAAATAAATAATTGTAGACTTATGCAGGTCTAGACAGTATACCTCCCAGCTTTGCGCGGAATGAAGTGGACGATACGAACAGTTCTTGTCAAAAAAATGCTAAAGTAAACATTCGAGAAAAGGGGCTGTGTGGCCAATTTAGTGCATTCAAACTCTAACAAAAAAACAAGATTTAGTTCAAATGTTCATTTTAGTTTATTCGCTTCGTGTAGAGCAGGGTTTCCCAACCTGTGGTACGCGTGCCACTAGTGGTACGCGAAGGGGTTTCAGGTGGTACGTCTTCTGTTTTGGGGGGGTAAGGCAGGGAGACCCTTTATCTCCAACTTTATTTGTACTTGCCATTGAATGCCTAGCGGCTGCGATGCGAAAAGATGACGAAGTAGGAATTCATTTATTGGGCAATGACTTTAAAGTGTCGCTCCTGGCAGACGATACGCTGGTTTTTTTGAAAGGGGAACCAAACAATTTTGATCGAGCCTTTGCGATTCTTAATGAGTTTGGCTTTATGTCGGGCAGTAAAATAAACATCAAAAAATCGTTAGCGTTCTACATTGGGTCCAAAAGATCATCGCAGATTAAACCTTACCTAGATAAAGGCCTAACATGGCCAGAGACGTCATTTCGTTATCTCGGAATCGAATTTTCTGTCAACGGGTCGCCAAAAGAACTTTTCGACTTAAATTTTACTGGTATTATTAAAAAAACCAAAACAATACTAAATATTTGGTCCTCTAGGGCAGGGCTTCCCAAACTTTTTTGATCGCGACCCCTTTTAATGTTTTTAAATTTTCCGCGACCCTTCACGGTAAATATGATAAACAATGCAAAAAATACGTTTTGTTGTATTTATTGAAACGACTAATTCGAGCGAAAACTGAAAAAAACCACCGGTTCTCGCGGCTACTACTTTACACGTCCAAACACCGATACATTTTACGTGCTTTAGCCTTTAGCTTCTGTCACATTGTTTTGCAAATCGGCACTTATCACCTTGGACCAACAAGTTTAGCAGTGCTTTGCAAACGGACATTAAAGACTGCTTAGAAATCAAAAGTTTATTACCCATTTTTATTAGAGAAAGTTATTGCGCCACACAATACTAAAGCTGGAAACGTTTGCACTTAGCTGGAAACGTTTTAAAACCGACGTAACTTGAACAAAAATGACATTGTGAAGTTATACAAAGGTCAAGGCCGGGGGTGTGCGGCACCCCCGTACTCTACGCCAGTGTATGGAGTACTTTCTGCAAAGTTGGTACAGCTCTCTGCGACCCCTCGAGTTTGTTAAGCGACCCCTTCCGGGGTCGCGACCCCCAGTTTGGGAAGCCCTGCTCTAGGGGACTTACCTTGATCGGACGGGTATGCATACTAAAAAGTTTGGTTATTCCCACCCTGACCTACAAAGTTAATGTCGTGCCTATCGCTCTGCCAAGTGCATTTCTAAAAGACCTCAAAAGGACAATGTTCAAGTTTATCTGGAACTCAAAGTGGGAAAAGGTCAAGCGCACTAAGTTGTGTGGAAAAATTGAGGCTGGAAGCATTAATATGCTGGACCTCGACGCGTACTTGGTGTCACTCGGTGTTAAATGGGTCAGCCGGCTGTTTGATGATTCGTATACGTCTCCCTGGAAAACCATCGAAACCTCACTTGCCAATTCAAGGGTATTCAACTCATGGTTAAGCAGTAACATTTCGCCCACCTCAAAAGCTTACATAAAATCAATACCACTTCGCACGCTACGAAAAGCAGTGTCCGATTGCAAACTTTTTGCTAAACTAACTAGGTTACCCACAAACATCTCTAGGCCCCTTTGGCTCAACAAAGAAATTAAATATCGCTCCAATGCGTTCTACATCCCAACTCTTATTCGCGCCGGTTTACTTAGTTACTACGATCTAATTAACAAAGAAGGCCACTATATGACTTACGACGACCTCGCATTAAGATTTAACTTCACACCAACCAATCACGGATTCATTGAATTTATTAGACTGGTTTCTGCCATCCCAGCGAATTGGGATGAACTAGACAAACATGCCAGCCAAGAAAACGTTCAAAAGACCCCATTTTGGTTAAACACAATCACCAAATTTAGCGAGGTAAAACAAGCCTACCTACACGTAACAGATTACACCACAGAATCACCTCTCCACCAACAAGAAATATGGGAAAGGGATTTGGATACGGGAACGAATATACCAAACTGGGAACACATATACATTGATAACTATATTTGTACGATAGAAACAAAATTAAGAGCCTTTCAAATGAAATTGAATTTAAGAGCCATCATAACTAATGATAAATTATATACAGTTGGCATAGTACCCTCACAACAGTGCGTTTTCTGTAAAGATTCTCCAGAAACCCTTTTACATCTTTTTTACTCATGCACTGTAACTGCAAAGTATTGGGAAAATGTTACTGCGTGGATTTCGAGCAAACTGTTAATTGATGTTAGACCTCGTGCAATTTTATGTTTATTTGGAACTGATGGCCAAGAACTGTTACTGAACTGCATCCTTCTGTGTGCGCGATATGTTATTTTTCAGAGCAAATACGCGCAAAGCAAACCAACTTTGCAAAGATTTATTTATTCCCTAAAAACGCTAAAACACTCGGAGTTTCTACTTGCAATTAAAACCAACAAACGCCCTGTTTTTTTACGTAAGTGGTCCGGCCTTTGATTGTCGCGTACCTGACTTGGCGTATTTCTTGTCTTGTTCGTATTCTTTCTCATTTTACTGGTTATCGTAATAAAAAAAAAAAAAAAAAAGCTTCTGTTTTGTTCACAAAAATCTCGATTTGCAACTTTATATTTTGTTTATCTGGTTTTGTTTACAAAAAAACATTCCCCGGGCCTATTGTCATTGTTACGTAACTATTCCTGTTGTTTCATATTATTACGATCTTCAAAATACAGGTCATGTCAATTCTTAACAAAAAGCATAGTTGCTATATGAAAAGCCGAACACCGCTGTGGCACAGTGGGCGGTAATTATGTCAAATGATTGTTCTTGATAGATATCATCTACTGTTTTGTAGCTTAAGCTAGTGTTGAATAAAATATGATTCGAACAAATTAGTTGTTCTGTAAGAAGTGGTGCTCTATGGTGGTACGCGTGGCAGTGCAGAGCGTCCAAGTGGTACGGGATCGTAAAAAGGTTGGGAACCCCTGGTGTAGAGTGTAGACCAGTGGTGGCCAACCTATGGCGCATGCGCCAAACGTGGCGCATTGCATGATTAGAAAGGGCGCATTGCCATCTTTTGATAATCATGAAAATCAAATTAATAAACTAATAAATAAATAAAGTAGCCTAAGCCAGCCCTATTAATTATATATATATATATAGTTTATCAGAGTTGTTTTTTAATTAATAGTTCTTACTTCTTATTACTATCCTTCTCATGCGAAAGTTGTTTCTTTCTCTTTCTCTCTATATAACTTACAAGAAGTAATCATAGAAGGTGGGGTTACGAGACATTTATGGCGCATCCAACACAGTATGTTAAAAAGTTGGCGAATGGTATGTAGAAGGTTGGCCACCCCTGGTGTAGACCATCACTATTATTTGTTTAATAAGCACATGTTGTCATTTATTTTATAAGTTACACCACAACACAACTGTACCCGTTTATAGTCTTGAACATAGGCGCCGAGTTTTACAAAAATGCAAGGTGGCGGACATAAAATATGAATTGCAACACGTTGCTGTAGCGTTATCATTGGCAACGTTTAAAATGCTTCATTTATTACATCACATTTGCACGAGACAAAAACAATGACCCAGCAACTTTTACTGGCAGACAATTGTGAATTTGACGACATAAACAAAGCACTAACCAAAACAGGTTGCTGTTTCAAGCAACGTTTTGTGGCTGTATCGCCAGCACGTTCGTTTGAAAGCAAAATTGTTCCTATTTTTCTTCAGATTTGAAGATATTTGGTACGTTACCTTACAAACCAAAATATCCACGGTGGCCGCCACCGTGCTTAGAAACCCAAGGTGGCGGCGCCACCCCGCCACCGCCTGCTCGGCGCCTATGGTCCTGTGGAACATATGACTCTGATGATCACCTTAGCGGCTTCTTACAAAAAAAGCATTCCTGATGCCGGAAGAATACGCTTGGCCGGTGCTGGCAAGCGCTTGAACGTTTATGCAATTTCAACAAATGTTAAATATATTTTAAGCAATCTACTTGACTTGTCTACGTCTACCCGTAGTTAGCCTACTTGTTTATCACGGCCCGTTTTGTTGTTATCTCCCAGGACGTGAGGTTGTTTCGGTAATGTAACGAATTGCGGTTCTATTGGAAATCATTGAGGTGTATTCTGGGCAAAACGATACATTTTGTGCGTAGGGACTGCCATGTTTTTGCAATACCGTACTACTTTTTTATATTTTACAGTGAGCAAGTTTTGCTGTTGTCACTTATGTCGCCACGCATGGGTAACTGAAGCAGCGGAGCATGACGACACAGCACTGAACATATTTTGCAAAAAAAGACAATATTTTTTAGACTTGTTGTTGTTATGTTTTGAAAAGTACTGCAAACATGGAAAATGTCGACCCATTAACAGCAGCAACCAACGAACCGTCAGACCCAGAAGACGAACTCAACACGGTAAAACAACAATTTTAAATATATACTGCCTAAATATAAGTAGAAACCAAAACTTAAATATTATTATTGAACTGGTTCTGTTTGAGTAAGGAAATGACGTTGACAACTTTCGGTGTATATGTATACATATATATTTCCATGTTTTTTTCTTCTTTGGGAACATGTTTCATCATACTAGTAATATTGTTTCAGTTTTTGCTGTGTTGTTTGTTAAATAGTACCATGAGAAGGTGGATGCAGAAGAGGACAATGTGAAACAGGAAGAATGGGATACAGATGCTCAAGATTTGTTTACAACAGTTGACAATCCAGAGAAACACATTTTGGCAATGGAGACATACATTTCATATAGAGTTACCACAAAAGTAAGACTTTTTAGATAAAGTTATTCAACAACTTATACCCAGCTGCTCACAGACAACCAGAAGCTGCTTTGACAACAGCGAGTACATGACTCAACGCAGATATCAAGACTTCGTTTGGTTGCGGACCAAGTTAGAAAACGATCATCCTACACACCTTATACCAGTAAGAGCAAACTTAAAGTTTGGGATTAAATATAGGTTTTGATACTTTGACAGAAATGTGTTCTTACTCTTTAGCCACTCCCAGCAAAGTTTGTGGTGAAAGGAATGTTGGATCGATTCAATGCAGAGTTTACCAAGAGAAGGTGTATGGCCCTGCACAAATTTCTTTCACGACTCTCTGAGCATCCAGTTCTATCTTTCAATGAAAACCTGAAGGTTTTCCTCACATCAAAGGCACATGTAATGTCGTTGGTTGCTCTAGATTGGCACCACCTTACAAAATATTCGTGTCAAATTTACCGTGTTTTTGTTCGTAGGAGTTTACTGCATATCGGAAACAAAGTGACGGAATAATGTCTAAGGTCAGCGGCTCTGTGAAGTCCATTGCAACTAATACTCGTGTTAAAGAGAGGGACCCAGAGTTTAATGAGATGCTGGATTATATCACAGACTTCAGTGAGAAAATGGGGGTGCTTGACAGGATTGGAGAGCGTCTTCTTTTAGAAAAGAAAGGTAAATACTTTTTTTGTGGAACAATTTAGTATTGCCATAAAATTGTTTTTGCCATGTATCCTTCTGGTACACACAGAAACGTTTATTTTTGTCCAACATGTAGAACTAACCACTGAAATGAAGGAGTTTGGTCCAACTTTTTCAATGTGGGCTTCTGGTGAAGATGACACCGTATCGCCTATAATGACTTCAATCAGTGAGTGTTTGGATCTCTGCACAGGAGCTGCTGAAGAAAATGCAAAGAGACATGAACTTAACTTTGTACCACCTTTAAAGGTTTGAAATGCCACAGTGGAAAATCCTTGTTCATGGCCACTAATCGATTTGCATTTTGTGTTTAGGAGTATATATTATATTCTGATGCGGTGAAGCAGGTGCT
This sequence comes from Phallusia mammillata, assembly GCF_965637545.1. Lineage (NCBI taxonomy): Eukaryota > Metazoa > Chordata > Ascidiacea > Phlebobranchia > Ascidiidae > Phallusia > Phallusia mammillata. Next base: position 12,857,303 of record NC_137253.1, read on the forward strand.
AAAACGCAGAGATGGTTACCAGGCAAACTATGATCGACTGGTTGATGAGCATCAAAAAAGACGCAATGAAAAAGAAAACGTAAGCTTTACAAAATTAAGTCAAAAAGAATTGATTTTGATTTGGCATGTTTTTGGTGTGTGTGGATTAGTCAGTTTGTATTGCCCCACACCAAGACCATTTTTTCGTTTTTTTTAAGTTTTGTTTCTTACTTTTAAATCGCTTATCATTTTGAAGCTTCCCAAGTCAGACCAATCATACTCTATTAGTGCCATGATGGGTAAATCCCCTGATGAAGTAAAGCAGCAAAAAGAACAAAAGCTAAATCAACAAATTGAAGAAGTAAGAACTTCTAACACAGTATAAAACGCAATATGTGACTTGAGATACCAATATGCAAAACAATTTTACTTTGTCATTGTGATTTTATGTTAATATTTTTTGTGCATGTTTTTCTGGGTATTGGACTTGAAAGATTGTCGGGCAAATTAGTTTCAGCCCTATGAAAAAAAGATATAAGCTTGTGATGTAAAGCCTAACCAAAAATTTGTTATGCTTATGCCAATATTTATTTGTAACCTTATCTGGTAAAGGGCCAAAAACATTAAATATAGAATATTTATTGGTTCACCTAGCTTGTCTTTTCTTTGGTTTTGTAAATGCCTTAAATGTATGACTTTTAGTGGGTTTTAATAAATTTATTGGAATAATTCTATAAAAAAAATGGCTATCAGGTTTTAAATTCCATAATAACACTTCATCCAATATGTATAAACAGTTGGCAGAAAAGCGGGACAAAAGCTATGATGAACTGGAGAAGGCTAATGGTAACTTGAGGGCAGACAAAGATCGTTGGACTGAACACAAAATCCAAGACCTAGCAACCTTGTTTGCTGACATGGCACAATCACAAATAACGTATCACACTGAGGTGAGAGAATTTCCAATAGGATTAGTACATTCACCAAAGGTACGTATAACTCAGTAAAATATGTATTTTCTTTCAGTGTCTTTCAGCATGGGAAAACATATTGCCAACAATGCAGGAACCTTCTGCTGAAAACCAACAGTAGCCAAGTCTGTAAAAAAGGACGTTGCAAAATCTTCAACTGACAGATTATTTTATTGTGTCATTGTTTGATTCCTAAAACAGATGATTTTTCTATTTTCATGTCTTGTTTAGTGCAATAACAGCAATACATATATACCAACACACTTTACTGTTCTGTATGATGGCATCTTTTGTATTGAACGACTAATTGCAAATAAGTTTTCTTATAAAACCCCTGAACCAGGGTTCTTCAACAGGGTGTTTTGTCCACCGAGGGCCAGGGGGCAATTGTTGGAGTTAGGGGGCGGGGGGATTTGACTTTAAGGGGGAGCAATTTCAACATTACTAATTGTATAAATATATACAACAACTGTGCGACTCAGCTAACTTTAACTTACAAGTAGATTTTATTCATCTTGCAAGCACCTGGGACCAGGCCGCGCTTGAACATGCTGCTATTTTAATACATTGTGTTTGTTGGCGATTGTTTTATTTTTTGTGAGGTTGAGCATTTAATTTGGTGACAGGCCATACCTTTCAAATACAACAGTAAGTTGGTTTTGCTTTCACACTTTTTATAGGCCCACTGGTGCTTTCCAAACTGCAAGTATTTGTAACATTTTATTTGGTTAATCTAGTAGTGTAAGTTGATGTGGAACTTACAGGTTTTTCCTCTGCCGAACAATGCTCCATCATTTTCAACAACAGAAGGCGATTGTTTGTGCATAATCATAATATTATCTTGTCTATTATGTAACAAATTTTCCTCAGCTGCATTAGAATTGCCTGAAATAGGTTATGTGTGTTGTTGTAGCAATTAAATTAGGTTTTAACTGTTAAGTGAAGAGTTTGTGTTTCTGTATGAATCTCTGCCCACATCTGCTCAAAGGTAGGAACTTTCATACAAAATAACAATCTCATGGGGGGGGGGGGATTTTGAGCCAGTGTCCTTGGAAGGTTGAAGACCCCTGGCCTAAACAACTGTTTTTCTACCCAACATTTGCCATGGGTTTGAAGCAGAATGAAACCTAACCCGGCTTAGGTTTATCTGCACTTGGATTGATAGGTGCAATTCACATGCAGAGCTGTCTGCTACAATTTGTTTGGAAAAAGAGTCAGTCACCCTTTAGAGTGGTAAATTGGTTTGAAAGGGGTGGTAAACCACTTTCCTTGTTCATTTTGGTACGATTTCAGCACAGTCTATTTGTCAGACCTGAATACCCAAAGTCACCCAAATTTATAGTACGTCGCTATTGCTAAGTTGTTATTCCGTCACGTTGTACAGAGAACAGGGCATGTGAGTATTGGTTTGTGAATGCTGCTTAACGAAACACAGAGTTTATTTGCGATGCAACAGTATTAAATATGCCATGTATGCAAGATGCATCTTTTTGAGTTCAAACAGTTGCGTCAACAAAAAACATTTTATATGTCCTCATCAAATGCAAACCAATTGCTCTTGGTAAAAACTTGATGCAAAAAGTAGCATCATTGGCAGATGGGTTAATATAACCCCTGTGGAATTTGAACTAGGTAAGACAGTTGCACCAGTTATCACCTCATTCCATTGCTACGTGGAACAGTTTGTCCCTCATTAGTCCTAAAATTTGACATGAAACACTGCTTTTGGGCGTTGGATGGTGCAAGGAAATGTTTCTCTGGTGGCAAAGCATCGAAAAAAGGATGATTGATAACTTCTGCTAAAGATGTGCGTTTGCCTGGATCATACTCAAGCATTCTTGCAATTAAATCGATTAGCTTCATATGCTCAGGGTGGTCTTTCCGCTGAATGTATCTCTGCAAATAAACAGCTGTTATATTAAAACCACAATTCCCAGTTGTTATGTTCACACCACTATTAAGTTCTTTACAAAGGTGATAATTATAACACAAAGCCAGCTTTACCATGAGAGGTTTGCAGTTTTCTCGCACATATTTTCCTCCTGAAGAGTGTTCATCCCAATCTAGGCGGTTGTGATAAAAATACTTCTGTTTTCGAGATTTCTTGATAAGGCGAGATGGTATTGGACCTAAAATTCGTTCCATCATCGCCAGGTGCTCACGATTATCATGTGTTTGAAACATCGTTATGCCCATGTAGAACTCGAAGATAATGCAACCAATTGACCATACATCACATGCTTGGTTCCAACCAAGTTCTAAATTAAAATCCTCATTTATTAAACTGAAGTGTGTAAAGTGAAACAATATCAGCCTTTGCAGTGAAAGAAACAAACCTAGTACAACTTCAGGGGCTCTGTAGTGCCTGGTGGAGACCACAGTACTGTGATGCTCATTGTCAAAAGTGGCAGAACCAAAATCAATCAACCGAATGTCCGAAGATAAGAGACGACGCTCATCTCTGCGCTTGTGTGGATTGTACCCTATTTCACAAGCCGAGTCCAAAAACAGAATATTTTCTGGTTTTAAATCGGTGTGAGTAATGTGATTGTCATGAAGGACTGCAAAAAATTTATAGTTGTAAATAAGTTGATAATCTACTGCTACTCGCAGAATTAAAAACTTACATTTTACGGCCCAAATAAGCTGGAATGCCATATGCCTCACTTGGTCAATGGGGTATGGAAGGTAATGGTTATCTTTCTGTAATAGTAGAGTCTTATTAGAGCACTAGTTTTTTGTGTAGCAACTTTGATATTGGTATTTTACTGCATACCTGAAAATCATATGTGCTTAAACCAAGCAGTTCAAATGCAATACAGATGTGTCCATGATAGTTGAACCAGTCAACCATAGTAACACAAAGGCTAAAAAATAGAAAGATGCTGTTTACAACCAGCAATGGAACAGAACAAATGTTTTGATTAGCTATGTTAATATGTTAAGTTAACATATACATTTCTAGGGTATTTCTGTATGCATGATGTAAATACAGATAATTTGGTAGTAATGTGTTTATGTTAGTTAGTCCGTACATATGTAAACTAATAAAACACAAGTCTGATAATGGTTAATTTACAAAATAAACAATATACAGCATTCAAAGCAAATAAACTCACTATTTTCCTTCAGGGTCCTTCTCAATCAATTTCTTTAGGACATTGATTTCAAGAAATGCAGCATCTCTATACTTCTCAATGTTTTTGATCACTTTCAAGGCAACTTTTTGTTGGTCCCTATAATTGCAAAAAAAATGTTTCATGCACAGTCTGATGATAAACGGTGGAAGGAAATGACAATGAAATCATCACATAAACAACATGAAAACAAAGCAGAATTGCTATGTAGTACCTCTGATGATCAACACAAAGCAAGACTTTGCCAAAAGTTCCCTCACCAAGTGTAGATATTATTTCATCTGCACAAAAATCACAAAAAGACAAATTAGCTTTGATTTTTCAAACAAGTCAGTCACCAACTGAAAAAGCATCTTTTGGCCAATATTAACATGTTGTTGGAAAACCCAATAGCATTATAACTGGGATGGCACCTAGGGGCAGCGGAATATAAAACAGTAGAATATATGTTCGTCCACAGTAAGACTTTAGAAACATGCATGCCAAAACTAAGGGAAGAAAACTTCATTGACAGCTTGATTGAACCACCTAATTTTAACACAATTCAGTAATAGTTCACTTAATTGTCAATTTTACAACATTTATGTGCAGCTAACAAGTTACTGAAAAAAAGTACAATTTAAGTGAACTATTCCTGATAACAGCGTCAACGGGTTTACTGAAACTACGCAAATCTTCTTAGTACATCTCGCTTGTAGCCAGTCGCCATGACGATAAATGAGATGACCCTCCTCGTCATCTTCAACACTCTTTGCCCTGACACCATTCTTGTTTCTATGTCGATCTCTCTGTTTTTCATGACAACAGCCGTGCGTGTGTGTATGGGAAAGAGTTTTCCATCGACACAGGGAAGATTGCAATCGAAAGCCCAGCATTTGGCCAATCGTAGGATATGTGGAATAATAACCACAACAAACATTGTAGCACATTAACAAAATAAAAGGGTTATGTTTAACACAAATAGGCTGAGCCAGTTACCAGAAACAAACGCATTGACGTCGTAAAATGAAAAAATATGCCCGAGGCCACTGAAAGAAACCTGATAATACAACTTACCTTTTTTGAAAGGGTTATATACTAATTTGTGTTGATAAGGTGAATCCTTACATGTGAAAGAGTAATAGACCCAAAACCTCCATAGGGTTTGTAAACAAATCAAACAAAAATGCAATCATTCAAACTCAGATTATAACTCAGCAACACACAACCTAAGTGATAGATCCAAATCCAAATGAACACCATTAGGTTGGCTGTAATTACTCACCGATGAGGAAGTAGTCTTAGATCTATGGTGTCGACGGCGACGATGGCTTCGTCTTCTTTTTGTACTGGTGGATTGATCTCTTCTACTTGAATACGAACTTTCATCTCGATTGTATAAAGCATCATTTCCATTTCGATGATATTTTCTAGAACTGTGGCCACTACTACACATAGTTCAAAAGCTATTGAAAAATGATTCGCAAACATTTATATGACAGCAGGGAGCAAAACAAACCTGTAGCTGTGTTTATCCCACGAAAATGATTCTGCATATTGTTTTGCGTTACTATAGCGCTCATCACAATGATCATCAATTTTTTCAATTCGTCTTCGTTTATAGTCAACTTTACCGTCATCATACTCATCACGGCTCCTATGGCGCCGATTTGATTTTCCCATTCTAGTTACTGTCATGCCTGCTTGGCACAAGTATAAGGATGCAACTGTTGCTTAAAACTTCGTGTGTTTTGGCAGTAAAATCTAAAAATCAAATCACATTTGTAACAATTACGTGGTCACGTCTAAAACTGCGGGCCCGCTTGGATCACTTGGCCAAGCACTTGGCCCGCCTCATGCAATTGAAAAACTGCGGGCCCGCTTCTTGCAAGTATAAAAACTGTAGCCCCGCTATATATCCAGTGCTTGGCCCGCCTCTCGTATCGAAAAACCGCGGGCCCACTATATCCTGTGCTTAGTGCTTGCCGCGTCTATCGCAAGGAAAAACTGCGGGTCCACTACATCCATTGCTTGCCGTTCAGATCTTGTCGAAATCAAAATTTAATTACATGTGACAGGCGTGCCCACGGCTTTATCAATTTTACACATATTTTAACAACAAAAGCAGAGGAGACACAATATTTTTAAAAAAACTTACCGTTATAATTACATGCAAAAACTTTCAGGAAACTCTTCCACAAGTCAACCAGAATTCACTATTATTGATCGAAACGAAACGGTCTTGCTCAATCGCTTCGCTCACGCGCTGTGATTGGCTAAACTATTCAAAGTCCCGTATGTAAGCGCAAAAAAGGCAGTAGCAAAGAATTGTGGGAAAGGGTTACGCATCAGCAGTTAACGATGTCACGCATTAACACTTTTCTATTTTTTCTTTATAATTACATCAGTCCATGTCTTTGTTGGCGTTGTAAAATGAAATAGATTATCCAATTGCGTCTATTAAGTTACATAACACAAACTATTCACGTTTATATTATTCACGATGCCGTAATCGATTTTTTCGTACTGAAGTTATATGTTTTTATTATCATGGCTAAAATCATTGGCTGGATTGACAAATAGGCAAACCATAAAATCTGAACATAGCCACATATTTAATGATATGTAATTGAACCACTGCCAGTCAAATATTTTCCAGTAAATTTGTTAATTTAAAATCTCAAAACGAAACAACTGGCCACCATTGCGTTTTGAAGTTTGTCTTGAAAGAATTTTAACGCCAATGGTGAACTTTATGCCACTTCTTTTTCTCCCAACGGTTGACCAGTAAATTTGATTTCTCGAGGCGGTTCGTGATCTCACTTTAGTGCAATCCATCAGTCTGAGCAATGCCGGTCAAGTCAAACTAACAAGCTACAGTGATATGCGCTGGACACTTTGCAGGCTAAAAACAAAATATGCACTGAAATGACTTAATTTACACCAGTGATGTAATAACTAGAGATGTACCGAATATTCGGTTTGCCGAATTTATTCGGCCGAATCGGCCACTTTTGCAAAGATTCGGTTTCGGCCGAATAATTTGTTGCGATTCGGCCGAAACCGAACCTTTTACGAACACCTATTTAAAGCGGTAAACGTGTCATTTCTGCTTAGTACCAACGGAAATCACGTCTATCATTATATTTTTTAACATACTGACACTTTTCCCACTGCAGACAAAAAAATCAGTATTCATTGTCGGGGTGGCAATCATGCTTGAGGCGATGTAAACCCCACATAACGAAAATAAGGACGAAACACAACCATTCTGCACTAATTGCATGGTAGATAATCTTCTGTTTTCATGTCAAACGTGTAGGTTACGACTTTGCGTGACGTCATAAATGATTCGGTTGATTCGGCCGAATTTATTCGGCAAAACCGCCGAATATTCGGTTTCGGCCGAATCGAAATTTTGCCGATTCGGTACATCACTAGTAATAACCCAGCGGGCACCGGCCGTTATTACAAACCTCATTTTCACGTCGAAATTCATATCGACGCCTTTCTGACAAAAATCGACCATTGTGAAAAATAGGACATCTAAATAAGTTTTAAAATAAGTTACAATTTTAATGGTTCCAAAACAGCCGGTATTTGACGTCGATTTAATGCCATAAAATGCCTGGTCACGTTTAAGTAACGTTAAATATTTCCAGTATAGGCTATTGGACGTCGTATTTTAGAGAGTAGTAAGTTAAACATACATGAAACTATACTGTAGAGCTAAAATTGTCGTTTGTGCTTTGCTTTCAATGATACAGCCCACAAAGTGTTACCGACCAATACCCAGACGTCGTTGTCCTTCTCAGCCAAGTGGCCCCTCTTGGCCCTACGAGCCGCCGCTCACGTTAGCAATACCTGCGAAATGACAGCTGGGTCTATTTGACTGGGGCAAATACAAGGGCAAATGTTGAACAACAGTTCATGGAACAGTCAGTGGCGCACTAAATGCCTACATATATCGGCTAAAGTTCGCTCAATATATTTTTGGGGGCCCACAGAAAATCTTCAACCCATCAACTTTTTCACATGAGTTGCGTTTCTTTTTTCAAGACATACTTCTTTTGTTATCGTTTAAACAAGGCTACCAAAAGGTTTTTCTGTGTTCGGCTCATCCATAGCAAGTTCTGAAATACCAAACTTACGTTGGTTGAACAACTTATGTTAGTAAGTAGCAGTGGTGTTATTAGCAATCGGTTCGCGGAGGTGGCAGAAAACGAAATGTTTATCTAAAAAAACGCTTTGACTAAATTGGCATTTTAATCAGCATTTACCTGACCGGGATTCTTGGCATTTATAATCACCCTTACAAAGTACAGGATTTTGCCATGTGAGCAATCGTTTCTTCGCAATACCGTTTATTTGCTAACGCAATCGGTGCGGTACTATAGTAAAAAAAGCGTTGAAACAGTTCAGATTTAGGTAAGTAGTTACTTACTTAAGTCTATGCAGACTTCGTCATGCACCTGTAAGTAAATTTAAAGCAATAAACTCTTTTTATCCTGAACTCATCCCATGGATCCACAAGCGACCCACCGCAATGATGGCTGCATGTCAACGCTTCTGCAAACATCGTTGGTGATTTTATTTTCTGTGTAGATGCTTTTACGCCTTTTCATTACAGCTAATTTAGTGTCCACGGTGTCATATGACGACCTACACAAATGCAATACCTTTTTATTAAAAGTTGGAGCATAAAACTTGGGTAAAACGATCCGAGGAACTCAGCTTAATGCTACAATGTTTGTATTTGGTCTGCAACAACCATCAACTGCTTCAATGTGGATTTTAGGTTTGGTCTGCATCAGTCTCGTAAAATAAGCATTGTATATTACGTAAGTGTTTTTTTGCTATTGTATAGATCAGACCTGAGCATTTTACCACATCCGGCTGTCCCTGTCCGGCCCGCGTGAGGTTTAAGTACATTAAAACATCAATCCAATATAGGCCTATTTATGCTGTGCATGAAATACGGCAATTTTCCTGTTATTTTAAAAAGCCATTTGTTATGTATGATTACGTAAGGATGCACGTGCGTAGGCTAACAGCTACGTGTGATGCTGGTCAAAATCGTCATGAAACACAAGTTGTTCAACCCATTGTTATGCGATAGAGCCTATAGTGCTCTTTTGTGTCGAAATAATACAGCGGGGATGGGAAAAACACAAAAATCTGATTTTTACAAACTGGAAAGCTTAAACGCACATTTGATCAACTTAATTGAATAAAAACTTTGGGTTTTAACATTTCAGCGTAATATTGCAAGCTAAATTGCTATTTTTCATGTCAATTTGCCCGTTTTTTTTGTGCAAACTCTAAGTATTCACATTACAACGCTCAAATGTAGAATAAAGTTTAACCAAGTTATCGTTGGTTTGGCCCTCGGACATAAATTAGGTTTCTTATGTGGCCCGTTTTAAAAATTAATTGCCCACCCCTGTATAGATGCAGCACGTATACGTATCTTAACAAAAAGTTATAAGTTGGTGGTCAAACTGCATCACGTGATTGGAAACTTTAGCGGAGTTCCAATGGTCCTTAAGAAGCAATGAAAATTAGAATTTGCCAGCGTGTGTCTTAAACAAATACTAACACTCCGAACCTAGCGGCAACGTTATGCTTTACCCTTTTTATTTTCCAGTCATGTTTGTTTCGAAGCCGGTAAACTTTTGTTGACTTTTATGTCAAATATCTTGGCAAAAAATAGTTGCAAATAGTAGTTTACAGTGAACACATTAAAGAGATAATTAAGGTACGAAAATGAATTTTGCGCATGGCACTACAATTTCCTTACGACCCACTATTGTGCCGCGGCACAGCTCATCATCATAGCTTGTCACGCCAGTGCTGGAGCCAGGTGAGGGCCTCTTCCGTGATGTCCCTTAAAGATTGGTTTTGTAAAACGATAATTTTCCGACTATTTTATAATCAAAACATTTGAAAGTTGTTTGCAATAAAGTTTGATTTAAAAGCCAATTTTTCCTTGCATAAAACAGGTCGTTTAATTAAGTAGTCTCTTAAAACAATGCCTTCGAAAAAATGCTCGTCACAGATTTTTTTATTAGACACTTGTGCCTTGGCTACAATGTTTCGTATTTGTGTTTATTTGCGGTTACCCTCATCTTTCACGCTAAATTCGCTGCTCAAAACAAAACTGTATGCTATCGCTCTTTATTCATTATAACTGATCGATGTAACAACGACCATGATCGTTAAACTTAAATGTTGGAATTCGCCTTAATCCAAGAGTAGACAGCAGCATTCTTTGACCAAGCCGATGGTAAACTGGTTGAGCATCCTGATGGACCCCACGACGTGTTACCGACCAACACCCACTCGCCGTTGTCCTTCACGGCCAATGGACCGCCAGAGTCACCCTATATATAGACACAAAAAAGGATAAAGATAAGGGACGGGCCAATATATGCCACTAATTTATGCTACGCGATACAACTGCACTCGTACGTACATTACAAGCTCCCTCTTTTCCTTCTCCACCAGCGCATACGGTCAGTGACGATGCCCCAGGTGTTTTTGCATGTGGCCTCGTCGATCAAATCAACATTGCCGACCTGGAGGGTATCGGGGATATTCCCACCGCCTCTAAGATAACCTCAACCGGTGATTTGAGCGTTTGTGCCTGCAGCGTACTCTTTATAGGCTACTGTAATAGGTGATGCCCATAGAAATTGGAAAATAAGGGAAATGTATAAATATGTTTCAACACTTTAAAATTCAGGTCTTTCTTGGCCAGAAGGTAAAGATAACCATATGACCCAAATTGGACCGACACATTCCCGTCGTTTAACCTATACTGTTATTATTAGTTGGCTGGGTGTTTAATTTGAAAGAATTTTGGCCGATTGTAAAGCGAGAAATTGTAAACAACCCCTAAAAACTGTATAAGTCATTTCTAAGCTTCATACAGTGATACGTACATCATCATCATTCGATGGTACAGCTTCGGACAAAGTGATAATGGCGGTCGTTGTAGCTTGAGTGGCACAGGAACTTAGAGGCACAAATGTTGAACTTCGGGTTTTTGTACTCAACGGTTCCCATAATTACATTTACCGAGCCAAAGCTGCAAGAAATGTTTTGCACACAAAGAGACGCAAAAGCTGTGCAACACGCATGGATTAAACCTTCAGCCACTATATTTCTATAACGCTTAATCGAAAAAAACTACCACTTAAGTTACGAATGTAGTATTGATTCGAACTTACGTTCTTTCGCAATGGCAAGCGGACATAACGTGAGCAGGATCAATCAAAGATCCGCCGCAAAAGTGACTGCCTCCAAGTTGGAGAGATGCCTGCCAGGGTGCTACCGAAGTTGAGGTGACGTCCTCGCCCCCAACAATACGATTGTCAGCGCTGGCACCTGAGTTTAATTGATTTTTCTAAAATTGATTAAGTAGACATTTGCTTTACTTCTTGTCAATGTTTTAAATGTTAGGAAATGACCAGCTCCGCTATAATTAAACCGTTTTGGTTTTCCAACAATTTTATTCATAGATAAAAAGATTAAAACACAAACAGCTGATTTATGAAAGCACAACGAGCAACGAAGACATGCTTCCCACATAAACGTTTCTCACTTGAACAACAAAGTCACTTACCGGCCACAAAGAGAAGAATCGCAAAAGCTGCAATCATTGTTGTCGATTTAGTTATCTGTCGATAGTCGAATCAAACAGGAGATGAACCAACATAAGAAAAGGGGGCACTTTTATGCATTTTTTGTACCCTGCTGACAAACGGTATTTCTCTCACATCAAATATCTTCTCAAAATAGCATGAAATATCTTCTCAATAAGTGGTTTACAGTGAACACATTAAAACCAACTAAGGTACGTGTGAAAGCCTGTGAAATGACAGCAGGGTCTGTTTAACAAGGGTAATTGTCTGAGGTGCTCAAGACCACATTTCGTCATCAAGTCCCCAAACACGTGACGATGTAAAGTTAACTATTTGAAAATGAATATTGTGCATGACACTTCGATTCTCTTACGACCCACTAGTGTGCCGCGGCACAGCAGTAGTTTATATTTCACTGTATGGTTTTGTAAAATAAAGATTTTTCTCTATTTTAAACTCAAAACATGTATGAAGTTGTTTCGACTAAAGTTTGATTATAAGTCTAATTTTTAACTGTATAAAACAGGTTGTTTAAGTAGTCCCTTGTTGGACTTTTGTTGCAGTAGTCTTCAAATAGTCACGAATTTTTTATGGGACATTTGTGCGTTGGCTAAAATGTTTCGTGTTTGTGTATATTTGCTGTTACCCTCATCTTTTACCCTACATTCGATGCACAAAGAAAACTGTATGTTATCGTTCTTTATTCATTATAACTGAACGATGTAACAACGACCATCATCGTTAAACTGAAATGTTGGAATTCGCCTGAATCCAAGAGTAGACGGCAAAATTCTTTGACCAAGCCGATGGAACACCAGTTGAGCATCCTGATGCGCCCCACGACGTGTTACCGACCAACACCCAGACGCCGTTGTCTTTCACGGCCAATGGACCGCCAGAGTCTCCCTATATAGACACAAAAAGTATAAAAATAAGGGTACGGGCCAATATACGCCACCACTTCATGCTACGCGATACCACTGCACTCGTACGTACATTACAAGCTCCCTCTCCTTGTCCGCCAGCGCACTGCATACGTTCAGTGACGATGGTCCAGGTATCTTGGCATGTGGACCTGTCGATCAAATTAACATAGGCGACCTGGAGGGTATCGGGGATTACTCCGCCCCCGGTAAGTCTGCCCCAACCGGTGATCTGAGCGTTTGTGCCTTCAGAGTACTCTTTGTTGGCTACTGTAATAGGTGATACCTATGGAGATTGCAAAATAGAAAAGGTTATGTCTTTTTTTGGCCAGAGGGTAAAGATAAACACACACGACCTTAATTCGACCGACACATCCCCGTCGTTTAACCCGGGGGTCGGCAACCTGTTTTGCACTGCGAAACGTTTTTGAAACTGAAATTTTATCGCGCAGCGGCCTTCAAAAAACTACAAATATTTAGCAATGAAAACACCTAAATACATGCGCAAAATGTTTAAAGCGTTTAACCTGAAAAATTATATGGCACGTAACGAAGTCCTCGCGGACCAGTACCGGGTCGCGGCCCGGCGGTTGCCGACCACTGGTTTAACCTATGATTCTATTAGTCGGCTTGGTGTTTTTCTTTTAATTTCTTTTTTATTTCAATTGAAGAAATTAAGCTAGTTGTAAAGCAAGAGATTCTTAACAACCCCTAAAAACAAAAAAAGTATTTCTTAGCTGTCGTTAGTGATACGTACATCAGCATCATTCGATGGTAGAGCTTCGGGCAAAGTGATAATGCCGTAATCGTAATCAATGGTGCGGCTGTTATAACTTGGGTGGCACTTGAAGTCAGTGGAATAAAGTTCGTATTTCGGGTTCTTGTACTGAAGAGTTCCCAATACCACATTTACAAAGCTGTAAAAAAATGTTTTGTACACAAAGAGACGCAAAAAGCTGTGCAACACGCATGGATTACAGCTCCAGCCATTATATTTCTATATAGCTCAATTCAGGGGTGCCCAAACCATCGATCGCCATGTACTGGTTGATCTCGGAATCATAGGCGCCCAGTTTTACAAAAATGCAAGGTGGCGACATAATGTATGACGTCACTAATGCGTGCAACCACATGAGCTAAAATTCCAAGCCAAACAAACTTCCTATAGAATGCAACGTTCGTCAAAACCAGAAAAAAATATATGTTTGAAATAGTGTTTAGTTCGCAAGTGCAACGCGTTGCTGTAACGTTTATCATTGGTTTAGCAACGTTTAAAAAATGTTCCTTTAAGTTTAACTATTATTACAACACCTTCGCACTGTACACAACAATGGTCCAACTTTCACTGGCGGACAATAGTGTGTTTGACGTCATAAATAAAGCACAAACCAAATCAGGTTTTAGTCCTGTAGTTTTAAGTCACGGTTTGTGGCTGTATCGCCAGCACGTTTGTTTAAAAGCCAAATTGTTCCCAATTTTCTTCAGATTTGACGATATTTCGTGCGATACCGCCACAAACTAACCAAAATATCTACGGTGGCCGCCACCGTGCTTTGAAAACCCAAGGTGGCGGCGCCACCCCGCCACCGCTTACTCGGCGCCTATGCTCGGAATGATATCAAGTGGATTGCGAGGGAGTCAGAAAATAATAAAACTGTTTTTTGTAACACAATTTTGAGGAATTTCGCTGTACATACATGACTTTGTTGTGCGAATTAATCATTAGGATATGTTGATATGTTTAAACCAATGCTTGTCAACCTTTTTTGAAACGGTACACTCTTTTAACGTTTACTAAAATTTGTACACCCCAGTGAAAACTTATTCAACCCTGTCACACTGAATCTGTGGTCCTAACAGAAATAATGATGAGCACAATACCAACAATCCATAATTCACTTTCCACTTCAAAAAGAACTACCATCAACAACGATTATATCAAGTGAAATATTAAATTATGACGTCACAAATAAAGTTTTGCAACTTAAAATCTACGTTCACTTGAGATGCATGCTGTGCCATGTATTGTACACTCCAGTCAGTCTGTTCTAAAACTGGAACCTGCCTATTGTGATACCTGGTCAAAGGTATATTATATTTTGTATCTGGTATACACCCCAGTACACCCCATCAAAGTGGTACACCCTTTAAAAATTATGGTACACCCTGGGGTGTACGATACACCCGGTTGAAAAGCACTGGTTTAAACTACAAACATTTAGCAGGCGCTTTGTTACGTCACGAAAGTAATAGTAATATGAGTAATTGTTAATTTGTACTGGTAGTTGCTTGTTTTACAAATGAATCAAGCCCATTGCACTGTAAGAACAGGTTCGACCACCTAAAAGTCAAAAAAGGTTGGGCACCTCTGCCTTAATCGAAAAACCCACCACAGTTACGAATGTAGTCTTGATTAACACTTACGATTTTCGGCAATGGCAAGCGGACATAACGTGGGTAGCATCAATCAAGGATCCGCCGCAAAAGTGACTGCCTCCCTGTTGAAGAGATGCCTGCCAGGGTGCTACCGAAGTTGAAGTAACTTCCTCGCCATTGACAATACGATTGTCAGCGTTGGCACCTGAGTTTAATTGAATTTTTGAAAAAATAATTGCGTACACATTATGTGAAGTTTTACTTCTCCGCTATAATTGAACCGTTTTAGTTAAACAACAATTTTATTCATAGATAAAAAATTCTGTTGGCTTTTTGTTCTTTGAAGCGAAAAATATAAAAACAAAAACAACTAGTTTACGATAGCACAACGAGCAACGAAGACATGCTTCCCACATAATCGTTTTTTACTTGAATAACAAAGTCACTTACCGGCCACAAAGAGAAGAATCGCAAAAGCTGCAATCATTGTTGTCGATTTAGTTGTCTGTCGATAGTCGAATCAAACAAGAGATGAACTAACGTACGAAAAAGAGACGCTTTTATGCATTTTTTGTACCCTGCTGACAAACGGTAATTCTCTCACATCAAATATCTTCTCAAAATAGTTAAAGTGCTTTACAGTGAACATATTAAAACCAACTAAGGTACGTGTGAAAGCCTGTGAAATGACAGCAGGGTCTGTTTAACAAGGATAATTGTCTGAGGTGCTCAAGACCACATTTCGTCATCAAGTCCCCAAACACGTGACGATGTATAGTTAACTGTTTGAAAATGAATATTGCGCTTGACACTTCAATTCTCTTACGATCCACTAGTGTGCCGCGACACTGTCGTAGTTTATATTTCATTGTATGGTTTTGTAAAACGATGATTTTCCGCCTATTTCAAAATCAAAATATTTGAAAGTTGTTTCCATTAAAGTTCGATTATAAATCTAATTTTTTAACTGCGTTTAAGTAGTCCCTTGTTAAACTTTTGTTGCAGTAGCCTCCATTTTGCTGTTATCCTCATCTTTTACCCCAAATTCGCTGCACAAAACAAAACTGTATGTTATCGTTCTTTATTCATTATAACTGAACGATGTAACAACGATCATGCATCATCGTTAAACTTAAATGTTGGAATTTGCCTGAATCCAAGAGTAGACGGCAAAATTCTTTGACCAAGCCGATGGAACACCAGTTGAGCATCCTGATGCGCCCCACGACGTGTTACCGACCAACACCCAGACGCCGTTGTCATTTACGGCCAATGGACCGCCAGAGTCACCCTACATAGAACAAAAAGGACACAAATAAGGGGACGGGCCAATATATGCCACTACTTCATGCTACGCGATACCACTGCACTCGTACGTACATTACAAGCTCCCTCTCCTTGTCCGCCAGCGCACTGCATACGTTCAGTGACGATGGTCCAGGTCTCTTGGCATGTGGACCTGTCGATCAAATTAACATTGGCGACCTGGAGGGTATCGGGGATTGGTCCGTTGCCGTAAAGTCTGCCCCAACCTGTGATCTGAGCGTTTGTGCCTTCAGGGTACTCTTTGTTGGCTACTGTAATAGGTGATGCCTATGGAGATTGCAAAATAAGTGAACTTAAAAAAAGTTTATTTCAACACTTTTGGACTCAGGTCTTTCTTGGCCAGAGGGTAAAGATAAACACACACAACCTTAATTCGACCGACACGTCCAAGTCGTTTAACCTATGATGATATTAGTTGGCTTGGTGTTTTTTGAATTCAATTGGAAGAAATTAGTTGTAAAGCAAGAGTTAAAAACCCCTAAAAACAAAAAAAAGTATTTCTCAGCTGTGTTCAGTGATACGTACATCAGCATCATTCGATGGTACAGCTTCGGGCAAAGTGATAATGCCGTAATCGTAATCAATGGTGCGGCTGTTGTAACTTGGGTGGCACAGGAAGTCATTAGAAAGAATTTCGTATTTCGGGTTTTGGTACTGAAGGGTTCCCAATACAACATTTACAAAGCTGCAAAAAATGTTTTGTACACAAAGAGACGCAATAAGCTGTGCAACACGCATGGATTGAAGCTCCAGCCACTATATTTCTAGATCGCTCAATTCCGGGTTGCCCAACCCGATCACGATGCACTGGTCGATCTCGGAATGATTTGGAGTTGATCGCGAGGTATTTAGAAATAAGACTAAAATTAGTTATTTTGTATCCCGATTTGAGAAATGTTGCTATACATACATGACTTTATTGTGCGAATTAATTATTAGGATACGTTGATATGTTCACACCACATACATTCAGAAGGCGCTTTGTTACGTCACCAAAGTAATAGTTGCATGAGTAATTGTTACTTTTACTGGTATTCAGTGGTGGGATTCAAATGTTTTGTCAACCGGTTGTATCAGAAAAGACATATTTTCAGCCGGTTCTGTTACAAAAAAATCTATTGACAGTAACCAGTAATGCTAACCGGTCCGCTGATCTCATAAAATTTCGTGAGACGGTTCTATGGAACCGGTGCGAACCGGTTGAATCCCACCACTGCGGCTGTTAGTTGCTCTGTTTTACAAATGAATTCAGCCCATTGCACAAGTTCGACCACCTTAAAAGTCAAACTTGAGTCAATAAAGGTTGGGCACCTCAGCACCTTTACCGAAAATAACACCGCTGAAGTTACGAATGTAGTCTTCATTAAAACTTACGATTTTTGGCAATGGCAAGCGGACATAACGTGGGTAGCATCAATCAAGGATCCGCCGCAAAAGTGACTGCCTCCCTGTTGGAGAGATGCCTGCCAGGGTGCTACCGAAGTTGAAGTAACTTCCTCGCCATTGACAATACGATTGTCAGCGCTGGCACCTGAGTTTAATTGAATTTGCAAAAAATAATTGCCTACACATTATGTGAAGTTTTACTTCTTGTCAATGTTTTGATTTTTAGAAAATAACCAGCTCCGTTTTAGTTGAACAACAATTGTATTCATAGATAAAAAGATTGCTGTTTGCATTTTGTTCTTTAAAGCGTAAAACAAGATTGAAAAAACAAAAAAACAGCTAGTTTATGAAAGCACAACGAGAAACGAAAGCATGCTTCGCACATAATCGTTTTTCACTTTAAATAACAAAGTCACTTACCGGCCACAAAGAGAAGAATCGCAAAAGCTGCAATCATTGTTGTCGCTTTAGTTGTCTGTCGATAGTCGAATCAAACAGAAGATGACCCAACATAGAAGAAGGAGTCGCTTTTATACACTTTTTGTTCCCGGACAAATGGTCATTTCTCACTATTGGCTATTCATGGCTGGCCAGGCATTGTTTTTCTCGGATAAAACTGGAATCGAACAGCCGTTGAAATTCCCATGACAATACAATGGCCCATATAGCGACCACGTGGAACACATTAAAAATGTAAAACACATCAAATAATTAAAACACATTTAAAAAGCGAAACACAATAAAAAGTTGAACACATTAAAAAAGCAAAACATAATGAAAAAGCGTAACACTTTGAAAAAGCGACGCACTTTAAACGGCGAAACCTGTAATGCAGCACATGAAGTTATGTTATAATATATTCTAAGAATCTAATTGTGACTTAAAAATGTTGTTGTGACAATGCTTAGGCTCAACAATTGGCTTCAGTTTACATATAAAGAAAGTATTAATGGTGTTGGATAAGCAGTTTGTATAGGTGCTAGTACAGTCCTAGAAAGAGCAGCTGCGCTTGGCTGTCGATTTGTTTCTGGTTAAAGGATTTAGGAAATAAGAAAAGGCCTCTTAGGGGCAGACTACGGGTAACCCTACTACCGCGAGGCAGTGAAATTTACAGTAAACAACCAAACTAAAGATAATTAAAACTGATGGTCTCGTGCTTGGCCTTCAAAAATCTCACTATATATGTGTAACCATACTTAATGATTTTTTTATCTGCTTGAGACTATTTTACCTGCATTTTTACTATATAGTAGACTAATTGGTATTTTTTTGCATTCCATTTGCCTGGGGATCACTAAAGTTATGTAGCTCATGTATCGAGCAGGAGTAGCTTCTATTGCTTCACTTCTAGGAAAATCGTAAAAATGGTTTGTCCACGTTTCGAAATGACTTTGCAATCTAGCTTTCGTTTTTGCCCGCAGTGCTCGTTCTGCATAACACAGTCTCCCGTTGCCACCCGCGAACCATTCATTTTGGGTTCCAGTCCGTCAGCATCGAAAACAAGTTCTTCACCAACAACTCAATACCTAGCTTTAAATTATTATACAGCAAAGAAATCAGAAGAAAGGCTTGTCATGTCCTATCCATTAAAGTCTAAACCACGCCGAAATGGTAAAGACGAAGAGGTTACCATTCAAATTGCCCTAATTCGGCGCAACGATTATGGAAAATCGATCCCACTGAGAGAAACGATGCTTCCTCTGACCATAAGAAAAGGTGTCACAAGCAAGGAGATACACGAGGCTGCTGTAAAAAGAGAAGTTTTTTCGATGTTGACTTTGATGAAACGAGTTCTTGTCATTTGTGGTTCAGAGATGGCCAGAAAATAGTAAACGTTACTTCCGGGGCATAATGAACCGTTTACATCAGTGCTTCTCAAACTCGGTTTTCGGGGCCGCATGCGGCTCCCAACTGCTTATTTTGCGGCTCGCACCAGACCTCAGAAAACCACCAAAGATTGCTACTTTAGCTTTTAAAGTCATAATCTTTAGTGATTTTCTCAAGGTTTCGTTTTTTGCGGCTCCCTACACACTTAAAAAAGTACCATTTGGCCCCGACAATAAAAAAGTTTGAGAACCACTGGTTTACATTGATGCATTTTAAGGAAGAATTAGGAAAACCCTCTGTACGATTATGCTTTTACCTCAGTGAAGTACCCGACTACTCGACAACAAAAATGGGTTTGTAAGTGAATCATGTGACCTGATTGCAAAAGATAAAGAAAAAGCGTGCGTTAATGGTAAAAGTCACCAAGAAAACGAAAACGATACAGACGGTTTATCGTTTTACGACACAAGCCAAAATGCGTTGTCCGGTATACAATCGACAGTATCCCTTGTCCGAAATCGAGATTCATGTTGATGAATGTTTAAGCAGAAAGCAAACCGAGTTCGCATGTGATAGCACAGAGGACAGCATCTGTATGAAGTTAGAAGAGAAAGAGAACGATAGTGATTACGCAATCTCGGATGATGGCTGCAGTATAACGAATACTCCGGCCGCGCTAAAAAGTATAAATTGTTAAAGCTTAAGAAATTGCCAAAAATAGTAAATTTAGAAGCAAATTTCGCTTTTCGCGATTTTCACAATTTCTTTATGACGCCATATAATTGGAAAAAAACGCAGCAGGTCATATAACATTGAATTTATTGGCGAAGCGGGGGTTGACACGGGAGGAGTATCCAGAGATTTCTATCAGGTACGTGGCACTGATGCTATTTAAGCTGGTTTTGACAGCGCTTACATGTGTCTAACATGTAATGACCAAATGTATTGTTATAGAATCGATGATGGAGGTCAAACAACAGGTTTTTGCTGAAAACGAGGATGGGAGTGGATATGAGCCTGTATGTGGGACTGTTAGAGTTGCCGATGGTACATCGCGAACTATTGGACATTTCATAGCAGCAGCCACCTTGTGTCATGGTAGATTATACTGCTATCTATCTGGCGGAATTCACCAAGTCCGACAAATTTTACCACGCCAGCTTGATGGAAAGTATGAGCATGGATCTGTTTATAATGAGGCAAGTAGTTTATTTTTAATTGTTTTATATTCATACTCTTTATATGGATACAAAAATTATATGGATACAAAATCAAATAAAACAGACTCTGCGTTATCGCACTCACACTATAATTTACCTTAAGTATATTTACTAAGTACGTAAATTTCTCTTATCGATTTAAAGCTCAGAGCAGCGACAGCAGACATAGAAGTTGTAAATTTTTTTGATACACGTCAGGCTTGTGTAAGGTGCTGAAAAATATAGGATATAGAGCAGTGGTTCCCAACCTTTTTGTATTCACGGACCCCTTTTATAATTTTTTAGGTCCGCGGACCCCCAACGTAATTAAGTCTTGTTCTGTTTTTTGTTTTCTGCATTATACGTTATAATTTCGCTTTTTGGGGCAGAAATTTAATGACATCATTCCTTAAAACCGAACCGGAACTAAACCCGAACCCGCGAACCGGTTTGAGCGGTTAATTTCATTAAACCCGAACCGAACCCGAACCGCTAATTACGATTTTCTAAAAACCCGAACCGGAGTTGAACCCCATATTTTGTTCGGCGTTGGACCTGAACCGGAACTGAACCAGTATAAAATTCAGTCTGTTTTATATTTTGTGTTTTTTTTGAAAAGCAGCGCACTGAAGAATAGACGAGATAACACTTATAGGGCGTGTCAAAAATGGCAGTGCACTGGCAAAGTTCTTTTGGAGTTTAATGATTAGGCCAGGTAGATGATGGGTAGAATTAAATTGAAACAAATAGATATTTGAACCTGTTTAAAAAACGCAAACCGGTTCGCACAGGATAATTTGCCCAAACCGGAACAAAACCCGAACCCGAAAATATACATTTTTAAAAACCGGAACCGAACCCGAACCCTTAAAAACGAAACCAAGTGAACCCGAACCGAACCTGAACCCATATGACAAGCGGTTCGACTCCCTGCTTAAAACTCAATAAAGTTCTGTCCTGTAGCAGCCAATGCAACAAAGATATTGTCTGGTAAACAATACCTAAAACAAAGCACTATAGTTTTGTTGTTCATGTGTGTTGTGATGTCACAATGGAGGTAACAATAAAATATAAAGGAAGTTTTCTTGATCCAAAGGTTTGATAAACAGTTGTTTGGATACTTAAAAATATTGTACTGTTGGTTAATGGTGCTAAGAATGTTTGCCTCCACGGACCCCCTAAATCCATCTCACGGACCCCTGGCTGGGAACCACTGATATAGAGGTGATCCCATAAAAGCTACATTAAAAAATAGAGACAATGTTTTAGTGAGTTCCTATAGGTTTAAAAACATTTGTCCGGAATAAACGTAAATCCGGATTAACCGATGTTCTTAGTCTTATCACATTAAACATCATTTGTACTTCGAGTCTTATCCGAATTAGGCGCATAATCCGGGATTAACCGAAGTTTATTGTGCTTCATTTTGATGCGCTTTATTGCGAAAAGGACTAACGAAATTATGCCTTGGTCGTGGAAATTTTGATTAATCTTACACAAAATGTTTGTGTAGGTCTATATTCGTCAACTTTACTACACGGATGTGCAGTAAATAAAGTTAACGTTTGGTCCTGAACATGGATGTTGACCAGCGACTTAGAAGTCCATCACTGTAACGGTAACAGTTAAAGCAGGGGTGGGCAAACTTTTCAGTGCAAGGGCCGCATTCAAAAGTCCTTAATCTTAGGGGGCCGCATAGTATTTCACCAACGGCCTGGTGTTAAGAATTAGATTTGTATCCTATATATACCATTTAAAGCCGCCTAAAATGCTCAGATTAATAATTTCTTACTTGGTGCATAAGTTTAGCTAAACGAAGCTAACTGTTTATGATGTCATAATCTGTATTGTGACGATTGCGGTGCCTGTTCTTTCGCATTGTTTGTACACAATAAGCGGATAAAAAGCTTTGCGCATATGGTTACTAGGCTGGTAAACATTTTTCCAGTCTCACGAAATCTGTTTTAGCAGTTTGAAAATCTAAATATTTGGCAAAATAGTTTTAGTTACGTCACGGCCGCCAACACGAGTATTTTAACATACATGGTCACAGCCGCAGGTTGTGCACCCCTGATTTTGCCCAAAATATTAACATGAACGCAACAATTGCAATTGTTTCAAAATAAACAAGCATTTTTTGCAACATAGGCTACACCACGTTTTTTTGTTAATAAAATCCTTGCGCTAACGTTAAACAAAGCGAGGCGTTTTTGGTATCCATTTTTCGATGTTGTGCGGGTCTGTGTTAACGATTCTAAAGCCGTGTTTAATGTCCGTTTGCAAAGTACTGCAACGACCTAAACTTGATCCAAAGTGACCAAAGTTTTGGCGTCAACATTGCAAAGAGGGCTGTATTTGAAAACTTGAATCCCTTTTACTTTTATTTACTTTTATCGAACGAAGAAGTTGTGTCAAGTGACGATTTGCAAAATAACGTGGCAGAAACAACAAGGTAAAGCACGTAAAAAGTTTCTTTGTTTAGTTCCAAAGTAAGTATGGTACGGGTACAGATACTGCACATGGTATAGGTATCGGCAAGTCGCACACCCGGTATTTTTTAAAACTCTACGGCTGTGCTCATATAAAAATTTTACTAACATTTGGCGGGCCGCATGAACTCCTTTGCCGGGCCGCATGCGGCCCGCGGGCCGTAGTTTGCCCACTCAGGGGCCTGAGTTAAAGAAACAATGGTGTGTATTGGTAGTCAGATAACTGTTCGGAATAAGTTGTAACACAGAATTTTGCACCCAAGGTGCGATATATTCAACCTCTATTTCGGCATTTCCTTTCGGCCAACTCCATTTGTTGTAAGCTATCTTGGCGTACGATTGCATATTGCGCTAATTAATTTGTGTTTGCCACTGTTGCCGTTCCGCAACCATTAAACTACGTCAGTGATTTTCAAGACCATTTTAGATGAGGCCCTTCGAGTTGTGAAACTTTTTTTCGTTACAAGAAAAGAGTCGTGTTTCCAGGCGTTACATTTAAAGTGGCACCCCGAAGCCTACGCGGTAACTCAAAAGCTGCGTTTCTTACCGCCCTTACTTCTTTTCATTTAGAATCTAAATATTTCCAAAATTATTAGTTGTCACGCAGTTGTTTCTGATATGCTGTCTTTGAAGAAGCGCCGCTTGCGAATTGTGGTGCGTTGGTATTTTTAAATCGCAAGACAAAAAAATCTTTCGACTAAAACTGCAAACTAGAAGCTGCCAATCAAGCAAGCTGCATATAATAACATAAGGTAATAATTTGGCAGTCAAACTGTTTTAAGTGATGGAAAAACAATCCATCCAAGGACATTTTAGCGATGGCACTGGGGGTGGAGTCACGGAGAATGAAACTTCATTACACAATGGAATTTTGTCAGCGTGTGTCTCTAAACCAGGGGTGCATCTGCGACCGTACGGCCACATCCGGCCGCAGAGACGAGTTTGTGCGGCCACATGTATATCAAAATTTATGTTCTGGCGGCCGTTGCGTTTAGAAAAAAACTCTTTTGCTAAATATCTGAATTTCAAATTGTTCTGAACAGATTTAAGCGTACTGAAAAGAGTATTACCAGCCCAGTAACGATATACGTTAGGCTATTTGTACGCCTGTTGTGTACAAACAATGCAAAAAAACAGGTACCACAAGCGTAACAATATAGATTGTGTCGTCGTAAACACTTACGACTGATCTTTACACTGTGTAGCTCATTCTGTGCATCAAGACAGAAATTGGTTTTTGGGTGCCATTAGATGGTATATATATGTATGATATAACCAATTTCTTTACATCAGTAATTTTGAAACAAAAACAAGCAGGTAATTGGCGGTCTTTGGTGAAATAAGGAGCTGCGATGCGGCAGTCGTAGCAAAAAAGTTGTGCACTCCTGCTCTAAACAAATATCAACACTGCAAGCCTATCAGCACCTGAAGTAACCGCTCTTCCATGAAGCCTGTGAATTTTTGCAGCCGTTTTGTTTCAAATATATCTTCGCGATATTCTATTTTTGCTGTGGGCAGAAATAGCTTAAGTGGTTTACAGTGAACGCATGTGCAAACAAAGGTACACGTCAAAGCCTGTGAAGTAACAGCAGGGTCTGTTTAACAATTGTAATTGTCAGAGCTAATTTTAAACAACACTTCGAGAAAAGCTGACAACGCAATTTACCAAAATAGTTTATTTAGGGCGGGGGTCGGCAACCTTTTGCATGCAGTGACCAAAACTAAGATTTGGCAAATCGCGGCAAGCTACATGATTTTTTACCTTTTTTCTAGTCATGTTGTTGGAACTCTCAAAAAACAGCCTATTTTGATCGGGTTGTCGCGGTATTTGGCAATGTTTAAAACTGGAGTTAAAGCGACAAAGCTGCCAACCACGGTAATAAATAGGCTAAATACCCAATGGCAGCAAAAGTTTCTGCGATTTGGGTCGAGGGGCATTGGACTGTTTTTGTTGGTCGCACTACAAAGTATTTGTGGGCCTTCGATTTAGGGCACTTGTTGGAACACTATCGCAACAAAGTTACTTGCATTTGAATTTACGTATGTGGAGTTTGTTTGTTTGTTGGAATAACGATTGTGATATAACAATAACATAGAGGTTAACAATACCTAACAGAATTACCAACAATGTGGTTCCCCGACAAAATGTGGGCAGTTTCTGAAAGGGTTGCAGGCCGGATAATTTTGCTTAGCGGGCCGTAAGTTGCCGACCCCAGATTTAGGGCTTCGGGCCAGAAATTAAGTTAATCTCAAGTAGGGGTTCGGGAAGTTTAAGTCCTTTGGGAGTGTAAATCCAATACTTTTGCGACCTTTTTCTTTTTTTCCTAAATTTGGGAATGCAAGCGGGGTTTAAATGCCCATTTGATGATGAAATAAAAGTAAACGGAATTCAGTTCGTTTTCTGTAGTTTTGCCCAGAAATTTCAATCACAAATACGTACAGTTTTAACATATAATGGCAATGCAACAAGCAAAACAAAAAAGCTGCGCTGACCACGTCATGCAACTGCTTGACTATTTGAAAGGATAGTGCTAAATAAAGTTGTAGAAGTAATAAAACATTAAAACAAATTATCTGTCGAGGCTGGAACTCAAACTTCTGTTAATTTTCGACCGTACAAGCCTCAAAAAGTCTCAAAAAAGGCTATAAAAGTCATAGACAACATAAAACATATGTTGAATAAGAATATCATATAACGTGGAATATATTGTAGGTAATCGCAAAGCAAGTATGGGTTGGGTGTTAGTTCCTGCACATCTTCCAACATCATGTCATACCTCAAATCGCTTAATATCATTTATAAAATCTTTATTTGTCAGGGCTGAACGAAATATAACAATCAACATTGGTCTTCCAGCTGCCCATCTTTCCAATCGTAGACGACAACATTCTTCGACCAAATAGAAAAAATCTTCGTTGGGTAATTTTCTGCACCGAACGACGTGATAACGATCAATGCCCATTTACCGCTGCCGTTTATACAGCCAGTGGTCCGCCAGAGCCACCCTGTGTACATTAAAGGCTAAAATTCTAAAATGTATTTCATCTACTGTAAAACGAAACCGTGTTTAAATTCTTGTGGAAACTGACACTGTAGTACAGTGGTTCCCAAACTTTATCGACGAATTTCCTTCTTAACAAACAAAAACATTTTTGTTCTTCCCCACTAGACTATAACTTAGAGCAGGGGTTCCCAACCTTTTTACGACCTCGTACCACTTGGACACTCCGTACTGCCACGCGTACCACTTCTTGCAGAACAACTAATTTGATCGAATAATCTTTTATTCGAAGAATAATATTGGCCTACTAAAATAACACTAAAGCACCACAACTGAATTTAATGAGATTCTTGTTACATGCATTTTCGCTGCTTGACATGATTAACGCCCGCTGTGCCACAGCGTTGTACGGTTTTTCAAAACAACTGTGCTTCTTGTTGACATTGACATGGCCTGTATTTTGAAGATCGTAATGATACGAAACAACAGAAATAGTTACGTAACAATAAGAATAGTCTTGGGAAAATTTATTTGTAAACATAACCAGACAAACAAAATATGAAGTTGTGAATCCAGGTTTTTGTGAAAAAAAAACGGAATCTGCTCGCGTACCACCCGAAAAACCTTCGCGTACCACTAGTGGTACGCGTACCACAGGTTGGGGACCCCTGACTTAGAGTAACTAGATGCTAAACCATACAAAGTTCATTTAAAATCGAATCTTTTATCATCTCCACAGTTTATTTTGCCAGAGCTAAAGTTTTTATTTACAAACCACACGTATACTATATACATTAAAGTAAATTCCTTCCAGACTGGGAACCACTACTTTATAGTCAATCATGTAAAAATTGAGATAATTAATTTTACAAATTATGTAAAAGTAATGTTGTGATTGGAAACACTTAATTGGCTGATTCAGTCCTGGCTCTTAGTGCCTCATACATTTCGCCTAACTGGCAGTTATCACAAGCTTATGACATAAATTTTCTAGGCATTACCCTACGAAATTCTTCAGGCAGTAATCATTCCCAATGCCTTGTACGGCGGTTAAGGCGCTGTTTTTCATGCACCTTTCCACCAAGTTTTCAACCTGGGTGCCGCGACAACAAGTGCCTTTTGTATTTTGATGGCAGTGAAAACTCATAATTATTACGTGCGTAATTGTTATTACAATGATAACTACTGACATTTTAATCTACTTTGCCGAATTAAGAATTAAAAATATATATTTTAAGTCTGAATACAACACTCGATCATTCACACCTTGCCACTTTGTGTCGCAAAATATGTCTCGTATAAGACCTAAACAAGGTGACACTGGCCCATATACCGACATAAAAACGTGTTTCGAAACAAATATTAATTTTCTGTGGGAAGTTTGTTGGGAAACTCTAGGAATTGAATCGAGCTATTATTGTGGTTGCACACATCATAGCAACGCCACATTTAATCGATTTTAATTTTACGTCCACCAGCACCTTGTAAAACTCTACGCCTATGTGGACCTTCATTTTGGTGCGGCACCAAATTTCAGATACGTTTTATGAACCAGAAACCCGTTGGCCTGAGAAAACAAAACAGCAAATTTGTTTAAACTTAAAAAAATTGTCAACCAAATTACTTGTGCTAGGAATTTTATAAGTTTCATGGGGCTCAAACTACAAATAAAGTCAAGTCCCTATTATTTCAAGTTTAAAGACAATTTAAGTAAAATATTTATTCTAAGTTCGTAGCCTAACAAATGTTTCTTGCTGTGAATAATGTAAACTTTGGTTGGTGCAAATTAAGATTAGTTTAGTAAGGATTCTGAATAAATGGGCCCTTATTATTAAATACATAATGCTTTATAATAAAAATGTTAAAAAATATGAGCAGACTTTAATTTTAAAATCTATTTTTATTTATGCTTTAAGTTTAAAACGAATTTAAGCGTTTTTTGATTTTAGGTTCCAAACCAAAAAAGGTTAGCTTCTCGGCAGGTGTGCACCTCGTCTTTCAGCTATTTAAATCAAGCGCGCTTCTTTGTTTATTGTCTATTTAAAGGTCATACGAGCTTCAAAGTAGAAACGTTCAAACAAGCGGTTTCTTGGGAGCTGCCATATGCGAGTCATAGATATAACAAAATATGTAATGAATAGTGGAAATTTCCTACGAGGTATATTAAAGATATAAAAAACTGTCCTGTAAGATTGTATGAAACAAACATGCTGATAAATAGTAAATTGTGCTATAGGTTCATCCACGATTTTGCCATTTGGTTTCGATGAGCGAGCGTATGATTTCTATGGAACGGTGTCCCCAGATGGGATGGTTTTCGCGACTGAACTTTTCAGCCAGTTCCTCGGCCGCTTGAACCGAAGTAATTCCTTTGTCCCGCGATTTTTCAAGGATGTGCATTACTATCTGGTAAACCTAAGAAGCGCAAAACAATTCAAATTGGCTGATGGTTAGAAATTTTGTTTAGGGGAGGAAAAAGCTCAATTTACCCGAAGCGTGTTTTTCAGTTTTGACAGAATGTACTTCGGGATCCCCAGAACAATTTTCTCTTTAAAAAGTGACACTAAGTATATATAGCCCAATGCAGTGGTCTCAGTTTTTTATATTTTTTTCGCAACGGTCTCTTTACCATCATGTCGTGGACTCGCGGTCTATAAAGCTCAAGTTTATTTCAGCAAAAGCTTGAGTTGACATTTATTGGTTGATTCTTTATTTTCCACCGCATTATATGTGCAGAATTTGCCTAGTTTCAAATTTAAGCATAACAACAATCCAGAGGCAGTTAATGACACCACATATAAAACAAAATCCATTACGATTGCGCGAACAATTTCATTTTTGTAAGTTGTCATGGAAGAACGGGTGTAGCAATGTAGATTGTCCATTTATATTTATACTTATTTGGTGGCACGATTTGACATAAGAATGTTCTAGATTCTAGAAAGACTTTAAGCTCTTAATTAGCAATCTCAAAAAATTGCATAACGGACCGCTCAGGGACAGCAGAACCCTGTTTGAGAACCGATGATATTGCCCCAAACACTAACAGAAAACGAAATGCCCTTGATCCAACCATTTCTATACACTTATTTTCATCACTCACCGAATTATCCCAATCCCTCCCCAGATGTTGCTTCACATATTGATCGTCTGTAACGTAACCATAGGTCTCATTTGCGCAGTTCACAATTCCCATACGATTGGCAGCAAAGTCCACCACGTACGTAATCCCTCTTTGATCCAACAAAAGATTATCTTCAGGTGTTGCCAGTTGGTTATTGGCTGCACCACATACTATCGGAGCTTGGATCTTTTCAATTGTTTGCTTGTTTAAAATCTGAAAAGCAAGTTATGCTATTTCAAGCAAAATGTTAGATAGCTGGATTAAGGCTGAGCGCAGTTTACGCATGTTTTTGACAAAAGGTTCGAACCCAGAACGCTCCCGCGAGAACGAATCCCGATCAAGGTTTTTTTTTTATTAAGGCTACTTACGCCACCAAGTGCACAGGGAGAAAGAATGTCACACGGTTCATGGAGTATGCTGAGGTCATCTCGTGCCGTTTTCACCACACGAACTTGTGTCTAAAAACATTTTTGAAACTTAAGCATGTTTGGTAATGGTGGGTTTCGTTTCACAGATGAACAACCAAACTATAAACAAACTTTTCGCAGTCTACAAATCCAATTACGGTTCAAATAGGTTTGCTAACTCTCCTGCATCGAACGTAAAAACGTACATTATTCTTGTATTTCTCTACGATTTGTTGAAATCGGTCTTCGTCACATTCGCTCGCCACGATTTCACCCGCTTCCCGGTCCAGTAACTCGTCGATAATGATTGTCGCCACGTGACCAGCACCCTGAACGACAACTTTTTTGCCTTTGAGATCTCCCATGTTACGAAACGCCAGGGCTGCCTCCATTGCTCGTACGACACCGCGACCTGTGGCATCGCTTGGGTTACCTGAACCGCCTGAATAAAGTTGATACTTTCAGTATATAACATCCAATGATTTTGGGGTAAGTAAGACGACATGCTTTATTACCCAACTCTGGCGAGATACAGGTGACAAATCTTGTTCTGTCGTGGACGTGATCAAGGTCGCTCACGGTCAAACCGACGTCTTCGGCGCCAACTAGTGTAGGAAAAGATGTTGTCAGACAAATAACATGAAATAATTACAAGTGAAGATTTTCGTACTGTAGCATCCATTGATCGAAGTCAGAAAATCGCCGTAATCGTGAAAGACGTCGCGACGCACGTCCGGATCTTTATTATTGGGCGGGGCGTGGATTAAACCTTTCCCACCGCCGCTCCAGAGGCCAGCGAGGGCCGATTTGTGTCCCATACCCTAAAACAATTGACATATTTCCAAACTGTGCGTTCACCATAAGAATTAGAAAAATGAAACTGTTTGGTAGTTTACCGTGCTCAGTCTAAGTCCGTCTGTGAGAAAATCCTTCATGTTTGAGTAGTTCCACATACGAATCCCTCCACACTAAATAATGACAGTGTAAATGAAAGCAAAAGTCTTCAGATTAATTTTTTCCTAATACGGATGGGATTAAACCCGATAATCTGTGTGTTTTAAGTGTCAACATTGGTCAAATTTGTGAGAGCATTGTAGATTTTGTTTTCAGTGAAATATGAATAAGAAATTCAGACCAAAGCGGATTTGCCAAAAACAGAAAGTCAAAAGCTTTGAGCCTTGGAAGCAACTTAGAGTTTGGAGACTCACATGAGTCCTTGATATGTTATTGTAATTGAGCGAACATCATACCACATACAAAATTATATGCTAGGTTCATTGATATGGATTTTTATTACGTTGATAAATAGTCATGCTGAAGCAAAAATAGTCACGTGAAAAAGGTAAGAAACGCTACAGCCCTATACAGAGTTGCAAGTCGGGCCGGGCTTTTCGGGCCGGGTTCGGGTTCGGGCCGGGTTCGGGCTTGGGTATTTGTGAGAAAACGGGCTTAAAACGGGCCTAACTTTGCGTTACGTGTCCGCCATTTTCAAAAAAAAAATCTGCTAAGTAATAAGTCTCTGGCTTTGACCTAATGCCCACCCTACTTTAAAACGTATTGTTTACGCCATTGTCTACTATTGTTCATTGTGTTTGTTGTCTTTCTCTTTTTTCTTTTTCATTTGTTATTTGGGTCCCAGCATAGGCCTGTCAATCAAAATTTCGGGCCTAAACGGGCTTCACAAAAACGTTTCGGGTTCGGGCCGGGCTTCGGGCTTATACTTTCGGGTTCGGGCCGGGTTCGGGCTCAGATTTTGGGCCCGCTTGCAACTCTGGCCCTATATACTTAAATTCCTTCATGACCGGTGAGTAAGTCCATGAATGAATAAAAAATTAAAGCTTACAGCTTGTCCTCTGTTAGTTCTCCAAACAAAAGCTCCCATCAGGGCATTGGACCGTTTTCCGATTTCCAAGAAAACACATTCATGTCCCCGGTAATTAATTGCATCGGCCTTAAAGTGTTCGCATATTTCGTTCAAAGACACATCTGATGCAAAGGGTACACCCCGCTTCTCGTCAAAGGCGAAATAAGCACGGCGAGCACCTGCATAAATGAGTAAGGACAAGAGGGAACGTTAAACTCTGGGAATCCCTGTTTTTTTAAGGTGCTTTAGAATTTAGATCCATTACAGGAAATATAATTTTTAAGTTTTTTTAAAAAAAATTAAGTTTCAGAAAAGCTTAGTAATCTAGAATATTGTAGCGCAGTTTAAACGAATCCGGAATAGAATCTATATGTTTTTCACTTATCTGAAACGTGAGTCAATCAACAAAAAACATTTTAATACAAATTTACAACATCAAAACAAATTTAACAAAGTGAAATTGTATCATGCATTAAAAAATCATTCTAAAAATGCTGAAGTGACATTCTAGTAAAGGAAATTATCATGGGAAGTTATTTAACAAACATGACAATTATTTAACACCCCAACAATTTTAACAAATATACTGTCTGTGCGTGTGTGCATTTCGCAAAAACCCAAGCAGTTATTGGAAAACGACGCCGGTACGTGTGTTCCTAATTGCACAATCGTGATGTAGTTTTTGAAGTTTTTTTTTCAAACCGAAAATACGTCGATGAGTTTCGCGAACGGTATAAAGTTTATACTATAAAGCGAGTATTCAAATATTATGTTTTAGGATTCGACTGCAGGATGTGAATAATTGTCGATTCACTATTCTATATTGTCCATCCCTAACAATACATCCTGCAGTGTCATATGTATTGCACCATACATTACGAAATTTTTATATTGTCAAATCAAAATGTTGTGGAAAGCCATGGAATTGTCGAGGTACCCGTTTTTGTTAAAATTGCCTTGAAATCTTCAGGCGTGGCGTCGAGAAGTCCTTCTTGTCCATGTTTTGTTGAACTCCTGAATATCATAAATGTTTCAAGAAGAATGTTATAGGCATTTAGTACAAATAAACCCACAGAAAGTTTAAATGTAAAACGTACCCTCAGGCAAAACCTGTGTAACTTTTCATGTTCAATGTTTGCTTTCATGCCTAAGGCTTTATGTGTAGTTCGAAAATTTGGGCGGTGTCAGAAAATTGGCCAATGGAATTGCATTAAAACTTACTTGCGCGTGATAGATTGAAAAGGCTCGATTGCCGAACAGGTTGACCTCGTCGAATAAGCGGCGAAGTTTTTCTGTTTTGCAAAAAAAGCTTAATTTTCCAAATGCTTTTATTTGAGGCTTTTAATAAAACAGGTAGGGGACTTAATGGTAGTCACATCAGTAGCAAACGTTTTTCTTAAAGTGATATTTTTGCCGTTTGATGAAATCTATAATCGCTCAATGGGTGCTACAGCTTGGAAATAATGCAAGCCCTGCTACAATATGTTGAAACATTGCTACCCCGTGTTAAATTACAATAACACATTGACAATACGTACATCCGTCATCGTGTAAATTCAAAAAGGAAAGAACATAACACCACGCAAGCAAAAAACAAAATAATGGAGATTAATTTATTCACCTTGAAATGAGATGAAAGCCTATTGTTTTCTAATGATACTGGTTTTCCACACAACCCACTATAAGTTGTTACATAAGAAGCTAGCTGCCTTGCAGGCGTGCGCAGGAATTGAGCCCCGCCTCCAACTAGAAGCCTTGCCATTGGTCAACACTCTAAAGCCACTTGCCGATTTGCTATGGTAAAGAAATGTAGACTACGAACTTTATAAACAAGAGCAAACAGTATCCTTGCTAACTTTGCCTACCTTTTAGCTACAAATGCAAAACACTGCAAGATAAAATTAATTATCCCAAACAAAACAAGCAAAATATGCAGCATGTGATAAATTCTAAAATGTGTTCCGTTTTCAACCTCGCCTAGGCTACATTAGCCTCGCCTTATTCCTTTGAGGTATAAACCGGTACATAGTTGGCTGCACAAAGCTGTTGGACCTGAATATGACCCTTTTTCTATTTAACCTCCGCAGTCAGCTGTGACACTAAACCACTGTAACCACTTGTGGATGGCCATCGCTTGTCAAATTGCTGGGCTATAAGTATGCAACGTCACACAAGCTTCCGTTATACGCCGGTTGTCACGAATTATGACGGCAAAAGGCTCAATCGCATTTTTTTGCCGGTTCGACGATAAATGGCGTGGAGATCTTTACGCGTCCCGGTTTACATTTTGACCACGACAAGCTCAAAATTTGCATCATCCTAACAAAATTCTATAATGAAAACAGCTTAAATACCGTTTAGCTCCAATAGCTCAACTTGTCAAATACAAAAGAAGCTAAAAGAAAATCGTGGTATTTAGGCTGGGCCTACACACGCCGTTTTTTTTCAAAAATTAAGCTCGTGATTCGTACCACGGCTATTTTACATCAGCTATTTGTTTTCTGTATGAGATCCAATACGTTTGTTAACAGGGTATGTGAACCAAACAGCATATTTACCAAACAAAATGGCAATAAGTACAAATCAAGTTTTTAATAAATGTCACGTTTAATGAGGCTATATCAGTGGTTCCCAAACTATGCGCCGCGGCACACTGGTGCGCCGCCAGATGTCATTAGGTGTGCCGCAAAAAATATTGAAATTAAAATCAATCAAGTAAAGTAGTAGTACCAGGTGCTTAGACCACTAGGCCAACATGCTCCACGTCTCTGAGATGTTCAACTAGGCCAGGGGTCGCCAACCTTTACTACTCAAAGAGCCACTCGGACCAGTTTCACGTTGTAAAAAAAACACTGGGAGCCACAAAGTCGTTTTAAAATTTAAAATAAAATGCAAAACGTTTTTAGTCTTATGACATTCGACTTTTTTGTTGTTGTTTAGCTAGTGTTTCATTGCATATTAGACACACTGGTATACTAGTCTTGTCAGCAGAGAAAACAACTTTACGTAGCGTTGCATATTCTGTTTTTGCAGATTTGTATTCTATTGTTAACGCGTTTGTTACGTAACAATTAACAAACAGCTATTGTTACGCGCGCACGCACACTGCAAACAAAAACAGTATTGTCTCATATTGCGTATTAACCTGCGCTCCGCCAGTTTGCCTCTTTCAGACTTCACGTTTGATGGTATAGAGATGGGGTTGCAGGTAACTACAACAAGCGAGTACAGTCATGCTACTGCACTTCAATTTTCGTGTTCGACTTTTGTGTTCAGCATAATCGTCACATAATTTTTATTCAAATGTACAACATTTGGTAAATTCAAAAACTGAGCCGCATCAGAGGGATCAAAGAGCCGCATGCGGCTCCGGAGCCGCGGGTTGGCGACCCCTGAACTAGGCTATTTAACTATGAAAGTGGCCTGTATAGCGGCTTTATGACCTCATAGTTAGTGCCTTTGTCAGCTAAAAAAATTATTCAAATGTTCGAAGTGCGCCAAATAATTTTTGTTTTTTCTAAAATGCACCTTAAAAGAAAAAAGTTTGGGAACCACTGGGCTATATATTGGTGTCGAAAAGATAAGGACACCTTAGATATAAAAGTATATTTGTGTAAATATTTGTTTGTGCTTGTTTTTACCCAAAAATATGATTTGGCAATAAAAGTTGTCTGCTTTGGAGAACAACCAGATCAGGAATTTGTATTGCTTGAGTAATCACGAATAGTAAACAGCATGAATAATTGTGATAGTAAGAAAACGTTTCGTTTCAAAACTTTTTGTCGTGGTAATGTATTTCATAGAAAAACAGCATGGAAGCGAGTTTACGTTGTTATGCTTGCTTTAGCCTTATTAAAAATACTAGTTTCGTTTCACTATTGCATTCCTAAATATTGTGTTCTCGGATGTGCCTTTACAAGGGGGTGGGCCTGTTTGCAATGAACTGGAAAAGCATAAGAAAACACACCAACAGTTCACATTTCACAAGAATGTTCCAGTCTGCAGAACATGGCAGTTCCCGACGAGATCTCGTGCGTGAAGGACCAACATGTCCCGCGTGCGCGCGTGCACGACCCGTAAGTTCGCGTGCGAGGCCAAGTTCAGCAGGCGCATAGCAAGTAAAAGAAGTCAAGACAGGCCAATTAAACGCATTTGGAGCGAAATTTCCGCGTGCAACCCCCCAAAATTGGCGTGCAAAAATTTTTTTTTTTTTAAATAATTGCGCGTGCAGCTGCCACACTCTGCAGACTGGAGAATGTTGATGCACTGTTTTGTTTGATTGCCATTTATGTAAATTGGTACTGTGTACTACTGTTTTCTGGGAAAAAAGAATCCTGGTTTATATTTTATAATGAAAGTAATTTTCTTTGTTTTGTGTTAACTGTTAACAGCTTTAAAACAAGTATATAATAAACTGTTTTTGTACAGAGTTGTTGTCCTTAAATATATATTTGTGAACTGCTACTAAACTTTTTCAACACCATGGGACGCCGAAGGTCCAAGCGTAAAGCACCACCAAAAAAGAAAATGACTGAGCCTCTTGAAACATTGTTTGCATGTCCATTTTGTAATCACGAAAAATCATGCGAGGTTAAAATGGACAGAGACAGAAATACAGGAATGGTTTCATGTACAGTATGTATGGAGGAATACCAGACAACTATTAACTATTTGTCTGAACCAATAGACGTCTACAGTGATTGGATTGACGCTTGTGAAACTGCTAATCAAGATTGAGACCAAAAACAATCTTTTGTTATTGTTTCCATTATTGTGGTTGTCAGGATATTCACACTGTTACTTGAATGGAAGACTGTTTTAAACTGTCTGTTATTATTGCAAAATGTCCTATATTTTGGTGCTTAATTTTGGCAAATGCTTGTTGTTCAGACGAGATTAAACATATTGCAACTGTTAGTAACTGCTCAAATTTGTGTTTGCCAAATGTGTTATTTAAGCTTTAAACATTGCTGCAATCATGGGTCATTTAAAGTGGTGGTAAAAGTTGTGAAATATGGCAAACTGTAGAGATACAGTACTGTCAATTTTCTGCAAATTTGTTTTGATAATACTGACTGCCTTGTTTTATTGTTTGTTTTAACAGGACACATGTAAATGCAGTTTTAGTAATATTTTACACAGTGAATTTAAGATGGCAAATAGTGAGGTAAATATTGGTTCATTTGATATGGATTTTTTTCATTTGATGTGTCTTAAAATTGTTAATTTGGTTTAGGTGGAAAGTATCACTAATGGACTTGACCGTTGCACAAACTTGCTAAAAGACTTGTTGAATGAACCTTACAGACATGGTAATTTAAGTACAGTAAAATAATGTGCTTTGGTGCATTGTAATTTAATAAGCTGTTTTTGTGTATTAGTAGAACCAAAAGTACCTCAACCTAAAGCTAGGAAAGAAATAAAAGTTGGGGAAAAAACACACACTAAGCCATTAAAAGGTATTCTGTCTTGCACATTCATTTTAGTGCTGCATTTCCATAGTGTTTTTTGTGACTTTTTTGCATAGTTGGAGTCAAAAAGTGTTGGAACTATGGTGCAAAAAAGCCTCCTGCCAAAGGTGGTAAACAAGTCAGTAAGCAAGCTGGAAAAAACACAAAACGAGTTCAAGGTATATTTTTACATTGAAATCATTACTTTATTATAGGTACTTGTTTTATTATTTGATAAAAGTTGCAAACTTTTTAAGCAAAACCTGTGTTTTCAGGAAAAACAACAAGTTTTGATGAAAACTTGCCATCATCAACACCAATTGTTACTCCAATTAAAATGGAAAAATTGCAACGCAAAGCTGATGCTATCTCTGTAAGTTTTTCAAAAAGAGCATGCACTATTCCACCTTTCACTTCTTAACCTTCATTGTTTAAGATTACATCATCTCAATGTAGTTTAATTGAGCTTCTTCAAGAATACAACTCCTCCCAAATCCCAGTAAAAGAAGGTATGATAAACAAACTAGGCAAAAATGTTGGTTTGTTTAAGACACCTAAAACTGAACCACAGCAAGTGTTCTTTGCTATTTGTGTTTAGGGAAAAATACACCAGCTGATAGCACACTGAAGGCATCTGGTGGTGTTGAACCTATAGCAAAGGTTATTTTGCATTTAAAATTAAAATATATTCCACTTCATACATAGTAGGTGGTGTAAATATTTTAAATGTTTTGTAGACTCCCCAGCCCATTCATATTCCCACCTCCAACAGCATGGAAGAAAAACCAGTCAATATTCCAGAAAAAAGTGGAGGGTCACTAGGAAATTCGTGGAAGGAAACTTTTTCACCGCAGGTGGATCAATCACGTTTCCAGCTGCTACAAAATGAAAACATCATGTTACATAAGTATGAACAAAATTTCAGGAAATTCCACTGACACATTGTCAAATGCTTTTATTGATAGCAGTGTTTTACATAAGACTTTGTGATTGTGTTTGTATGTTTAGGCAATTGCAATTACTGAAAGAGGGATTTTTAAAGAAGGAACGTGAGAAGAAAAATGAAGACATTAGTCTTGAAGGTGAGTACATTTCTGGGTCGGTTGAAGTCACCAAACTTATGATGTATGTCTTCTACACAGTGGCAACACTCCAGTGTCAAAATGCAGCATTGGAGCAGAAACTGAACGAAATGAGGGCAACATCTGAGCGCACGAGTAAAGTGCAAAGGGAGGTTCAGGAGTTGAACATGAAACTTCAGGTAAAGTGTTTGAATGTCAGCTAAGTTGTCTTTATGGCTGGTGCTGCATTTTGTTTACTGAAAGTTTCTCAACAGACACTACTGATTCTTCCAACAAACACCATAAATTGTTGTTTTATAATTGTCTCCTGATTTGTAAATTGTTAAATTTTGTCAAACTCTGGCTTCAAGGTCTTCTGTCTTCGTGGTTGTAGTTTCCTGGTAAATAGTGTTTCTTATTTCAGGAAGAAAATGAAACCTTGCATAAAGAGTTGAACCGCAAAGAAGATGAACTTGCCATGAGTGGGAAACTTTTTACCACAGAAACTGAGCAAATTAAGCTTGGTAAGTTGTATGGATGGTTTGTTCAAAAACTCGTTTTAAGCATTTTTGTTTTATGCAGATGTTGGGGATGCTTTGGAAAAAGTGGAACTCCTGCGACAGAGTCTGAGTGAAACCGATGAGGCAAATAAATCACTGAGTCAGGCTTGCAAAGCCAAGGACATGGAAATTCAACGTCTGACAGAACTTAACAAGTAAGTTCCAACATCTTTAACAATTTAATTTTAAGGACAAATGACTGAATGTTTTTCATGAACTTAAATCATCAGTTATAACTTCATCCACCAAGCAACGAGCTGAGTGACTCAATTTTGAAGTACAAGTATTATAACTGATTATTGTTTTTCAAGGGGTCTACAAAGCACAGTTTCTCGTCTGCTTGAAGACCTGAAGCGTCCATCACTGGTGCCAATGGTACCAAACTCAGACGGCAACCTTTCCACAATTATGCTTAAAAGATTGGACGACATTTTATCTGTGCCTATAGCAAAACCCTCACCAAGACGTTACGTCCCGCCTTCCCCAAGCGATTTAGCTTTTTCCCTACCGAGAACGCCGATACCGTTTGATGCACAAACCTCAGATAGACAGTTCTTTTCCCCAGTTTCAAGTGTTAATACATCGATAGCAGTTTCACCGAACGTAACAACAACGCCTACGGCTTCTTCGTCAATGGTTTCAGTTAACACTTACGCCGAAAACGAGTTCAACGCCGGTCTTGCAGCTCTGGATGCAGATATTAAGCGTCTACAAGACAGTTTAAGGATCGAACCTTGATGGTGATGGAGATTGTGTCTGGCGTTTGTGCAATACGATTTAAAATGTTAGACGTGTATTGTGACTGTATTTTGTATTGCAAGTTTGTTTCTAATACATTTTATTTTAGTACTGAACAGAAGTTAGTACAAGTATTGTGTACTCGACAGTACGAAGTTAGGCTTTCCGGAAAGCGAGAGTTTGAAAATACAAAACAAGCGGGGCTCTAATTTGCCAAGCATTTTTTCCGATTAGGCAGTTTTACACATTATCCAGATTCTGCATAACCTTACACGTTGTAATGCATCTATCTACCATGGCGGAGGTGGTGATATGGTGCAAATGATCGCGGGGTTTTCAGGGAAGATTTAAAATGTTTAAGTACTTCACTACTCAGCATACACGCTCATATACATTTGCGATACTGCCTTAGGGTAGTAGCATCGCTTATTTTCGTTCAATCTCTGCTCTACTTTTAGTGGCCACAATATAAACCGGAGGCGAAAAGATGTAGGAAACGGTATAAGTCTTGTTGTTTATACGAAGGATAGAGCAAGAGAAAGGTCTTTGTCTTTTAATTCAACAACACGCAGGTTTGTTTGCAGTAACCTTGTTAACTGAAAAGTTTACAACGCATGGGCAATATTAAAGAAAAACATTGGACTGTGTGTCTTTCCAAAGAACACTTTATACAGTTCTTTGGTCTTTCCCATAAAAACCAAGTTGATAAAAATAGTCGTTGAAATTGGACCGGTTACCAGAAGTTATTTTTGCAACAAATAATTGCTGACGACTTGAAAACTGTTCCTAAAAAGCAGGTTTTCCCGATTAAACGGATTGTATTTGCCAAGTTTATTTAACGGCCTCGTTTGCACATGTCTTGATCCAAATTAGCGGCACAACGCTTACATACTCTTCCAACGCTGTTGCGTTGACTGTTTGGCGTCGGAACGAAACAAAAAAGTTGCCGGGAGAGGATTAGAACTCACAACCTTGTGAACTTGCACAATTTCCCACATTGAGACGGAATTTTCAGGATGGGTTTTAAATCGCTGCAAGTGTTTTACGTGAAATAATATAGTACTCTGACGCAACAATGCCGCCAACGTATGTTTTTTCCTCAATAAAAAGAAAATTCTTGATCCGCAATTCAACACTCACAAATACAGTTTCCATATTTGCTCTGTAGTTCCTATTCTGGGGCCTGGTAAACCAAGTGTGAAATGAGTTGAACTCCGACAAACTTGATAAACGTATGGAAAGGTTTCGTTCATACAGAAAGGGAAAACCCTGATGAAACTTAAAACGCCGATGCAATTTCTCCATTAGCACCACTCACCAAAAAACAGATGTTTTACCGAACATTGGGAAAAGGTAGCCTACTTCACAAACCATAACCTGGAAAAAATTCAAGATGTATATGTTCCATTCACATTTATATCGCAATATCTCGATCCTTTCTTGCAAAATCTGAATGCTTCATGACAAACCGCTCAATAACCACAAAAAGGTGAAACGCAAACTGCGAGAGGAAAAATGTTCGAAAACAAACGAATTAGAAAAAGAACAGGTACATATCATAACTCAATGTTTGAAAACATGGCAAATGGCAAGAGTGTCAAAGCAGCCTCTTTCTGCATTTTGTCGATCCGCAATAGCAATGAATGACCCGATCATCGACACTACCAATCTCATAATTGTAATCCCATGTAAGTTCTGTTCCTGCTCTGATTGTGCTGTAAAATAAAATGTTAAGGACTTCTATTCCTCAGTGCTCATTATACATATAAACATAAGACAATTTTGTCTCATTTTTACCTGCTTGCAAAAAACGCTACCCATGGAAATCGCAGATCATGTGTGTCAATGAAAACGTTTTGTACCATCAAGTTTGGAGTGCAAGAGTGATTAAGATACCTTCCCAAATTGCCAGTTTGTTTTGCGTCAATAATGAATGCTCCATCCTGGCCAAAAAGCCTACATACATGGATGTTGGAAAAACGGTAACAATAAAGCACATGTGATACAGCATGGATAAAAATGACAAAATATTCAAGTTGTCTTGAGGTGTTTGTGGATTTCGCGCTACTTTTGTCGTTGGTCGATATCGAAAGCACTACAAATCTGCCTGTGGGTCATTTTCGTAATGCAGTCCCACTGGACAAAAGGGTTAAGTTTTTTTTACCGTCGCGTTTTGTTGGTTACTTCTTCTTCGTCACTATCCATGTTTCCCAATGCCAGCTTGTCCATCTGAAAACAATGTTGCATCCAAAAACGTGGACCAGAAAATAAGAAAAAAATGATTGACTTACCTTGTCGATTCCGGACGATTTCACAGCGATTGACGCTGGACGTCTGCTACTGGAACCATTTGTGTCTGAATCAGTGTCAGTTGTTTCCTCGTCCATTACAGATGAACGTTTTGGCAGTTCGTACACAATTCCACCTGACAAGGCAATTCTATGAATTAGTATTAGGCTAAAACAGCCTGTGGTTGGAAGCCCACGGTCCCCAAAAGATCTAAGTATCAAGTATGTACTTGGCATGTCATAAAAAACAGGCTATTTGGAAAAAAGGTTTTACCAGTTTCAGAATCAGCACTGGAGTCATTTGAAGGTAGATTGGATCTCGCCACCATATTCCTCCCTCTTCTTCTTCTCACTGAATCCGGAATAATTCCTGGAGAGACTTCGGGATCGGAAGAATACCCTAGCTTCTTTGAACCTGAGAGGGAAATAGTTGCATCGTTAAACAAAAGAGGCAGTAAACAGTGATTTACAAACTACCTGAACAAAATGGCTTTGCCGGCTTGTCTTCAAATACCTGTTGAACAGCACATGAAAAAATGGATGATAAAATACCACTGCGAGTGCCATGTTATTATGGATCAAAAAAGCTAAACAAGTTTTATCCGGTAACAAGACTAAATACAGTAAACCTCGGTTAATACGGACCCGTTTGGTAAAAAATGTCCGGATACGGCAAAGATTCGAATCAACCGATATCGATTAGTTCAAGCCTTACCACATTACAAATCACCTCACGTTTGTCCGAATTGGATGCGAAACAGATCCGGATTAACTGAATCTGATTTAACCAAGGTTTACCATACAAATCAAAAGT
This sequence comes from Phallusia mammillata, assembly GCF_965637545.1. Taxonomy (NCBI): domain Eukaryota; kingdom Metazoa; phylum Chordata; class Ascidiacea; order Phlebobranchia; family Ascidiidae; genus Phallusia; species Phallusia mammillata. The sequence goes on from NC_137253.1 coordinate 12,899,849, forward strand.
TTGGATTTTATTAAAAAAAAAATACAATTAAAAGTTGTAAAAAGACAATTAACAACAGAAAACTTGATTTTATTGAGTTAATCTGTAACACATGCTGCAAATAAATTTCACACAAAGGTTGAAATAAAAAAAGCACACAAGCGCCACCTGTTGTTCGTTTCCGTCAGATGAAATTGACCATGTGGTTCCAGATTGACGCTTGAAGACCATTTTCACGCACTTTGAACAGAACAAAAGAAAAAAATACTGGCATGCTAATGACTCTTTCCAGTTGTTAGAGGGTGGTAGAAGCAACCAAATCAGAGCGATAACATATAATCTTTTTTTTCACACAAAAATCATATTCACCATAATCGTACTCACCTCAGGGGCTTCTCCCTCAGTGTCGGTGCTGTCTTGCTCTGGAGGTGTTTTTCTGCACAAAATTTGCGTAAGATACAGCGAACGTAGTAAATGGTTTGTTATTAATGTAATCTCTCCAAGTACCAGCAACTGCGATTATTCAGAGCCATTAAAATCAGAATCAAATGCGGTCGGTCTTGGCGTGAGTGCATTTTGTATTTTTGCTTTTATTTATTGGTTTATCCCGCTTTTTATATTGCTTTCAGACACTGATGATGCTTATAAAAGCGAAATGTTTTCGTAAAACAAGTAAAATACAGCGACCCATTGAGTGGGTACAGTGAAATCAGCTATTTTGAAGAAAATGCTGCACTAGCCAATGCGACCGATCTCTCGTCACCAGCTGGAGTGATGAGACCTTATAGGTCGAAACAGTGTGCACTGTCTAGAGCTTATCGTTTATTGGCTCTTTGCTTTTACATCCAAGAAAATGCTTTATGAGAAATGTTGTACAACTTTATCAGTGGTTCTCAACACCCATTTTCTCGTTTAAGGCTTAACACATTTCAAACAAACAAAAGTTTTTTTTACACACTAAATACAATTCCATTGCGATTCTATTACAAAACTTTTTCTGGCTCAAATTTACCCCCACTGTATGTCAACTTTACCATTAATGCTGAAATTTAACCCCGATATTAACCAACTTACTGTTTTTTGTTTCCGCAGCTTTCATCATCACTGAAATCCGGTTCAGAGAGAGAATCGATGCCACTTGAATTATCATCGTTGTTGTAATCTTGCTTCTGATTTTCTGCCACCTTTAACGAAACCAAAACAAGAGTTGTAATGATTTTAAGTACCTTGCTTTAAACAACACCTCCTATAAAATCTTCCCTAACTTCCACTTACAAACAATTGAATACAGATAACATACCACGGCTAGCGCTATATGCAAACGGGCGGCATCAGAGTCGTAAGTCGGGCTGGAAGTTACTTAATTAAGTAGCTAGTTTCTGGGGCCTGTACCTTAATGCCTAACAGCCCTCCTCAAAAACGATTCGGAATCGGACCGGGCTTTCAGGCATATGCTTACAACTCTAAGCAGCATATCGTACAAACAAATGTTTTACTGTGGTAAATCATTGAAATAGAAGGGTTGTTAACTTGTCACAGAAATAGAGTCCTGATGCATCAAGCTCAGTTTCCACTTCGATGTTTGGTATTGGGATGAATCAACTGGCAGTTTATTGTCATTACCTCAATATGATCAAGCTCGGCCAGATATTCGTCTCCATTCATTAAACCTTCGTCATTTGCATTGGCTTCTGTCTGAATTTTGCCTGTAAAGTAAACCCAAGATTTCAGGACCCAGTATTCAAAACAAATACGCTAGCAGTCTACCTAGGATTAACCAGCTTTATAACAATGCACCTAAGAAAACAAATGAAATTTCGGTCTTACCAGTGTAAATGCACACGAACGTCCCTTGTGCAATGTCGTCAAGACAACGGATTCCCCACCCCTTCTTCTGTGTCTTAAACATCTGCAAGCGACATTGAAGACCGAGCTGAACGACCCGATTCAAACACTGCGATTTGCATTTGCACCTCGAGTTGCACTCATAGATCCTGCAGAAATTTTTGTTAAAACGTAAAGTACGGCAAGCGGGTCAGACTTGGCTAGCTAAGAAAGAGGTTTCCAACCATTTTGAGCATTCCTATTACGACGTTCATTCCTTTTAATACGCTACATAGACACTAACGCGTACGTAGATCATCAAAGTGTGGTCCCTTTACAATTTACATACGTAATGACCACCAGACTAAGGTTATAAACTCCGCTGATATTTCTACAAAATGATAAAACAAATCGAAAATACAACGAAACAAGCCTTGTCAACCCTTCATTTCAACGAAAACTCTGATCTAAATCCCAAGCAGTGTCATTGTTAAAATCTATTCAATTCACTCCTAAACGTTTGTATGTTAGGACATTTTCCTTTACATGGTCTCTAGCTATCCAGTAAAAATATCTTACCCAGTAGGTAGAAAAGAGTAGAGCCTTTTGTATTGGTATCCAGCGTCGGGCTTGATTTTTCCACCACGACAGCAGGAGGTTGCTTGTACAGTGAGTTGTTGACATGGACATTTTGATCTGTCACTGCAGTTATCCGGACAATCGCAACACACCATGAAATCAGTGTTGGTGTTGATTTTTACTCCGCGACCGGGCACACGGGTTTTAGTGTACGGCATCTTGGGTGGCTCTTCCATGTTGATTTCGTTCACACAAGAGATCGGAATATCTTCCTTGCCGTCTGGGACAAGATTGTGATTTTAGGCTGTGTCCTGTTTACTTTTTATTTCCGAAATCTTGTCCACCCAAATTTAACCAGTACTACTACTAACATAAGAACTCATAACAGACAGGCTTGCTAAATACCGATAGGCAGCATCAAGAGCACCGGTGCGAGGGGTATAGAAACTTTACAATTTAAGTAATACAGTTATTTTAAATTATATTACCTCGCCCAAACCCTAATAGCCCTAACCGTAACCATTTTTATTTCGTAATAATCTAGTGTTTATTGCGCTGCCTATCGATATTTTGTAAACTTGTCAATAACAAGCGTTTTGTGAAAGAATTGTTCTGGTTCATAACACCTTCAGAAGGTTTTTTTACTGAATCTTTTACACATTTGGCTAACGTCGACAGGTCTTTACTTAGCTTTAAAGTAAAAAAAAAAGAAGTTGAGGGTTATTTCTTACTCGAATAATCCTTAATAAAGATTTTGGCATCGCGAGTTTTAATTTCCGTGTTTTCCTGGACACGAATCGAAGGGTCAAAACTAAAATTGATGAAATCCAGATTCCGAATTCCACATTCCATCATGTATCTGACATCAAAAATAGAATGCAAGTTCAATGATTGCAAACAATCACAGCAAAAAAGCTATTAGTGGGACAAGATTAGTGGGATAGAAAACCGAAAACCAGTCGAAAACCACGCGTCCATTATCACCAGTTTGAATGTCCGGTAGTGATTTGCTTCATTTATTGTTGTGTAGTAATGAGAATGATGCTACTTACAATACACTAGTTGAGTGTGAGCTTTTTTTCTGTGTTACAATTTATGCATTCTGGGGCATTCAGACCAAGCAAAGTTTTTTAGACACAGGAATCGGTGCCCGTAGGTAAGGATAACTTCTACACCTAAGTAAACTGCAAAACTGACCTTTGTACGTCTTTCATATTTCGGCAAGCCCGTCCGCAAGGTCCTCGATAATGTACATGAAATGTGGATCTGTGTAAGTGTGGAATGCGAGAAAGTTCACGAGTCCATGAGAACAGAAGCGGTTTAAGCAGAGGATTGGTGCTGTGAAAATTAATGCACCTTTGAATATTAAGTACAAAAATCGTTCTTTTTAAATTAAATGTTTGTCGAATTTTTTGGTTTAGAAAATCCAGAAAAAGTCTTTCGGTTTAATGAACGGAAGGTCCCACCAGCGCAGCTAGTGAAAAGACTTATTCGTTATTGTAGCATCTAACGGAACTCCAGTTTGTTGGGAGAAACGTATTTGAAAGCCATACCTCACCTATCATATTCGATGTCACAAGCTTACTTATCATTTATTGGCTAAGTAGACAGAAATAAGAAGCATTTCAGCAAAGCCCTTAAAAAGCAAATTACGTGAATTATTCCTGCGGGAAATGTACCGCGTTGGTACAAAACTGCCAAACCCACCACTCACCCTTTAAACGTTCGGCGAAGTTGAAATGGTGCGATACATCGTGAACCGCACTTGTGAGGAACATAAGGGGAAGACGTGTGTGGAATCAAGTGTGACGAAGAAGATGTTTCACCATGACTGCCAACCTGTGAAGCAAAATACAAGGTAAAGATTTATCCAGGAGTTTCAAAGATTGTACAGCTTAAAGTGGTTAATGCAAAATAAGGTTTTCACAAAAAAATATTTTTTTTTGCAAAATGACTAAAAATCTCTTTTTTGGGCTTATATTGGGCCAAAGTGGCTTGTTTTAAGCCAAAAATGCAAATTTTCTAATTCTAAGCCATAAAATGGTTTGTTTTACACGTTGCCAAACTTAAGACACAAGCTTTACTTGACACCAATATTCTTGGGCAAAAATCTGCGTGTAAAAATCTTTCGTAAAAAAAGTCTAACTAGTAACTCACATTAGCCGATGACCGTCTGTTTTCAATCTTCCTCGAACTGGACGCAGACCTACGAAAAAATAAAGTATGGTTCACACAACAGATCTAGCACTCAGAAACTAGCCGAGATTTGAACCACTAACCTCTGAGCTTGGTCGATACTGCGGGACCGTGGCTTACTGTCGTCGTGTTTCGACGCTGCCTGCTCGCGTTGTTTTTGTTCAAACCGATTCATAATGTAACTTGCAACGTCCACGCCGCCCTGCATCTCCGAGTACGACTTGGGAATGTGGGTCACGTGACTGGGTATCTGTTTCCATGGCGACTGCTGCGCGCTGAGCGATTTCTCCCACGGCGCCTCCCATTGGCCTAAAAACATTGGTGAGTTTGGTTGAATAAAAATTGAACGTATGTACATAAATATATCTAACAGACTAACAGCACAAATAATCAATTAAGACGAACATAAATTTATAACTGGGATCAGCTCTGAAGCGTCCATGCAGACCAGCGATCACGGCACACTCATATGTAAATCACAGTACGCCTCTAGAGGCCTGCAACCAAGCATTCCCACATGACAAGGCGTAGCGTGAGAAAAAACTATTTGAACCCCGACAGGATTCTTTCCGGGACTTGTACTCTACCAACCGAGCTGCACTGGCCCAGGGGTGAGGATCGCCAGAATAATTTAATCAAAACCACAACAAGTCAGAAAGCCATTCTCTGGGGTTCATTAAGAGATCAGGACACATAATTTATACATTGGTTTTTAAACAATGTTCCAAAAGGGTTTCATAAACTTGCAAATTTAAGGACTGTTGCCAAGTTTAATCCCTCTGGCTGTAACAAAACATGCCTGTTGTAATTTGTTCCCAAACCACACAAAATCCTATTTAGGCCAGACCAGTCAAACATATGCTGCATTGTTAAAACAAAAAGGACATTCTGTTTCCTATTGCATTGTCCAAACCTTCTTTCCGGACTTGCATTTTCTTCTCTGTAGACTGGGAGTTCTCAAAACTCTTTTTACGGGGCTGTTTTGTTACTTCTGCAAAACAAGTTTAAAATAATTGCAAATTTAGTGACTTTTGGGCAGTTTCTAGAAAAAAATATTTCACTTTTTAATAGCTATATATATTTTTGCTTCATAAACATAGTTTGCGAATAAAAAAGCCACAACACACAAAGTCAAATTTAGAAAAAATCGCGATGCACAGCTTTATCACTTCAGAACGTTTGAATCTAGAACGTTTTAACTTCACTTCATTGGTTATTGGTCACAAACATTTTGTTTATTTCTTCTTATTATGGCAAGAAGATTATTATCTTCTAATTATGGCAAGAAGTAAGATATATTTAGACTTGACATGAACTTACCAGGTGGAGAGGAATCCCTGGTCAAATCAATGGTGGTGTATTCAATATGAGCTTTGCGCATTCCAGTGTGAGCCCTGGCAATACGATTTCCGGCACCCTGTCGCTCATTCTTAGTTTTCTAAATAACAAACAAATTTTTTACAGGAATTTGTCACGAAACAACCAACTTAAAGGTGTTTTTAAGTTTGACAACACAACTCACAACGTTGTGTACCCTCAGGTAGTGCGAAAAAGTTGTGAAGGCCTATATAAATTGTAGGGTTTAAGTATTACACCACTGAATGCATAAAAACGCTCAATTTCCTTTCGAATTTGATGAGTTTTTTATTTTCATCATTTATTGTAGACAAAAGGTACAAAAATAACATAATGAACAGTGGTTTAACCAAACTAAAAAAATGTTGTTTTATGCCTGTTTCAGACAAAAAGAAGGGGTGTGAAGTTTAGGACAAACATCTAAGGGTGGCGTGGACAAAGAGAGGTTAAGAGCCACTGGTTTAAAGTGTACAGACACAAAAAAGTTCCCTGCTCTAAGGGAAATTACAAGACTAAAACCGTCATGAAAAATCAGCCACACAGAAAAGATTTGATACAGTAGAGATCAACATAGAATCAGTTCTACCCACCACACCATGGTGTTTCCTGTACAATGGCTCCAATCTCATAGAGCCTCTATAGATTAGTTCTTTACTGTTGTCAGACAAATAGAGAATCTCAACTAAACTTCCATCAACCTTCAGGCATTTGGCAATGTGCCATTCACCCTCAAATTCAACCTGTTATGTACAGAAAACTTCGGGTAAATCGGATTCAGTTAATCTTGATCTTTTCCTAATTCGGACAAAACTTGAGGTACAAATGATTTATAATGTGGTAAGACTGAAACTAATTGACATTGGTTAATCTCAATCTTCACCCAACCCGAACAGGTCTGGATTAACAGAGGTTTATTGTATTTTCAAAATATCAAAATTTCCGTGTTTGGATTTTATACGGATACTAAAACCTACTAAACAGACTTATGCGTTGTAAAATACTAAAGAAAATGTTTATCTTGAAATACTACCTTCAAAGTTTGTCCCACACGAATGGTCAGCAACTGTCGAACTGCAGTGGATAGATAACTTTTGATATAGCTAGCTGTTGCCCTAAAACAGATACATGGTCTAAAACATTGGTCTCTCACAGGCAAAAATATTATGACCACAACCTGATTTCATTACTTATTGTTGGTTACTTAATTTTACTGTAATATCGCACACAATATGCTGTAAATGTCAACATTTTTGGTCTAGTTCTTAGTTTTCTACCTTTTCCGCTATATGCACCATTTACCACGCCAATATATATTAAAAGAAAAAGAGCAGAGAAGTCATATATTTGTAAAAAAAGGCTGTTTTTACAATTATTATGTCATTCCCAAAATTTGGTTTAAATTTAAAAAGAAGTGACACAATGAAAAAAAGTCTAAGTACCTTCTTACACTAAATTTGAGCAATAAAGAGTACGAAAGCATGGTAACTAAGTATGAGAGACAAAAGCAACAAATATTACTTGCAAGAAATGTCATTCCACACATCTCTTCTGAGTCCATACACCAAGTGAACTTGTCTGGGCTGGCAGTATGCAGCATAACCATCATCAAAGAAAATCAGCAGCCGGTTGTTATTCATCTTTTTGTCACTTGCCTCAGCAATCACACCAGAATAAATACCTACTCAAACAAAATAGCAAATGTTCATAGTTTTACTTTTGGCAATTGTATCTAACTTTTGTAATGTTTTGCAAAATGATATGAAACCTTTATAGCTAAATATAACAGATAAATAATCCTTAGGTTTACTTGATTTTAAACTTAGTGAATTGCTTGTGAAAATGCAATAAACAAGTAAAAAATGAACACTTCACAAAAAGCATTTTTGTTCAGTACTTGCTTGTGTTTTTGGAATTGTTAAAGCATTGTGGCTTTATGATGTTTAATGTCAAAACAAAATACAACCAACCAAATTGACTAATACCTTCATTACGATAACCAGCTGCGACCCTCATCCCAACATTGACCTCAGACATCTCAAATTTATCAGCACTGTCAATGCAGGCAAGTTGATTGATATGCAACATGGCTTTGTTGTTATTTACAAACTGGACCTACACACAAATGATCAGTTAATTTTAAGTCAATGCACGTCTCAGCAAATTTCTTTGATCTCAAAATTATGTCAAGTTTACAAAATAACACAACAAAATATTCTATTGACTTTTTTAAACCTACTTGGAAAATCGAAACTTAAAAAAAAATTTAAAAGTTTTTCATGTAATACATATTTTTGAATAAAATCCAGTTGGCAATAACATTTGAATCAATAGCAAATTTCTGTTTGATGATTGTGCTTTTCCACATAAGCTATACTTCATGGCGCCCTATTGAAATTGTCACATCTAGCTCAGATACTTCGATTTTATCCATTTTTTCTTAGTGTTCCATATACAAGCACCTTAAATTTCATTTTGTCTTTGTGCTTTTGCTGGTCGACGATCAAAGCTTTTTTCCATTCATCTTTGCACAGAGCTAACACTTCCAAGTTGGTGTAAAGGTGCATAGCCAGCAGTCTACTAGATGGTTTGAATTTTCTGGCCACTATCTTCTCTTGTTGTTGAGGAACAGCAACTGTTAAACAAAATGTATTTACTCGATTGTAAGCTGCTTGTTGTCAAAAAAAATGTAAGCCTCCTTTAAATCTAAGTCGGATTTTGCGATGTAAGGTACTATCGTTTAATAGCACTTCTTTATATTTTTTCCCAACATAGCGTATGATGATTTGTAGTCCCTGCATTCAAAAAAAATTTGAACGGAAAATAAATCAAAAGGTATAGGAGTAGAAATAATCTTGATATGATAAAAATGTAAGTCGCCTCAATTGTAAGCCACACAAATGGTAGGGTAAAAGACTTTATAAGCCACAGCTTACGGGGCTGTCACTCTAGATATTTTATAGTGATGGGACGATACCAGGTTTTGAAGCGAGTACCGATGCCGAGTACCACATGTATATACCTTCGATACCGAGTACTTAAGTACAGTGTTGTGCTTAGTTGTATATCACTGGCAAATTTATCTGCCATGGTCGGGGTACAGGCGTGCACGCACACATGCCGAAAAATGTAATCTCCACGCGATAGCGAAAAAGATATACGTAAACTGGTGGAACTTTTTTCCAATTTTGTGCTGTCCGAAGCAAACATTGGCATAAAGTTGCCCGTATTCTTATGGTGTAAATGGACCTTTGGTACTTGCACATTGGTATCAAAAACTGAGACAAAAAATTTCGATACCATGTACGAGTATCGATACCACTGAAATCGTTCGATACCGAGTACCGGGTACCCTTCCCATCACTAATATTTTATAGCTGTATCTAGATAGCTTTGATTAAGCCTAGATGTAAAATTTGGGATCTAGATAACGGCTATAAAATCTAGATAGTTTTTTTAACGTTTGTAAAGACCATAGGAACAGTACAAGTCAACATGATAAATTTCATTACTCGGATCAGCCGTGAAGCGTCTATGCAGACCAGCGATCACGGCACACTCATATATAAATCACAGTACGCCAGGCCTATTAAAGGCGCCATACCGAATCAACCGGTCACCAAGTATTCACCACCATATGGCAAGGCGTAGGCTAGAAAAATCTAGCCTGCAGTGGGATTCGAACCCACGACAGGAGTCTTTCCGGGACTCGCGCTCTACCAACTGAGCTACGCAGGCTCAGTGGAGAATCCGCCGAAAGTCGAATCACAAGCACCATTGCCTGCCTCGTATGCTGCACATTTCAGCTTCGTAATAGGGTGATTTACAAGTCAACAACTGTTCCACCCAGATAAGCACAAAGGCTCAACGTTATAAAGTTATAACTGTACCAGAAAAATGGAGTGATAATAAGGAAGAATAAACTTTTTCAACATCTAATATGGAGCAATTTATATTAAAAACATTTATATATGTGTGTTGTGGTTCGGCTAATACAGTGTTTCTCAACCTGGGGGTCGCGACCCCCCAAGGGGTCGCCAAGCACTTTTGAGGGGGTCGCGGAGACGCAACCGAACACGGAATTATTTTATCTGTATCAAAAAAACTTTCCCTGTGACTTTTGTTTAGCATATAGTAACTCACACGACCGTTTGATTTAGAACGGGCGCAACAATATTTGCGATTGTATACTTCTATAATTGCGGGTTTTGGTTTTTCTTAACATAAAAAAAACACGAAATAGTGAAATAGTTAGTGAAAAATAGGCGTTTTCCGGAATACAGCAAAACGCCGAACTATTGCAGCCACGTTAGATTGCAAATGTGTGATGAACACAATCAACACATGCTGGTAGTTAAACTTCCTGTGTGTGTGCGTGTGTAAAGGGGTCGCGTGGTGTTAGAAAATCTCTAAAGGGGGTCGCATAGTAAAAAAGGTTGAGAACCACTGGGCTAATATATTACATTAATTGGATTATTATATGTTTAGATGTATTTAATTTTTGATGTTTTATTAGACGACATGGATGATTTTAGATATTTTTTTAGGCCAAACTAGATTATTTCATTCAAACAAAAGTGGCAGCCCTGGTTGCTTCTCATCCATGTCAAAGCTATGAACACACCAAGTACAATACAATACACACTACAACTGTAAACCAACCTTTATTCCGTGCAGTTGGGACATTTTCTCTGTTTGAATCTTCAGTTTTCTGTAAAAACATATCAAGGCCACAATTTTATTAAGTCTACATAAAATGTTTAAACCAAACAACGCTTTTTATTCCAAAACCAAACTACCAGGAGTTGATAGGTATTTGATATACAACTGGTCACAAAAAATATATATGTAAACCACAGTTCAATATCTTACCAAAGGTTATATTTTTGTTTGCACTATCATTTAAGATATGTATACTTATAGCAGCATAGTTTAAACACACACTTTAAATAGGTTTGTAATATAAATGTAGTCACCTGCATTGTAATTGGGGGAATATCATCATCTACTGTAATCACCTCATTGGAATGTTGTTTATTAATTTCCTGTTGCAAATAAGCAGAGTCCAATTCTAGCTTTGTAACGTCATCAGATATTTTGTCAAAGAGAGCTTGGGCATCGGACAACTGCAACAACAAAAGTTGAACGTTTATACATGATATCACCGGTGGTTTAAACTTTGTAAGCTTTAGTGGTGATGTACAGATCACACTATTCAAATCAAATAATTAGAAACTTGTTATTAGGAAATGTTCTTTTGTCAAAAATAAGCACTTAGCAAAAAATGAGGGTTTTACAATATGCTGGAAAATACTGTTTTGAACAACCAGAACAAAAAACTATACATTACAAATTTACTTTGTTTATTATGAGTATGTATCCTTTTCAAGACAAAAGATGGCAGGAAAAAAATTGCATCTTACTTTTGACATAACATTCTCATCCAAAGAGTTATTAAGTCTTTTAAATTCATCGTCCAACTTTTCATCCAAACCAAATTCCTTTGTTGCTTCCTCGATCATGGATTGTAACTGAAATATAATACACCTTTCATTAAAACATATTCAAGCTGTCATAGATTCAAAAAACAGTGCAAAGTTTTCTTACCAGGTCATCGTATTCGTCACCAAAACGTACTTTAAAATCCATATTAAAGAACCTGCAAAACACAAATGTGCTTAGACCAAATCATCAAAGATTGGTGATTATTTATATCACAAATATTATTTAGATATTTTCAAGTACATTCACAAGCCTGTCGAACTATACAAAAGTCACAAATGTTTTTAACTTAGCTACATATGTACCATCAAGTTAATTTTCAGTTTCTATGGGACAGTCATTAACGAATGGTTGGTTATTACAATGGCTGAATAAGTGCATGTTTACATGAAATGAAAACAGGCTTCCTGTATTGAGAAAGCTACGTTGTTTCAACAAAATTTACTAAAAAGGCTATAGTTCATAGACAATCTATACACTGTTTTATTTACAGCTGTGATGTAAAAGACAATTCTTGGATCATTTTGTGTCATAATTTATCTAAAAGTAATTCCACATATTGACAAGAGTATACTTTTGGGTGGATTATATTAACTTTAATTTGTTTTCAACAAAAGCTAATATACATACTTGGCCTAAAGAAAACATAAAATAACAACTGGACTGCCTGTTTAAAACTTATTGTATTTAGGCCAGAAAAAATGAACAAAACATAGACGTACAAGTTTAGGCAGACAAATACATAAACAAGTATTGAAACCCACAAGATAGTAGCACTCAACACTTACTAGTCTTCCAAATTTAGATTGAATTTAGGATACAATGCACGAGTGGTGGTTTGTAGTTGAATAGCAAGTCTTCCAATGACAAGCTGTCCAATGTCTTTTATCTCATTATACTCATGCAACTTGTCGATGTGAATTTGTAAGTCTTCCTCTCGCAAACCTTCCTCCTCCAGTTCTCGAATCTCCTTTTCCTGTACAATAAGTATTTTAGTACCAAATCTTGGGCATTGTTACACATGATGGAAATTAATTTGTACAGATTAATATAGCAAAGTTTTGGTCTGTGGGATATGGTGGTTCTTGGTGAGATCTCGGGTGTGCAAGATCACTATGTCTGCATGCACAACCTCTAAGCCTGCATGCAAGACGAATTATACTGTTCAGCTCAAGTGGTAAACAGGACCAGACCAGGCAGGTTTGCGTGTGCGGCCGAAAAAGTTGGCCTGTAATTTTTTTTATAAAACAACTTGCATGTGCAGCTGCTAGGGTACCTCTATTTCTCGACTTTTTCGTTTCTCGAGAAACGAGAAATTAAAAATCCATTTCTCGAGAATCTCGAGAGTCTCGAAATTTTTATTTAAGCCGATTTTCTAACAAAAACAAACAAAAAAATTCCTGATTTTACGTTTTTTGCTTCTAGTAGCGGTCGCAAGTAGTGATTCGGTAGCAAACCAGCAAAAAAACGAAGCGACTGTTATAGATCTTACGCAACCAGGCGTGACTACTGCCTGGGAAAGGTTAAAGTTTATTGGCAAGGCACAATAAAAATCGCTGTTTCGCAAAATACATGTGATAAGAAGAGTGGCATTTACTTTTTGTTTATGATTAGTGACGTATTTTTTCTCGAGAAATTCTTATTTATTTCTCGAGAATCTATTCTAGACTCGTTTTTTTTCGAGATTTCGAGAAGGAACTCTAGCAGCTGCCATACTTTGCACACTAAATATCCCAAGTCAATGCTCCAAGAGACAGAAAGTAGCAAGTACACTAACCAAAACACTATATGTCATCTGTGTTTGTACACCTATAGTATCAGCACTTAATGCACAATTATCGTACAAACCAGATTTACAAACTAATCATCAAAAACATGCACAATTGCACACCTGGTTTTTTACTAGATCTTTAAGGCTTTGTATTTCCTCTTGCGTAACCTCTATTTTGGGTGACTTCAGCTTCAACGGTGAGTTGAATGCACCCGATAGTGCAGGTCTTCTTCTTTTCCTACCTGACGAGTTGCAAGAAGCTGCGGTGTTTGCCGGTGAGCCAGCTGTGTTTGGGGATCTTAACGGAGATTTAAACGCCGAACGCACTTTGCTTGATGAAAGGAATGAAACTGTACGATTTCTAGCTACAGGGGTGTTTGGAGTTTGTGACATAACCTGGGCGGCTGTGGCACGAAACTAACCTGCTAAATGACTAATCAGACTAATATTTCACTCACTCAACAACGTGGTTCATGGTTCGCGCGCCTGTTTATTGCTTTGCTGATGTCGTCACGCTGGGTGACTCTTGTTATCACCAGACCGTGACCAAAATAATAATATTTTTAGGATATCTATTGTACAAAAATCTTTTGGCGCTTTGTTGTAAAAGAGTTAAAAGCAAATACCTAATAGCATGCAGTTAATTTTTTCCAGTTCACAAATGTGTATTGGTAAATAGTTTGAGCACAATAATGACAAAATCAATTTTACCATTTTAGCGTATTCTATAAATTGTTGCATGTTTCAACGATCTGTTTAAACAACATTACGTTGCCTCATGTGTTTTATTTTGTTAGCACCGGGCTATTTCAACAATAATTGCTAATGTGGCAACATGTGCGTTAACCGCCTAATTTAGTTCGCCCGCCAACAACATCTACAATTATTTGCTGACTGCTTTTTGACTAGGATTTTAGAAATCTTTTGTGTCATATTGATCGTTGGTGGCCTGGTGGGATGAACATATCATCAGCTTTTCCAGCCATCATGTTTATTTCACACCCAAACGTAACAACACTTGCCTTGCATCTGTAGACAGGTCACCACAAACGAAAAAAATGTGGAGAAATTGGTAATTTGAACAAGTCGATTTTTCGTTGATGCCGTGATGAGTCGCGCAGGGGTACTGAGCAGTCGTTATGAGGGCTGGACGTTGGTCAGCTGACCACGTTTACAATTGCGCTTCTGAGCATCGCAGTTTTTTTACTAACAAAGTTGTAAATATCGTTTGTATTCGAGTACGCCTTGGGTATGCCAGGCATCATATATACCGCGAACTCGGGAAATCAGGAGATAGTTTGAATGCGCAACAAACGATGTTTTGTATCCTAAATCCTATCAACATTTCAAGGTTGCCCGCCCGCATATTTCCAAAATGTTTCCGAATTCGAACAACGGGGTTTTTAAGCCAATCACAATGGAGGAACTTCGCGGGTCACGGCATCTTTTAACCAATCACAACACACCCTGCGTATCAGATTTTATTAACCAATTAGAGGACACCTTGCGTAGCAACCGGCCTTTCATCGTATTTGAAGTATGTTTAGCACAGTTTAGTGATGGTTGTAAATTGTAATAGTTACAGGAAAAAGCAATTATTTTGTTCTTTTTAACATAATAACGCTTATAAACGATTTTGGTGGCAATGGCGATGTCTATCGTTCATGAAAAAGGATTTTCTGCAGTAAGTAACCCAAAATGGATTATTATTGACTATATGGTTTTCTAACTTGAGATTTCTGACACTTTTGTCCTGTATCTACAGAAGATGTTTAAATTAGAGTAACTTTATGACCAGACTTTCCAGTAATTTTGATTGGAGACAAAAAGCAGTGGAAAGTTTCCATCTCTTGTGCTCAAATCTGATACACGTATAGTTGAAACATAATCTCACCCCAAAAGACAACCTCAAGTCTTACTCGAAACGACAAGAACAGAAAAGCCAAGACACCTTACCCAAACATTGACTGCAATTGTCTGAAAGTGACAAGCTATTGACACTCACATTTCTTTTTTGCTTGACATCAATAGCACAAAGTTATTATGCTCTTCAGCTTTTCCATGCACTTTGGTTTGAAATATATTTACTGGTTTTAACTATACTGTGCAGCGTGTACATGTAGATCTCAAAGCTGTAACATTTACCACTGGTTGTGGACATTTGGTACTAGATTAATTTCATTTTAGACACAATACATTAAATAAAAATATCATGATGTGGTATAAACTTATTTAGTATACTTCATAAATTAAGTACTTTTCCTTTGAAATGTTATGCAGTACCTATATAGTTTCCTAAATGGTGAAGTTTATAAGCTTGTTGTTCTGTTTTTATGTTTAATTAAAATTGTAGTGTTGACTACCATGGCGAATTTTATAATCAATTTGCCCTAGAAATGCTACGAAGGACCTTGCACCTGTAGAAATAGCACAATGCAACAAAAGATGGACTAAAATCGTTAGATGTTTATTTAAAAATTGTGATTACAGCCTGCATAATAAACAGAAAATGGCGACTGTAAAATTAGGTAAACATTTGGATTAATTTAGTGTAGGGTTGGGTATTATCTGGTCAAATCGAAACTATACACACTATAATGAATACATTTACAAAATGGCCCTTTTAGTTAGTAGTTAAACATTATGATCCTTGTCCATCACCACAAGTAATGAATGTAAAAGTCATCTAATATTAATTTGTTTTTAAATGTTGAACATATATTATATCACAGGATTTTCCAACTATACCACAGATCTTTTTTACACCAACAGCTGCCAGTTTGTCTGTATTTTTCACATATATATTACAAATGTAAATGGTTTTCTGGTGATATTCTATATGCTCTAAATTGATGTCATATTTTACCAAAGAATAAAGTACTTGATGATACAAATGTAATGTTGCATCTATGCTCATGGTTTGCAACAATAAGCATAAAAAAGCTTGGCAAGTTTTTTTTTTACATTTTATATAGGGTGCTGTCAATGGACAGGCTTGCCAACTGTAATTAACAGTATGCTAAGTGAAAAGGTTTTTGTTTCATCATAAATATGAAAAAGATATTATAGATACATAACCGACTTTTATACTATTTATGGTTCCAAACATGGGATTGCAAATAAATAAAACCTAAACTAGTGTAAGAAAAGATTTAATACTGAGAAAAAGTTGGTCACATACAGTGAGATAAGGAAAACAACTTTGTAAGACTGCTGCATGATTGTTTTAGGTGGTAGTTATTATGTACACTATTTTTGGGTATAAATGTTTATTATTTTAACGTCGTAAGAAAAAAACACAACAAACTCTTCTCATAATTTACTTCATACTGTAGTAGCCTTTTTTAATCTTCCATTTGTGTGAAAGCATACAACTTCATTTTGTCAATCAAGATCACTTGTGTTTTATTAGACACTTACGACAAAATTAACAACATTAACAATGGAAACAACATACACATTGGTAGTTCAAAACAACATTCAAAACTGAAAATATGTGCCTAGTGTACATTTAAGTTAGAACTGCACTGTGTACAACTAAGAAAGCTATTCATCTCTGTTAGTTAGGAACAGTTTGATGAACTGCACTGTGTACAACCAAGAAAACCATTCATCTCTGTTAGTTTGGAACAGTTTGTTGATCCCAAGGTATGGCATGCATAATTTGATAAATTGCGTTGTTCATAGGTGATTGCACTAGAGACAATGAGGCACAATACGCTTTTATTATACCATCCAAACTTGTTTGTTGTGCAGTACTCATCATATATGCATAGGAAAAAATCGACATTGATTGATTGAAAGGGATGTGTTGCTATCCTAAACAAACACATACCATTGATGAGAGAAAATATTTTGCATGAAAGCCATTTCAGACTTAATAACAATTAGTAGTGTTTAATTTACAATGCATAAAGCATTTATTGCACAGAAACCATTTTACACTCAATAAAATTATAATTTACTGTTATTCATAACCTAACGAGCGTTACCTTCATTTCAAACATCCCAAATGCATCAGTCTTTATCTTGTTCTGACCCGCAAAACGCATTTTTAAATCAAAACTGACAACAAACTTTGAATCGTTGACAACAGTCAAGTTAAAGTCACCACTTAGCAACCTAAACGTGACGTAACGACAACCCGCAGATTTCCGCTGTTGTGATTGGCTGAAAAAACCCTGTTGTTCGAATTCGGAAACATTTTGGAAATATGCTGCCCGCCCAGAGTTGGCGGTTGAGTATGTTTCATGTTGAATTGCGCAATGCGCCGAATAAATTGATAAAAAATCGATCGCTTCGAGGGCCACGTAATTACAACGGCTATGGCGGTAAAAAACGAATATATGCCAGTGTAGTACCGGTTGTTTCACGAAAGCTCTTGAAGTCGTTCAACATTTAGCATCTGGATTTGGCGCAACCTGATTGGCCGAAAAATGTACACGCGTAGCCGGCTTTGATTATCGTGATGTCAGAAATCAATAATCCCACGCCGAACACAAGTCAGTGCCAATCGTCACAATAGCTCTTTCGCGTTTATAAGCTGGCCACAGCGTTATTTGGGCAAATACTTACCGGAACAGCTTGCTAAGATTTGATTAGAAACTAGTTTTTAATCAACAGCATTGGATATAAGTTAAAACTGGAAATGTTTTTGCGGAGAACGTGCTATAAATGATCTTTTTTGTTCCGTTTTTTCGTTAGGAAACTAATTTTTAGTTGGTCCAATCACGTTGCGACAAAACGGCAAATGGCCAGCTGTTCATTTAGTGCAGAGAATGAATAATTCAGTTGTGTTCAGTTTTAAAGTGTCTGGTTGCGTTTCAGATCCCGTTTACACAGATAGTGAGTGATTTTATTGTTTGTACATAATTTTTTACTTCACCATGGACATGTCGTTTTGTAAATTACTTTTCTTCACCCTGATGGTCATTGAACTATTGTCTGCACCTGTGGCTGCAAAATCAGCCTGTGAAGGTTGTAGAGACTTGGTGCAAGGAATTTTAAAGGTGAGAAATTGTGTTTTCTTTCATCTCTTTAAAGTTGGTTGTTAAAGCTGCAGAGTATGTTTAAATAAGAACAGCCATTTGTATCAAAACCTTATCTTTATGCATTGTTTGTCGTTTGTTTTTGCTAAAAAAAACATTGAAACTTGAAGAGGGAAACTTTGCCAAACATTTCAGAAGGGTATTTACCTTAAAAATTTCATCTTTAACCTCAAGAAGCATGTAGAAATATTGTATGTGTCCATAATACCAGTTGCTTGTACAAGCATAAATGGTTGAAGAAACAAGAAAGGTTTGTTTGAAACATGGTAATTGTCTTACTGGTGTACTTTCTTCCTAGGGTTTGGATAAATCAAAGAGTAAGAACTTCGAGGGTGGAGATGTTGACTGGGAAGAGAAGAAACTAGGAAAGTACGAAACCAGTGAGACGCGACTGATTGAGGTACTGGAGGAAGCTTGTGCCAAAGATAATTTCCAATGCAACAAAATTCTTGAAGAAAGAGAAGATGATGTGGAACATTGGTACAAAAAATTGTAAGTATTTTTTAATTTGAATGCTTCACTAAAAATATAGAACAAGCAGTATTTACATATATTTTTGGTTTACAGGCAAGATAAGAAAGCATTGCATGACTACCTTTGCATTGAAACGGCGGAAGGTTTGTTACATTTATTTGTTTAAATTTTGCTGCCTGTTAATAAATCTGAAATTTTGTTTTTGCAGTTTGTTGTAATGATGATTCATTTGGCGAAAACTGCACAGGTATGATGAAGTTGCTCAGTAATAACATGACATAAAAACAAAAACTTAGGGTTCAATACATTATTGCAGAATGCCCTAAAGGCGAATCTGGTAAAATCTGTTTTGGAAGGGGCACTTGTGAGGTAAGTTTGAGGGACATTTGATTCATATGTAGATACTCCGTTAATACTAATGAATACTACAGGGAGCTGGTGATAAAGAAGGTTCTGGTAATTGCAAGTGTGATGATGGTTATTCTGGGGATTTGTGCAATGAATGTGGTGAACGCCATTTCCAAACTTTTTCCAATGATACCTATATCCAATGTTCATGTAAGTCCTTGAATTCATCCCTTCATACTGTGTTAGAAATGTATTTTTAATAACTTTGCTTCCTTTGCAGTGTGCCATGCTACTTGCCAAACATGCAGGGGTGGAAATGAGACAGAATGTGAAACCTGTCGGCCAGGATACAGGGAGGAACATGACACAGAAGACGATAAAATCATTAAATGTGTCGATGTAAATGAATGTGTTGAACAACGGGATTTATGTCCAGTCGGCCAATATTGTGTCAATACGGAGGGATCTTACAAATGTGAAGGTAAGGTTAACGTGTAAATGTGACTTAACAACCATTGTAAAAGTGTGCTTACATAAAATTTATTCAAGTTACCACTCACAAACTCTTTTAAACTGCTTAATTTTGAAAGCTGTGTTGTCAGTGTGTTTTGCAAAACTTTATAACTGCTTGTTTTGTTTTTTGTTGTCTGTGTGTTATATCATGCATGTCAATCTATATTGCAACAGAATGGGAATGCCATCCTCTGTGTGAACGTTGTTATGGCCCAACTCATGCCAACTGTTTCAGTTGCAAGCAAGGATCCATTATGAGACACCCATTTATGTGCCAAGGTTTTAAATTAGTCCACTAACAAACAGAATGGCTTAATGCCATTGTGGACTAATCAACCCAAATACCCCCTGTGCCTAAATCATGATCACAAGATTATGATGTTTACTGGTTGTATTGCAGACTGTGCCATTTCATGTTCAGCCTGTTTTGGTCCAGACTTCAGACACTGTTACAAGTGTCGACCCGGTTCAATTATGAGAATTCCGTATATGTGCCAAGGTTAATATTTGTCGCAATAGATGCTGTAGGTTCATTTCAGTCATCAGATTTAAGACACATCATGTGTTCTTTAGGAAAATCAACAAATCATTTGTATTAAACTTTACTTAAAGTCCATCTACTTATAAAGGCTGGAGAAAAAATGTAGTAAACTTACAAAACTTAGACCCATACCCATTTTTCCATGTAGTGACCCATGTAGAATTCTAACCAACGTAGACTGCATTTTTTATGGCACCACTTGCAGGAATAAACCAACCCCAATTATCACTATAGACATCGACGAATGTGCAAGCGGAGCGGTGTGCCTTGGAATGTACGAAGTTTGTGTCAATACTGCCGGGCATTACAAGTGCGAGTGTGCAAGATTTTTCCGTCGTGACCCAGTGACTGGTCAGTGCCAGCCGGATCCGGCCATATACTCACAATATGCCCCAAGGAGATCTGCCAAGAAAGAAGCAAAAACTGAAGAGGGTGAGAATGAAGAACATGGAGAAGGGATGGAGACTAACGACATGGACAGTGGATTTCATGATGAAATGTCTCATCATGAGCCACCCAGTAGCACAGACCAATGTAGTAGTAGTGACAAATGTAGCTCGGATTCTGAAGATGATGATGAGGCTTTGACTGATGAAGACATCCAGCAACTGGTGGTTGCCGTAGTGATCTGTCTTCTAGGGACAGCTGCAGCAAAAGGAAGCCTTTTATGGGGCTTTTTATTTTTCTTGAGCCTCTTTTTAACAGCTCTGTGGTGGGCATCAGATAAAACTGACCGTTTGACCTATGCACTTATCAATGCCTACACCAAAAAACCAAGGGATGCGTAGATGTAATAATGGTGCTGATTTTTCATACAAATACTGTGATTATTTTACATACTGCCATTTTTAACCTGTATCAAATGGTACGAACATAAAGTTAGCAACGCATATCTGTGTGAAACCTGTAAGATGTACGTTTTATGACAACAGTGTTATTATTCTGATTTCCTTCAATGTATGCATTCAAATCAAAGCAGTTTGAATGAATTTGTGAGTAGTGTAGCTGTAACTTATCGCCTTTTATTAAACATAATGCAGTTATCATTGTATTTTTTGCACTAATCTGTATCCATGAACAGTGAAAAAAGAGGAAAAGAAGGAAGACGAAACGAAGGAGGAAGAGAAAAAGGAAGAAGAAAGCAATGAGGCGAAAGAAGAGAAAAAGGAAGAAGAGGAAAAGAAAGAAGAATTGTAATTCCGTACAAAGCCACGTTAACAGTATGAAGCACGGACATTAGAAGCAATTGTAGAGATTCCGGAACGTTTTTGTCACGTGCCCATCGTAACGCTCGCGCCGGCGAGTCCAGTTAGTGTTGAAATTGATCAAATTACTTTTTTCCCCTTTGTCCTGCCATTCTTGTGCAATTAGACATGATTGAGCAACTGCACAAGAGCACACGTATGTGGCGACAGTAGAATCTGGTGTTATTGCTACTGGTGAGGGTTGTGGTTGATGTGTAGGTTGGAACGGACGTAAAAATAAAATTTATTTATGTTCCTACCAAAGGGTTTCGTCGTAATGAAATGTAAAGAGAAAGCAGTAGAATGTTGATAAATCATGATGAGTAAATAATAGGAGACGTGTAACACTACGTTATGTACTTCCTAGGAAAGAGTCTACTTTTATGGGTGATTCAATTTTAACATAAAAATGATGCTCTAGGTGCCTGACCCCAATCTAAGCCATACTAAGCGAATGTTCCAACTAACAAAGTTGCGACACGAAACTTCTACAGTTAAAACTGCGATTTAACTTCTACAGTTAAAACAATCTGGTGTTAAAGAATGGAAGACAAAAAATCTACAGTCACGCCATATAAGCAATATGACGACACATTACCTGGACATACTTAGCCGGGCAAAGTCTTTATACATATCAATGAAAAAGTTTTAGTTTTAGCCAAAAACGGTCAATCCTGCCACTTTCTGTAAACACAGAGTAAGTAACATATTGCAAAAAGTTTAACGTTACATTATTTATTGCACCGTCAGTATAAAATGGCAAAGTGAATATAAAATCATCCGCCACCCGATTCTACGGAGTAATGATTCGAAGTACCTGATCACGTGCAAAATCAAAGACAACCGACATGACGAACTTGAAATGCGACGAAAAATAAAAAGTGAAAAATTTTCAATTCGGGATTTAAAAAAAAGTTCAAACGCGAAAGTAAAAGTAAGTGAATGCTATCGAGTAAAATTGCTCATTCATAAAATAATCAAATAAAAAGTTGGGCAAGCGCGCATTTTCGTTTGCTAGTTAATAGTAACACCGAGGGGATATTTTCCCCTTTTGTCACCCACTAGAGCAGGGGTTCTTAACCTGGGGTGCACGCACCCCCAAGGGGTGCGAGAACTGTTCCTAGGGGGTGCGGGGATGCTGAATCATTAAGGTTGGTTAGGTATATTCTATTTTGGCAATTACAGAAGGGGGAGCGAAAATTGGTTAGTGATTTGAAAGGGGGTGCGAAAATTGGTTGGTGATTTGAAAGGGGTGCAGCAAGGAAAAAAGGTTAAGAACCACTGCACTAGAGCTAACAGACAAAATATACATTCATTGGTTTTTACGTTTTGTTTCGTCTACTCTAATGTTTTAGGCAGTTGAATTAAAATAAAACCACAGTTTAAAAATGGGAAAATTGCTTTGACAATTACATAACTCTTAAAAATAAAAAAAATCAAGTAGTATTTTTGGCGCTCTCACTTGATTGAATAAACGCCAAGTAAAACAACACAAATGTTGTTCATGTAAGATTCCTTTACAAATGCCTAAAACTGTATGTAGAAGGATTTTGTAACGTATGTATATGTTAAGTACCCTGTGCCGTGTATCATTAAAACGTACCAACCAATACGACCACAATAAAACAATTCAAAATTTTACCAAAACATTTTCCCAGACTAAATGGAATTTAGAACATAGTGTGACATTTTCATAAATGACTAGATTATTATCTTTCCAAAGTTACAGTGCCCCAAACACGAAATATGTGATAAACGCATAAGTAATGGCAATAGACAACCGGTTCTTTTTCACAAGCGCGAAAGGATTTGACTAATTCATCCTAGTTTATGCTCCCAGTCGAGCTTGATGCAAAATTAAAGGCTAAAAACACGTACCAAAGTAACAGAAGCATTTACAAAGCGCTTTGGGCCGTAAAATTCATGTTATTAAAACAAACCCACGAAAGATCCTCACTGAACTAGCTTTGGTTGCCACCGAACACATTCATAAACTTTTTCATCGCAGGCTTTTTGTCCCTGTAAGTTCTCATCGCTGTAGCTGCCGCGTTTTTCATCGCCGATTTCCATGCGTCCGTCCCACCTGAACCTCCTA
This sequence comes from Phallusia mammillata, assembly GCF_965637545.1. Lineage (NCBI taxonomy): Eukaryota > Metazoa > Chordata > Ascidiacea > Phlebobranchia > Ascidiidae > Phallusia > Phallusia mammillata. Next base: position 12,923,316 of record NC_137253.1, read on the forward strand.
TCTCGCCACGTTTTAGGTCCAGTGACCTTGAACTCGACTCAGATGACCTTGAACTTGCAGCGTCGTCCTCGCTGAACTTGTTAAGGAGGTCAGACATTCGGGCTGTGGTTGGGTCCTGAAGTGCAGGCATGCTTATGCTACGGGACGCCATATTGGGTTCCGGGTCGTCTTGATACCGAAAGTCCTTGCGTATACCGTCTTCCGTCCACCACGTGAGGGCGCCAGGCTCATCACAACCACCAGCGCACGTGAGCAGAAGATTTTCGTCATTTGTCCTAAGGGTGACAAAGTTAACGATTTCAACGTTTGTCTGTTTTTCACATGACCATATCTTCGGCTCTTATCTTTTCGTTACACCACCTGTCCAATTGTCAGGTCCGCGTGTTTTCTGTGAGGTCACCCCACACACCTTGTATTTACTTTTTTCCTTGGCACTTACGTAAACCCCGTTTAAGCCCAGTTGACAAACTGTACTTCTGATAACAACAGTAATTCTCGAAACATCTGTACTAAGATGCATTCTGTATACATAAGTTCTCTGGTAGTTATGCTTTAAGTAAACGTATTGTGCTATTTTACTTTGAAAACGACGTGGTATATTTCCTTGTTACACCACACATATTTTTCCTGCAGGTATAGTGTGTGTAAAAAAGGTACTAATATCTACACGGTTGTGGATCTCTCACCCAGTAAGGTATAATTTATAAGCTTATAGTCCTGTTTTGTTTTTAGTTAAGTGTTCGAGTTCGGTGTATATACCCGTTAAAGTATTAATATTTCGGCTACAATATTGCAATATATGTGTGGCGATTTAAATTACCTTGATTGAATAATGTAGCGGACCGGTTTCGAAGTGGGCGATTTGATAAAGATTAGCATGTTCTCCAAACTCTCCTCTTCCTGGCTCTCTTCATCCACACCCTCTTTCGTAACTCGTTTTACAACCTGAAATCATTTATATAACAGTTATATACAAACTCACTTGGGTAGGACCTATTTAATATTAAGTGCATTTAATATCTCGGGAGTAAATAAGTGTCTTACGGTCTCGTAAACTTTGATGTTTCCCTTCGATGTTCCAACCCACAGTTTGCCGTTTGATGAAACGAGCATTGAGAAAATACGTTCAAATTGAAGGTTAGCTGGACCAGGCTCTTCTGGCTGTAGAGACACAAACAACATGTGAACACAAGTCGTACAAATCCCACATCAGAAACATTTTCAGTTGAAGTTATTTTTCAGTGTGTCTATAGCAGTGGTTCTCAACCTTTTTGCCTTTGCGGACCCCTTCCAGTACTGTCAAGCTAATCGCGGACCTCTTTGAAGGTGTTGGTATTTTTGTCCTTTTTTATTAAGCAACCCAAAAAAGGTGCAGAATATACCAACCACGTTTGGTCCAGGACCAAAATTTCAATCACTTTGACTGGGCTGCGACATCGGAACTCAATAATAGAGAGCCATTACACTGTGATGTGACGATGTTTGCCACTGAAAATTTACCTCTGTTGCATCACAATGGGGTTAAAATGTCACAATGCATTTTGGTTTGTCGCGTATGAAAAACGATTTTAAACAAGTTTCATGCTATTTTGAAACGCCGAGGCATATTTTTTAAATAGCGCTTTATCAATATCGTTGTCTGCAAAATTAGGAAGTTGTCGCGGACCCCCGGTTGAGAACCACTGCTGGTCTATAGGCAAAGATAAATATGTTACACGATCAAAAGCAATGCGAGGAAAAATGATATTGTCATATTCTACACAAAAGATGATATTTTCTCATGAGATTATAGCAAAAATATTTTTAATTCCTCTTTTTTAGACATATTTCACCATTTCGCTTCAGTGTTATAGTAAATAAAACTGTGATGTACTTAAAAAGGGTAGCAATGCACTGTTATAGATTATAGATAGCAGTAGAAAACTGTATACATATTTGCAAAACTAAACGCCTTGGTATATTTATGACAAATACAAGAAAACTTTTTCGCTGTAACCCTAACGTAAGTTCAAGCTAAGTTATTGTCTCTATCTTCTATAACAAAAATCAGTGACCAAATCTTACCGTCATTGGGTATAATGGGGAAAGATGAGTATCCTTTACTATGTCATACACCAGCACAGGAGGTCCGTTGTACACAGATGCATTGCGCAGTTGGAGAACGCTGCTTCCCCGGGTTGCCACCCACACCAGACGACGATCTGGCTCGTTGGCATAGCAACGCACCATATGCGACACTTGAACCATAGTGGTGGATATGAGGAAAAATCCATCTGTCTCGTAAGTCCTAAACAATGCATTTTTTAACAGATGAAAAATTTACCATAACAATCATAAATCATATATTTAGACAAACTTTTTGCGTGATTTTGCTGCAACAAAAACGTGCTTTACGTCAAACATTTTTGGGTAATAACTGCGGATTTTGAAAAATAAATAGGTATCAGCGATTTGCACATTGAAACACTGCAACTTCTGTCACACTAATTTTGACTGGCGTAAAGTTAAGTCCTTCACAACTTTAAATGTTTGTACGAATAAATTTCATATATTGTACATAGCACAGATAGCACAAATACCACTTTGAAGTAGAGTGGGATGTGAAAACAAAACATATATCACTTACTCTGTGTTAATGACATAGATTGCTGGGCCAGATGCGACCCACAGTAAATTTGCTTCTGGTATTGAACACATGCTACTTGTTGGTCGTTTGCTCAATTCGATGCTGTCTTTATGAACCGGTTTCCTTTTCGCGTCCTCGACCTGTAAGCCAAGATACAATGTTGTCCTACTTTCACATTGTTCAGTTTTTTTCTGCATTTGCCAGAGCTGTTATGACGTCACGCACACGCAAAACCAAAAATTATATCAAAAGCCGCTATTTAAAAAATGTTTTAGACTTTTAGAAGTTACAAATATATAAAAAGCTCATCAATCATGAAAAAGTTGTTGGTTTATCTGTGTCGTAACCTAGTTTTGACTGGAACGGATTGAACGTTTCAAGTACGTTTTTTAGAAATAGGGAGAATCAAAAACGTCTGTACGTGATACTGAGTACTCGAGTAATGGCTCGGAACGCCAAATCCACAAAGCAATGTTCCAACATTCATATTCTTAATTGAGTTAAACATATTACTGAAGAAAATGAAAAAGACCCCAAGCGAGTCTATGAAGCCGCTGTTTTTTCCCCATTTAATTTTATTCTTAATTTAATTTCAAGACCGGTTTACACTTTCCGCATTTCCAATAAAGACCGCGTGGACTTGTAACGACCAGATACGGAGATGAGGTTAACGTCCACGTTACTGATTTCACGTCAAGTTTGTCCCACGTAAAAGTCCGGTATTACACGGGTTTTTCCAAAAAACACGGCATTTTTAATTATAAGACCCATTAGCCGTTAGACAGGGTTAGGTAACATCGGTGCGATAAACCGCATGTTTTGAGTGGATCTTTTTTTACAGCCAATCAAATATTAGACGTAAATTTATAGCAAAGATTTGGCCAAACAAAATTTTCTCTGTAACATTTTTCAGCAATTTCTTGCTACAATACTTCGAAGGCCAGAAGTGTCAACTAATTGTGCAATAGATTAAAGTACTCAATAATTGGAAGGGCTTTGTGTACTTTTGTAAACGGCGACCGAACTAAACCAAATAACGAGCCATTATTCTGTTGGAAGCACTGCTTTAAGTGCAGCTATTACTATTATTTGCAAAATGCGTTTTTTTTTTCAAGTATATATTTTCAAGTACACCGTGTCGTATTTTACAACTATAGTTTGAGTATACTCATACTTTTTCTGGATGCAAAATAAAGTTTTTGTGTGACAAGATTGTTTAGTCATGCAGCCATTATCCTACCTGTAGTATATGAAGCTTTCCGTCGCAGGTTCCAACAAACAAAACGTCATCGATCAGCGTCATACAAAGAACTACGTCAGACAGCGACATGCTCCAACTCACAGGACTGCAAAGAAAAAGTTATAAAAATATTTTGTTGAAATCTCACAGTTGTAAGTAAAATCGTAAGTGTTAAATACTAGAAGACCGTTGAGAACACTGGGCATGGTCTTGAAAAGTAACTTAATCAAATGATGCAATTAAGCTTTTATTTTATAAATTCATTACTTCGTAGTAATTGCACATCAGTATTTTTGCACTTTTGTACGATTTGCATAAAAGGATTTCTAATAGGATGCTATGTAGAAAAGTGGATGACTCATGCAAAGCGAGAATATAAACCAAAACAAGAAGAAAACCTTTCACTGAGCGAATATGCTTGAAGCTTTCGAGAAAACAGTCCCACCACGATGACGTCATCGGTAATAAGGTGTACGCACATGACCCGACTAGTGATCTTTAAGAAATACTTGTTTTAAGAATTTTAATGTTTCGTGCAACAATAAGTAGAATGGAAGGTAATAATCTGATTCACACATCAAACAACTTGTACAGCTTTTTTTGAAAAAAACAACAACAACAAACAAATGCAATGACAAAGTGCAAGAAAAATGTCTAAGGAACAAATTATTTTCTGTTGATTTGAGCAGAACGTAAAAGCAAGATGGACGGGACGATATCTAACAATTTGTGTTTATAACCAGCAATGACATGTTTCAGGACAAAGCTGGAAACAAGTAAAAATATTCGAAAAAATCGAAATATAACAAAAGGTTCGGCCCCTAGGTTCAATATTTAGTATAATTTTTCGTCCAACTGGTTTAGAGTTTCAAAAAATTTACACCAGTTGGACGAAAAAATACTAAACAAGTATTACAAATCGCCGTAAAAATAATTAAATCGCAAACAATGTATCTTAGCTGATTCATTCAAATCCTAAGCTGACACGTGACAGTGTTACCTATGCTCTTACCGGCATGGCAAGTTTCTTTAGTGAGCTCTGTTCAAAGTCGGCTTCGAAAACTTGCGAGTTTTGTGCCAAACTGCAGTTGCCACTCAGAAGCACGTGACCTCCATTGACGTCATTCAGGTTGAGGCCGCAGTCAAAGGACCACGAGAGGTCATCTCCTTTGCCTTCATCGAATTGCTCAAACTACAAAAAAGCAAAGTGAAGATACAGGCCTATTGTACGTATTTATAACCAACACGTACAACCATAGCGCACTTTATCACATATATTGTCCTGAAGCCTAAGCAGTTGAGATTAACGTCTTGAAAAATAATCTTCTTACAACAGTTGGCCAAGATACTTATGAAATACTGAAATGAGCCCCTAATATTTATGCAGACCAGAAATCAAGGTACACTCATATATAAACCAAAATAAGCCAGCATTTGGGAACCCGACCTCAATAGGCCTGGTTTACTATGATCAAAAACAGATTTTTTATTGTATATGTCCATTTAACAATTATCTATTTCGGTACCAGAATCATTCTTTCGTCAAACTCTCGTCTCTGTTTCATTTTTTCCTCATGTTTGTCAATGAGGTCAGCTTCAATATATCCTCTCTGCTCCTCAATGTCATCAAAAAATGGAAAATTTGAAAGGTTAAATGAATCCTGAAGCAAAAGTTGGTAATGCTATAAGTTAACGCTAACAACAACACTTTGACCACACAGAAATGTTTTTAACGCTGATGTCTCGTCATGAGTTTTGTCACAAAGTCATGTAATTTCATACAAAAGTGCCTGAGGGTATATGTCTACCTTTTCGAATTGATCCATATTAATCAAACAATACTTATTGACCTAGTACTTTGTATCACTTAGCCATAGCTAATTAAAGGTTCATCCTCATTTCTGCAGATATCATAGTCCAGACATAACCTGACAATTACTGTACCTTGATAAGTTGTTTTCTGTGGTAGCAGAGTTTTGGTATGTTCTTAATAGCATGAAGAAGTTGAGATGGATCATTTATTTCTAAAAGTTCATGTTCAAACTGCTTGATAATTCCACAGGCTACACGAAACATTGCTTCATGACCATGTGCAAGAAAACAGTCCCAAACACGAATCACAGTCTGAAAACAATTGTAGGTTTACTGGAAAAACAATGCCATATTGAAGTAATGTGATGCTATGTCAGGCTAACAAGTCTACCAACGATATTACAATTTCCAGTAATAATGACATGTCTATGTTAAATCTAATGTAGCACTGATTCTTTTTGGGACAAGCAAAGCCAAAAGAAGATTTTGTTCTACAGTTTGAATGGATAAAGTCACAATGCTTAATATTTTAGGATTAGTTGAAGTTTTTTAAATCATAGACTTGGGTTTTGTTTGATTTGTTATGGTTTAAGAATTAGCTGCTCCTATAGAAGATTTAATAATCTACAGTAGCAGTAATCACCCGAAAAGGCAGGCAGTCAAAGTACAGGCCCAAAAACCATCCGGTAGTTACTGCAGCAAGATCAACCTCAGGAAACCTCTGTAAGTGCTGACTAAAACGTGGAAGGACTTGTTGCAGTATTTCTTGCAGCATGTATTGATCAGCGAGAAGACCAGAAAGTCCATTGTGATAATAATGAGGCGGAAAAAGGCGCTCAGTGACAGCAACAAGAAACCTGAACAGATGTGATATTTAATATAAGTTTAATGAGGTTACAGGTTTTGTGTGAACAAAAATGCACAACAGAAAAATGCCCAATTTTACAGATTTAACACCATAGGCTAAACCAGTGGTTCTTAACCGGTGGGAAATTTCCCACTAGTGGGAAATTTAATGTTTTCAGAGGGAAATTATCTAAGTCAGGAAACAAAACTCGGGCCCGAGGGTCGAACCCGGCTTTGAATTAATCGTTGAAAGTTACTTTACTAATAGTTATCCGCAAGAGGTAAGATTTCAGCAAGGCTTACAAGACACATATTAATCCAAAGGCCGTTTGTTACATCACAGACAAGACTAAAAGTATCAATGACTTTGCTATTGTGTGCAAATAAAAGCCTTTCCTTTGTTGATTATGATGCAAAAAATTACTATTGCAAGTAGAGGAGACTTTTCAAAATTCCAAAAACTTAATCTCTCACAGAAGCACTATTTAAACTAAATAAGATTGTGGTATACCTTCGGAGTTCCAGACCAAATCGCTTCACAAGATTATTTCATTAAAGAATACTTTTTTTTGTTAACGTAGGGCACAAAACATCATTATTAAAATAAAGAAGGGGGAAATTGGAAGTTGGTGGTTGACTTTAGTGGGAAACCTCACCAAAAAGGTTAAGAACCACTGGGATAAACCAAGCTTTTTCAAAATACAGACTGCCAATACCGGCCTATTAAGCTTTTTAAATTGACCCTCTGAGCTTCAGTCCAAATTATAAAACCGATGTTGAAATGCTTTTTCCATTGTTGGCCAATGGACCAAAGCAAACCAAGGGCACAGGCATGAAGTTCGTACTAACCAGAAAGCATCTTCCTCTTCTAGGAAGAGAAGACATCCCCCGGCTAAAAAGTTAAATCCCTGACAGTATCCAATTTTGGTACAGTGCATGCAAAAGGCAATCAGAACCCGGGATAATCTTTCTTGCAAGGGTGAGCCTTCCAACATAAAGTCACGGTTGGCTGGCATTGTTCGAGGAACATCCATCGCTATTTGCTTCAAAGTTTTGGCAAATTCCTGCACGCCAAAAGTAAAATATTGAGACGACAGTATGATGGCTTATAAACACAAAGTCATTGCTAGCTGTATAAACATGTTCTGGGCAATGACTTATTATTAGTTTAAGCATCAAGCTGACAGAGGGCTCCTATTTTATGTTTAGTGCTTTATACAGTGGTATTTTGTAGTAAGACACAAGCCCCGCACAAAAATATATTTTTTTTAACAGAAACATTTCAAATTGATTAGCACAGCCTGGATTTCTTCTTTTAATCATTAAGTTTAAAACCAACAGAAAATCTACCATAAATGTGTTGTCAAAAAATTTCAACTTAACAAAAAATTTTAACTTATTTCCGATCTGCAAAATTTCACTTTTCTACCTTATCTTCTTTCATATGATCTTGGTGCAGCAAGAGATCCTCAAAATATCCTTCACCAGCTGCGATTTTAATGTCAGCAACATAGTAATGGATCATTTTTTGCCAAATGTATGCACGATATTGTCCAGGAATTCCATTAAGAATCAGTTTGCGAAGTTGGTTTGTGACGTCAAACTAATAAAAGAAAAGAATGTGGCAATGATAAACAATTTGCATTTTATGAATTTATAACCACAAAAGACAATCAAATTTACTTTTTGCATATGAATTTTTTGCATAAGTGAAAGTAAATTTGAATATGCATGATGAAGGTAATTCCTGTCCCTTTATTTTTGAACACAATTGTTTGACTCCAGTAACTAAACTGTTTTGCATTTTTGGCTTTTGATGCCGGTGCCTACATGCATCTATATTAATGCACACGAATCAGTTACATTAAAAAAACATATGCGCACTTGAACTCAGAAAAAACATGTCCAACAAGATGTGTTATCTGCGGTCACATTTGTACGTGTTTAACAGATAAAGTGACATTCATATCCAACAAACATAAGTTACCACCATTGCAAAGTAAAAGTGAAACATACAAATTTCAAGATTCATTTTAATATAATTTCAACTTAAGTTTGGCACTTTAGTTTGCAGTCTGTTTTTTTCTGACTTACATGCTCAGAATTGTCACGGATGAAGTTTCTCCATTTATTCAGGTTTTGTGGATTGTCCTCATTGTTTTCTGTCAATGCATCAATGGAGTCACGGAGGTGTAGCGACAAATATTGAAATTGGATAGGTTCATTTGGCAAACTACGAATAAATCCAAAGGCATCAATATGTTCATGCTTTCCTGTAAACAAAATAATAAAAGTGATGCACACACATTTTTTCTATTTTGTTCTCTTTAAAAGGCAAAAAAAGATTTTTTAGGAGGCATTTATATAAAATTAAGCATTTTTTTTAACTTTTAAAAAAAACTTTTCTCTGCTAAACCTTTTTTATACAGGTGATTTTTTTACATATACATAGGGATTTATTTTGCAGCTTACCAAGTGAAGGAACTGAGCAACCCAGTACTTTGTCATTTGACATTTTCACCTCTCGCGCCAAACTTTTTAAATTTGCAATGTGCTTTTCACGTTCACTGATAACAAGCCTTGCATCATCATCAGGTTCCACTAAGGGGCGCTGTACACAACTGGCAAGAGCACCAAGATAATCCCGCTTGTAATGCTGTAGTTCAATAGCAAGTTTTTTGGCTTTGCTAAAATAAAAAAAAACATTTTTACATATTTTCAACTATAAGATACAATGATGATTGGTCACTGTTTGTATGCAGCACACCAACAAATCAACTTCTTGACATTTTTCTATTTCCATGCAAACGTTTAATAGCTTAGCGTCCATTATTGGATTTGGCTAATTTTACACACCCAGCACCAGCTTCCAAGTATTGATTTAATGCACATGTTCGTCTACGTATTAATGTTAGGCCTAATTTTGCAGCAGATGCTGTAATGACGATCTTTTTTCACAAACTATTACTTTCATATGTCCATAGGTTGGCAACTGTTTCAACAAAGCATCACAATTTTGGAAAATGACTTCTTTGACACTATTTTTGTGTGTGATAGAGCTGATTTAAATAGAATTCAGAAAAGAAATACATCATAACAAAGTGAACAAAACAAAAGTAATAGTTTTGATAATATTAAACAGTCTTAAAATACAAACTTTCGAAATCTACAAAGGTATAATGGCAGAAATCAGTTACAGAATTATTGTTGATTTTTTTTTTGTATTGTTGAAAATCCTGTGAAATATACAGTGTGCATGCTTTTTTTGGTTTTGTAAACTGCTTGCATAACAGTGATGTAACATTGTATGGGTGGCCAAGCTACCACATGACTGCTTGCGACATCATCTGACTCATAACCATGCATTTCATTCCAAAAAACAAAATTACTTAAATTTCCATTTGCTTACTTTTGTTGTTGTTGGGTATTTTTCTGGGATTTATTAAACATATCGTGTAACTTGAGTACTTCCTCATTTAGAAGTGCATTTTGGTCTCTATATGACTTGAGTTGTTCCTCAATCGACTTGTATGCCTCAGTTTGCTCCAAAGACAAGCTGCCAATTGACAAAATCTGTTTACTTGCGGTTTTGGCAATTAAATAAGATATCACAGTGTCAACAGTGCAAAGGTCCATACATGGGACAGCGCTCTTTAACGCTACACAGAGATAAACATAAAGACCACAAAATACAACAGTAACTGGTAAATCTCATGTTGGCATTACATGCCTGTATAGAAGGCAACCATATGTGCCACACCTTAGAAACATTTCTGTTTTCATTTATGAATATTTTTCAAAATAAAATTAATTTGTTTTTGTTTCATATTTTTAATGTATAGTCCAAGTTAAAGAAAAACTTTTGTGGAATGAACACAAAAAGCAATGCTCACTATCACCAGTCATTCCAGATCAGTCCCCTATCGTTTTCACACTAAGCTAGGCACACTTCACATGGTTCAGTTACAACGTCATGAAAGTTACACATGAACCTTTACTATTTGTTGAAGCAAATCTGTGACACCATAAATTTAAGACATGCTGTGCACATGTACATTGGTGGTGGTTTAGTGCTTAGAGCCAAGTTATGATCAAGTCAGCAAAGATCGCACAAATTTGACTTAATAAGCAAGTCAGCATTAACAAAACAAGATCACAAGTCCAAACCTTTCACCAGGGTCCAGTTGATCTTGCATTTCAAATAATTGTCGATCTCTGGATGCTAAGACTTCCTGGTAACTGGTAATCCTGTCTCGACACTTAGCAAGGTCCTTTTTGGTTTCGTTTAACTCCTTTCTGCAAAAAAATCGGTTGAAATACATTCTGTGTATGTTGGATCCATGCAGGGGCACTTCTTACCAAAACTGCTACACACTAAAGGCAACAAACTTACAGGCATAAACTAAGCATTCTGTTTTAAACTAAGCAAGGATCAATCATGAAAGCAAACAGCTTTAGGTACACAATTCACTGTTTTTAAAAACCGTAACCAGAAACTAATAAGCCAGAATGTTTGTGTAAAACATAATGTTTTGACAGCAACTTGTGTCACTATAAACAGGAAACAGCCTTAAAATGATTAAGGGTTGCATACAGACATACGTTAGCATTGTCAACTTGTTCGTTTCTTCGATGTTAACAGCCGATGGTGACAATGTATCACCATCCCATTCATAGTCATCAAATGTGCTTGAAGACAAGGAAAACTTGCTTGATCGCAGAGGATCATCAAAAACAGCATTATCTACAAGTAAGTAAGGCAAAGCTATCACAACCACACAAACAGAACAAAAAATACATTGTTGACACAAACAAAACAGAAAACTTTAATGAAAACAATTAAATCTAAGGTAAGTTGCTCCTGTTAAATGCTGTTTGGTTGAGTTTAAGGGTATTTAAGTAGCTTGGTACCTTCAGATGCTGTGTGTGAATTTTCATGATTTGATATGCTTCCATTTTTTTGGTTGGTTGCTGCCCCACCCTCACTAAGGTTTGGTGGAGGCAGGCGCTTCCTTTCATTCTGTCGAATAATAATAATAAGACTTAAACTTTGTCAACCAATAGCACAACTGAAGGTTATAACAATAGTGTGAATGTTTCAAAACCGAGAAGCCCAAACAATGGTCTTTCAAGACAATGCAACTAATTCAGGGAGAACGAAATCCAGTTTAAAGTAAATTAAAGATTTGCAATCAAATTTGGGACATTCAACACACAACACATTGCCAAAAAATTACCACATGTTGTTTCATTGCTTTTTTGCCTGCAATCAGTTTCTCCTCCTGTCCTTGAAACATAGTTCTCTGGGCTTGTATTGATGAGACCCATAACGCCACTTCAGCTGACTTGTCAAGTGTAAACGTAACATGATCCCTGCAAGAATGCACCATGTTTAGGCACATATACACATATGCCTTTCTCACACTTCAAAGAGTTCAGTTTACACAACAAAAAGCAACAAAGATGCATCAATAGAGTTTCACCAAGCTTAGTCAAGGTAAATATTATTTAATAATAGTTCAGATACTGTACACCAGACACAGTTTAAAACGGTGTACATTCCTTTAAGAATGAAACAGCACTTATATAACACAAAGTCATCTAAAACCACAATCTATACATAACTTAAAAAGGTTTCAAAGTAACTAAACTTTTTCAGATGTTTAATACTTGAACATCTACAGCTGGGCTACTCAATTAGTTTTGTCAAAGGTCCAGATAGAAAAGGTAAAAATTACCAAAGGTCCGGACACTTCTGTCAGAAATACAAATGCAGTATGTCTTAGCAAATTTTGGTCATGGCTAATGGGGAGAATCGCGGTCAAAAATGAAAGCTTGAACTGGGCACTAAACATGATTTTACTCCCTGCAAGAGTATACTGGCACACCATCATACAGAGTACATTTTATCTGGTTTTGCAGGATTGCTTCATAAGGTAATGATTTAAAATTCAGTTTATCACATCACAGATACAATTGTGTGCAAACAATCATCACTTTGTTAATTGTATAGTAAAATAATCAACCATTTTTCATCACAGTTGGACAATCTGAACTCACATAAGATTTTGGCAAAGCTTTAGGCTCCGTGCAGATTAATTGCTATGTGTACCCCAGTTTAAAAACTGCCTCTCCTTAGCAATGTTTAGGTAGTTAACACACAAATGATATTTTAGAATAGGTGTTGCCATAAACAAAAGACTATCGAGGTCCACATCCAACCCATCAAAGGTTCGGATATGGACCACGGTCCACCATTTGAGTAGTCCTGATCTACAGAAAACCAACACTAAGTACCTGGATTTTTCCCCAATTAGTTCAAACTGTTTCGTTGAATCTTGGCTAAAGATCACAGCAGAATGTTGGACATTGAACGAAACTTCTGGATGGTCATAATCAATGTGGGTTTCATCTTTAAATCCAAATATCAAACACTCGTCGGTGAGGATGAAAAACAGTTTGGGATCACGCAAACCAGCCAAACGACCAACAATGCCTTCGAGTTAAGACAGGATACCATTAAAAAGCAAGTCTGACTAAATATTCTGTTGTTGTTTGAATTGCACAGAATGGATAAAGTAAGAATATGCATTGCTCTTTTCATACACATATTGAAAAGTTTTCATTTGCACAAATCAACACAATCACTTTGTGATTTAATAAATGCAATGATATGAAACCAACTAGAAGGGTGGCTTAGCACATTTTGTTGTTGCATTTACACTATAACCTATTTTAAAACATTAATATATTTCCTATGCTTATTTTGTATTGGGTCCCATATTAGCCATTGTCTTTTATAACCTTAGTCGTTTCTGCAGGCAAAAACTCACGGGTCCCCACAAATGCAAAGCTGAAAATAATGCAATTCAAGAGATAACCATGAGAAAGTCGGGTGTTGTAAGGTAAAACACAGTGATCGGCACTGGGCTTAAATAATAATACTATGTAGAATACCAACTATAAAATTAGATTCACCCCAGATATTGTTTGAAGTAAGTCCTATTTAACGTTTTAAAAAACTGACCCATTTTAGGGAGCTAGTAGGGTAACTAATTGGGTTCGACACACAAACTAAGAAATATATAAAAACCACAATGACTCAATCAATAGTACTGCAAAATTTCAGCCCAATCCACCAATGTTTAAAATTTCGACCACTAAAGGTGTTTTAAGCAACAACCGTTAATGTTTCTGACATCATAGGGCTGTTAACAAGCCCCTAACTGCCATGGCACAAAAACGTCCACCAAACAACCCACCAACGAGCAACATACAACTGGTTGCCCTTGTAACACTATTGAGCAACAGAAATCTTTCGTTTGTGGTGCCCAGTAACATACAAATACGTTTTACACTTTAGGGGCTTGTGGGGTAAATGTTAGGACTACAGGGTTGAACACAACAATCGACACCTATATAAGAAATCCAAATTTCAGCCAATTCTGACACTGTTTAAAAACTCACCCATTTTAGGGGGCTAGCGGGGTAAATACTGGGGTTATTAACAAAAACAAAGTGGGATGCACATCTACATGAATATATCTACCATCTGTGTAAATTTCAGCCAAATCCATCAAACATTTGATGGAAAAACGAGTTGGACAAACTTTGGGTAAAAACACCCATTTTAGGGGGCTAGCGGGGTAAATACTGGGGTTATTAACAAAAACAAAGTGGGATGCACATCTACATAACTATATCTACCATCTGTGTCAATTTCAGCCAAATCCATTAAACATTTGATGGAAAAACGAGTCGGACAAACTTTGGGAAGAAAAAAAACAAAGAAAAAAAACAAACAATTTGAGTAAAATCAATATGTGTCCCCTTCAAGGAAGGGGACCCATAATAAATAAGCACAAATAACATGTATATAAACAGATAATTCCATACCTCCCTTTTGTCTGTAGGACATCCATCCTCTCATTATGACATAAAGCACAGTTGGTTGTGATCATACCATGGACCTAGTTTTAATCTACAAACCTAAACAGGCACATAAAAGAATTGTTGTCGTAATACTTGTCTGTTTTGCAAAAAAAGGTAATTTACCCTACATATGCACTAAGCAACAGCACAAATGTCAGTTATAGTTAAATATATAGTACAAAATTTGGTGGCAATATGGCTGCAGAAGCTTTGCTACAGGGCATTACATTTTTAACACATTATTTGTCAAAAAAGTAGTCATGTATAATTAAATGTTTTGCTGGTTACAGCAAGTATATTCGGCAACAAAAAACAATATTATTTTTTGCACCCTTTTTTAAACACATTTCATGCTACTAAAATAGGAGAATAGCACAAGAACAGAAACCTTTGCCACAGTTTTAACAATTAACAGAGACGTTTATCATAAGAATTACACAAAAAGAAAAATTGTTGCCATGCAAAGCTCAACCATTAATTTATCCTTCTATCCAAACCATGACAGAAAATAAATCAGCAATGTAATCTAGCCTGGAGCTTTTTCGTCAGGAAAACAATGTTGATTATCTGCCCATTTACACAGTCACTATACCACAGCATTATATCATACTTGAAAGCTGCAATTGCAATACACATACACTTTGTTTCTACATATTTTTAAATATATATTATGTGAATAGACATGTGTCATGTCATTTATTGAACAATGGCAAAATGGGTTTAAGAACCATCACAGGGCACTATTGAGTATTGCACAATATATATAACCCAAATTGATGAAATTTAAGTGGAGTTGGCAATGGGTGTAGCAGCTTTTGGGAGTTCAAATACGACGGGACATTTTTTCCAATCCTCTGATTCCCTACAATTCCAATACTCTTTGTCATAAGTAAACATCATCTCATGAGTGAGATCACATGATTTTAGGGAAAACCAGGTAGGTTGGTAGATTTCTCCAGGTTGAGTTTGTTCTCTTCTCTTTCTTCTTGCTCTCTGAGCATCCTCTAAATTTTGCTTGAGCTCATTTGCCAAATCCCAGTTTCCATGCTCCATCATTCTTTGATCAGGTCGTAAGCGGGAGTCAGTTGGTGCCACCCCATCAACCTCCTCATTTAAAGTAATCGCAAGGTTAGAGAAAAAATACATCTTGTCAGAGCCGGGTGGAAGAGCAGATGCCATCCAAAGATTTTTTGCTGGTAGAGTTTTGTAAACAGGCTTAGACTTGTTTGCATTGTTGACACTAACAATCTTGGCACTGTCAATGCTAGAGTCCCAAGTGCCATTGATCACATAATGTGCAGTGTCATGCTTATCCATCACAATACCAGACACTTTTCTTGGAGTTTCCCTGGAAAAGTAGCTGTATGGAAAATACTTGTGCTTGCAATAGTCTCCAGTAGTATGGTTGATAATTTCAGCATCTCCTGATTGGTCGACCCACAGTTTTCCCACAATAATGTTATGAATGGTAATCATGGGCTTCTTCCAGGTATAGTGATGTCCAGTCTCATGAAACACAACATGCAGAGTCCCACCAGGCATTACATTGAGATACTTGCCTCTAAATTTGCTGGATACTGTGATTTGAGTCCAGAAGCTCCATCCAGATTTATCACTTGCATCTTTTGACTCTGCAAAAATGGCAGCAGAAGGAGGATGGTGACTGACTTGCTCACAGATCAACCTAAATCCAAGATCATCACGCCGATCCATTTCAAACGTCTCACCAAGCAGAGGATTAAAAGGCTTACCTATGCGGAAAAGGGTAGTTGCATAGCATGACACAGAGAAAGCAACAACATGTGCCATCTGTTCTTGTGAAGAGGAACATTTAGCCGCCCGATCCAATATATCTGAGTACTCAAGATCCTCTGCTAAGCGTTGCAACATTGATATTGGTTCATTGAAGTTTATAGGCATTGGTATTTTTGACAGGTCCCTTCCAATACAATTTTTCATAATGCTCCACAGGTTAATGCTGTGATTGGGTTTCTCAGGAATTTTGCTTCTCCACACCCGTGCACCACTACTTACAACTGGCACCACTTCATTGTTTGATGGACCTTCATCATTTTTCATGCTTTCTGAGTCATACGAACTTGTGCTGACACTGCTACTGGTTTTCCTATGCTCCTTAACAAACTCAGTTGTAAAGCCTTTGTCAGAAGCATCTACAAATTCATCATCCTCATCTTCAGAAAGCTCACCTTTTTTCCCACTCTCGTCACTCACACCAGGATCAGACCTTGGAGGCCCAGTCCCAGCATGAATAGCACGCTCTAAAGTGTTATGTTGCTTAGCCAAGGTTTCCACAGTTTCTTCAAGTCGCAGTCTTTGTTCCCTCTCATGGACGATTGCTTTATGCCATTTCTTTCCCTGGCCTTGTGCCAATTGCAAGAAGTCATTGCAGGCATTAATCATAGCTGTTGATGTGATTCGAAAGAGAGTCGCTCTCTCATTTACAGTTTTAATCCTTGTAGACAAAGTGTTGGGATCATTAAGCTTTGACAAGTTGTTTTCCGCAGTTTCTAACTCAGACAAAGCCCTTTGTAATGCACCACCATGCTTTGAAATAAGATCATTGCATGTTGCCAAGTCATCAAGTTTGCTTCCCAAAGTTCGAAGGGTAATTCGTAGATCATTGCGCTCCACATCCACACCAGCCAACTCTCTTCCCATACTCTCATCATTGTCCTCATCAGAAGAATCATCTGTGTCAATCATTCTTGATGCCCTTGCTTTGGCCAATTCAAGAGCAGTGATCCATCTTTGTCTTTCTACTTCTGAACTAGCTTTTAAATGAAATGTTTGTGTTCCACCATTGGATATCATAAAATTGCAAGAATCCTCTGTGACAATAAAGGCTCCTGCCAAATTAATGGTGCCCCGACAAGTATGAGCCATTTCAGCCTGTGATCTGTAATAGGAGAGAAGGCCATTGGATAGAACAAACCATCTCCGCTGGTAGCCTTTGATGTAGTTGGTCCATTTCCATAACCAGCCCTTAAAATTGTCTGACTCAGATGTTTTTTCCGACATTTTAAATGTCACTTTAAATTCGTTTGAAGAGCAATTAGGAAAAACCTGCAAAAACAAATCAAAACTAGATAACATGCTGATTAGGATACAACTACACCCGAACTATGGCCTAAAACATTAACACACCAACCACAATACACCTTCTGCAACTTTTTAGTTGGCAAATACAACAAAAAATCTTTATTGTTTTTTATAAAGATATTACCATTGTAAATCGATGATACTACCTTTGCTTACAATCAATTTGGAAATTATGCACTAAGTGGATGTCAATAACATTGCTGGTTTGCTGGCTGCTGCACTTTAACGGATTTACTGTTTTGTAGATGCCGGTCCACCTTTTTCTTTTTCATAAAATTTCACAATGAGCATTGAGCAATGATCTTTTCTGTCACAAGGGGGAGCTGCTCTTCAGTACATAAATTTTTATTTTTATTTGTATTTGATGACACACGCGGACACTTCACAGAAATGTTTCTGTTTAGTAATGTAAGCACAAGAAGTTCCATTGTTTTAAAAATCCACCAACTTTCTAAAAAAATAATAAAAAATCTAGCAGAAAAAACACAAAAACCATTAAATAACCACATATTAGCAGCTGCAGAAGTAAATGTATCAAAACATTTAATTTAAAATAACCTTGTTGTAAGCTTTGCGTAAAAATCCCCAATCAATGACAAAAATATATGCCAGGTTACCATCTGTTTGTCCACTGAACCGAGACGAGGCATGGATTCTTCTGGACGTTTCCGTTTAAAAGCGTGTTGCTTAGGCGATAGTTAGAAATCTGATAAGTATGAACAGGTTACAGACTGGTCTGACGACATCATTTAAAAAACGTTTTTCGCAGCATAGATGATGCTACATTAAAGTTTTTTTTATAACTTAACCCCTTCAACCTATATTGCACGATTTGCTAAAATTTGGTGCCAATAAATTTTAACAGACAAGTGAACAAAACGTTTCATTCTGATTTTAGAATTAATTTGGCTTTCTAAATCGTTAGTTAATACCATAAATCAGCATGAAAAAACCTGGAATGAAACCTAAGAAAACTGGAACCGCTGGCTTGTTTAAAGACAAGGTAAAGCCAACACAAATTCGGGAAAGCAATATTCAAGCTGCCAAAGCAGTGGCAGATTCAGTTCGTACCAGTTTAGGCCCAAAAGGGATGGATAAGATGATTCAAGATGAGAAGGGCGATGTCACAATCACCAATGATGGGGCAACCATTTTAAAACAAATGAAGGTGCTTCACCCAGCTGCAAGAATGCTGGTTGAGTTGTCGAAAGCACAAGATGTTGAAGCTGGTGATGGCACCACATCAGTTGTTGTGATTGCTGGAAGCTTACTTAACGCTGCTTCAAAGCTTCTCGGTCGGGGTATCCATCCAACAACGGTGTCCGATGCATTTCAAAGCTGTGCTGCCAAATCTGTGGAAATCCTTACTGCGATGTCCCATCCAGTTGAGCTGACAGATCGTGCTACATTGCTGAAAAGTGCCAACACATCCCTGAATTCCAAAGTAGTGTCTCAGTATTCAGGAGTGCTTGGCCCTATGGCTGTGGATGCAGTCCTGAAGGTACAGTCATTTTTTCAAAAACAAAAATTGTATTTGTTTATTTTAATGCAGATTTGTGTATAGCGATGGGACGATACCAGGTTTTGAAGCGAGTACCGATACTGAGTACGAGTACCACATGTATATACCTTCGATACCGAGTACTTAAGTACAGTGTTGTACTTAGTTGTATATCACCGGCTAATTTATCTGCCATGGTCGGGGTACAGGCGTGCGCACACACACATGCAGAAAAAAGTAATCTCCATACGATAGCGAAAAAAAATCTGTAACCTGGCGGAACTTTTTTCCAGTTTTATGCTGTCCGAAGCAAATATTTTCATAAAGTTGCCCGTATTCTTATGGTGTAAACGGACCTTCGGTACTCGCACGTTGGTATCGAAAACTGAGACAAAAAAATTCGATACCGAGTACGAGTATCGATACCACTGAAATCGTTCGATACCATCGATACCGAGTACCGGGTACCCGTCCCATCACTATTTGTGTATAGTGTGTATTAACTGAATGCTATGTAACTGTAATATCAAGGCATCCAATAACTTTTCTGTTTTTTCAGGTTGTGGATCCAGCCAAAGATGGCAATGTTGACCTTCGAGATATCAGAGTAATTCCGAAATTGGGAGGCACAGTTGATGACACTGAGCTGGTTGAAGGGCTTGTGCTCAGTCAGAAGGCTGTATCTGGTTCTGCTGGAGGCCTTCGAAGGATGGAAAAAGCTCGCATTGGTTTAATTCAATTCTGCTTATCACCACCTAAGACTGATATGGAAAACCAGGTGGTCTTGTCAGATTACACACAAATGGACAGAGTTTTGCGCGAAGAACGTCAGTACACACTCAATTTGGTAAAGCAGATCAAAAAAGCTGGTTGCAATGTTCTGCTCATTCAAAAGTCTATTTTGCGTGATGCGCTTAGTGATTTGGCTCTTCATTTTCTCAATAAGATGAAGATTCTAGTTGTGAAAGACATCGAACGTGAAGATATTGAGTTTGTCTGCAAGAGCACAGGCTGTAAGCCAATTGCAAGCATTGATCACTTTCAACCAGATATGCTTGCCACTGCAGATTTGGTTGAGGAAATTAGTGTTGGTACAGGCAGAGTTGTAAAGGTACTGAATGTGTTATATTTTTTTACAATTTCTAACATCTATTTTAACATTTTCTTTTTTATCAGGTTACTGGTAGCAGTGTTTCAAGCAGAACTGTTTCTATTTTGGTTCGAGGCTCCAATAAACTTGTTCTTCATGAAGCGGACCGATCAATTCATGATGCTTTGTGTGTTATTCGATGTCTGGTCAAAAAGCGAGCCATTATTGCTGGTGGTGGTGCACCTGAAACTGAGTTGGCTGTCCAGTTGGCAAGACATGCACAAACACTTAGTGGCATGGAAGCTTATTGTTTCCAGGTACATATTCCGCTTGTAGACATATAACCTTCGTCTAAAAGTCTAACTTGCAATTACCTTTCACCAGGCGTTTGCTGATGCCCTTGAAGTTGTGCCATATACACTGGCTGAGAATGCAGGTTTGAACCCTATTGCTACTGTCACTGAATTAAGAAATCATCATGCAAATGGGGAAACAGGATCAGGCATTAATGTTCGCAAGGGTGGAATTTCTGATATGAAGCAAGAAAATGTCCTTCAGCCACTACTAGTTTCAACTAGTGCCATAGAATTGGCTACTGAAACTGTACGAAGCATACTTAAAATTGATGATATTGTTAATACTCGTGGTTGAATCTAACTTACAGTTGATGTCATTGGGTTTTGATGGCAGCAAAGTTCAGTTGTTACATGTGGTTGTAAAATTGTTGTAGTCATGTGTTCCATTATCAGTAATAAACGGCATGCTATATTTTTTGCTTCAAAATAATTTTGTGTTTTACTTCTAAGGTTCAGGTTTCTCTAAAGCTGCAAATTATTATTTTTTAATTGACAGGCAAGTTTTGACAGAATGTCCGTAGACAGAAGTACAATGCAGAAAAGAATGGGGCTATTCTAAAATATGCAATCTACTAAGAAACTAAAGAAGATGTTGATGGTTAGGGCTTTTAGGGTTGGGGTGAGGATTTGTAATACAAATAACTTCTCAGATACCTTTTTCTGCCTATTTTTTTATATGCAGTACCATAAAAGTGTTTAGTACCGCCAGTAGTCTCTGGTACCACTCTCAACACCCAAATTTGGCATCTAAACTGAAGCCCAACTGTCCATTTAAAACTACATCATATTGTTATTTTCATTATAAACCCTCACCCAGACCCTAAAAGCTCTAACCGTCAACATTTTAAAAAGTTGCATACTCTGTTTTTAGTAGATTGCATATTTCAGCGGAGCCCAAAAGAATGTGCATCTTTATTCAAAAAATAATGAAAGATTTATTATGGTACACGGTACACAAATCTTCCAGATTTATCAAAATAGTTTATCCCATCCTTTGTTTCAATTTCAAAATCATAATCACTGGTTTCTGGTTCAAAATCATCATTGTTTTCCTCAAAATCTTCAGCTTCTTCATGAGAAGATTTGGATTCATTCAAATCTTCTGATGTCATAACTTCCTCATGGTTATCCTCATACATTACATCTTCTTCCTCTTCACCACATTCTTCTTCGAAGTCTGCATACAGTTCACCAGCATGTTCATCCAAATGCATCCAATCATCATCACCCACTTCAAGTTCATCATCATTGAACTCCTCAAAATATTTGTCTGGGGATGGTGCTGCCCCAGTCTTAAATTTTTTAAACCAAGGGTTAATACTAGGTTTTGTTTTGGATATATTTTCAGCATTTTCTTGAGTTTGGGTTTCAGGTTGAGGAGCAGTATATGGCTGGAGCTGTGAAACTTTTCTATTTTGTTGCAGGTTTTCAGTGCTGTCTTTTCTAGAGTTTGATACTTGTCTTTTAAGTGCAGAATTAACAACCTACACACAAGTACTCTGGCAATTAGTGAACAACACCAATATTGACATGATTGATTTAAATTACCTGTATGGGAACATTTAAAGCATTTGCCAACATTGACTTGTTCCATTCCTGTGGGTTCTCTTCATGCAAAAGTTTAATGTGAGTAATTTGATCGTCTGTTAGTTTTACTGAAGTATGTGGTTTGTCTAACTTTAACAGTTTCATAGACTTTTTATTTTCGTATATATTGCGTCTCTTTCGTGACTCCCTGCGCAAACAAACATGAAAATAACTTGCACCTTATTTTTTAACACAATACGAAACACCTTACTTGATTACAATTTGTTGGTAATCTGGTACTTCGTCGATAAGATTGTCCAACAATTTCTGATCTTGCTTTTCGATAGTTTCTCCAACAAAACTGACGTCAATCTTCGGATATTTCTCTTTTATAAAACGATTAAAAACACGTCGTCTGTTGAAATGTTTTCCACCACGGACTTGTGTTACAACGGGTAAGACTTTTACAGCAACGCATAATTGTTTCTGCATCAAGCACGCTTCTTTTGAAGCAACGATTATCGCAGCCCAAACACCACGTGCAGCCATTTTGTTGTGTTGTTCCAAAGTGAGAGAACAGAACAAGCGTGAGAAAAAGGCGAATTTCTGTTCATGGTTGAGCGAATCCGCGTTTTTCGTCCAAAAATGTAAAAGAGCGGCTGGTAATTCAGCTCCAGGGCCTGGTGTTGAATTTGAAGGTTTGAAAGTGGGTCGTACTCGTACCTGTTGTGGTTAAGTTTGTACAGGTTAAGATTGTGTTTGATTTTTGTTGGTTTGCATTGTTACTTTGACATAAAATAGGCTTTTGTGATGTTCTGTTCTTAGGCAGACCTGTAAAGAGTTGCGACTTTTATGTGCTTGTTAATTTGTTGTTGTTTGTTGGTTTGATTTCGATATAACTAAACTAGAATTGTTAGAAAAACAGGATGGTAAAAACCAATGTCGGATTAAATATTCCAAGGGAAAACGTTTTTAAAAAAACAGTATTGAATGTCATTGGATTAATCAATGTTTTTTTTATTATTTGCAAATGCCAGGTTAATTGTAATTTTATATCTTTTTGTCATGTTTTTAATCACTGACTTTGCTACCTTAATTTAAATTTTTAAAAGCATTAATACAAAGGCAACATGTCTCTGGGATTGTCGATGTACAACAGTTCCAGTGAATCCGAAGAAGATGAACCACCTGTTGTGAAACCAATTAAAAAGCAAACAGTTAAAATTCTTGTTCCTGAAAGAAAATATGATTCATCAGATGAAGATGAACCAGCAGAAAAAAGAGCAAAGACATCGACTGGCACAAAATCAGCCAGATCAGGCCTGTTTTCAAAACTTCCACCTCCAAAAAATTCCATTGGTCAAGGAAAACAGCCTAATAGACCTTTAATACCTCATGTCTTTAGTAAACCAAAAAAGGACAATCCCATTGCCAAGCCAGTGAAAGAAGTGGAAAGTGACAACAGTGACGTTTCAGACAATGAAACAAACTTTTTCTCGTATGTAGAAAAAGTTGAAGTACCAGAAGAAAGTGCTTCTGAACCAGTTAAGGATCCAGCAGTTTTTAATCCCACAGTCCAAAATATTTTGGAACCGCCACCCCCACCACCTCCTCCACCGCCACCTGAACCAGAAGTTGCCCAAGAAACTCAAGTTACCAACAGTTTTCCCTCAAGCAGTGGACAATGGAAAAACGATGAACAATTTTTGCGTATTCAAGGCAAAATGAATCGAAAAGAGAAAATTGAATTCATTGATATCAATGCTGATGCAGCATTAGAAGGAAACAAGGAACTCTTGTTAAAGTCTATTTCAGAAGAAAAGAACTTGAACAGACAATCACACAAGAAAAGCAAAGATGGACCATCAGCAATAGGCAAGCGTAAACATCAAATGTCTTATCTGATTCATCAAGCCCGTGCAAGAGAACTTGAGCTAAAAAATGCATGGGCTGCTGGAAGAGAGGCCAGAAAAGCTGCTAGAATGAGATATGGATTTTAAATTACCTTTTTTACTTATTGTTGTTTTTGCATCTATCTTATTACTGTTGTAAACCCGAGCCTGTTTAAATGCTTTGTCATAGTTGGGTCCATTAATGATTTTTGAGTACAATAATGATTTTGTAAATAGTATTTTTTCTCACTAGGCCTAATAGTGCACATTAACAAGTTATCTTGACAAACTGATTTACTTTAGTACTGGTCAATGTGAATTTTAATAAACTGCAATATTTTGCAGAACAACAAATTGGTAATCGGTTTAGTGAAAAAACCTTATTTTGTCACTAAATTTAATGTGAACCAAATACAAACCTCAAATTTGAATGGAAAATGAAGGTAGTTTTTTGGAAATCTTTTCTGACCTAACATTTGAGAAGGAGCCTAGCAGGACAACTTGTCTCAGATGCAGGTAATGGAGCCCAAAAGTTTTGTCTTATTTAGAGGACTTCTACATACATTCTGATCACAACCAACCAATAAGATCACTGACAAAAATGATCTGTTGCTAAAAATTGAATCTTCTTTTAAAGGCGACCAAGCTGTGTGTGTTTATGTGAATATTTGCCAAATGAAGTGCTCCCAATTAAAAACACAACTTTGCACATTCTTCAACATCCAAATGAAGAAAATAGACCACTTAACACTGTGTCAATTTTGGCAGCATGCTTGCCTAAAAATGCCTGTCACATTTACAAGGGCAGAAAATTTTCACCACAAGGCTACCCAGATTTGCATGAAGTCTTGTTGAATGGGGAAACATTTCTTTTGTTCCCTGGTGAAGATGCAATTGACATTGAAGAAGCCCTTGTGCCAGAACACATTAAAAGTGGACATTGCAATATTCTATTGCTGGATGGAACATGGAAACAAGCTGCATCAATTTACAATCAAAATAAATTTCTCAAAAAGATCAAAAAGGTTTCTATTTAGCAATGTTCATGTGTTATTTTGAAAATGCATTCCATCAGGTACAATGTACTTATTTAGGTGCAATTAAAGATATCCACTGTTAGCGAATACGTAATAAGGACCCAACCAAATGACAATAGTGTTTCAACTTTGGAATGTGCTGCAATTGCTCTTTCACATGCAGAGCAAGACACACAAATAAAAGAGGTCAGTTTTCCTAGAAAATATTTATGCGATTTCATTCCAATGTTTTTTTGTTATTTCCAGGCACTTTTGAAACCGCTACGGGCCTTGTGTAAATTTCAATTGGATCATGGTGCTGTGGTACATCAGAGTAAAGAATATGTGGCAAAACATGGTCCAGACTCTGTGAAGTTCATACAATAAAATATGTGCAGTTACATGTGGTTAGCTCTTTTATGATATCACTGGAAAAATTCATTAAATCTTTTTAAATGTCGCAAAGACCCCATATTCTGTGTTTTATTGTTCAGCAAAAACATAGCATTTGTTTCAGCATTAGTCCGAACAGGTTTATAATTGAGATTTCTTTTAAAGCATATGACGCCAGTATTATACAAGTTTAGGGCCATTTTTCTTTGAAATTCTTGTTTGCAAACTTTGTTGAGTCAAAATACCAGATCAGAAATATCCTATTTTGGCGACTATCAAAACTAAACCAACAAAACTGCATTAATGCATCCATCATTTTCTGGATTGTTCGTCACTTGAGCAAACTTTCCCCAGATCACTTTTCCTCCTTGGGTGACAAGTCCTAATTCACTGACATTAACTTCAATTACAGTTCCTTTTGTGATTACTCCAAGTGAAGTGTACATTGTAGATGATGGGTTCTTTTTTACTCCGATAATTGGCAAACAAAAGGTAGCTTTTAATTCTGGATGTGTTACATGTGCTTTTTTGAACCGCAGTGCCTGAAAGGTCATGGATTTTTAGTTTTCAAATAGTGGAACATTTTTACAATTTTACTACACATACCATAGGACGAATAAATCTTTCATATTTTGGGGGTTTCCTTGTAAAGTTATCAGGAACATGACACACTTTTGTACACATTCTCTTCCACGCTTTTTCTGTAAAATCAGATGACAGAAGGTTAGATACTCTGCTGCAGAATATTTACACCAACCCACTTTTTCTTTTTCCAGTTGTAATAACTCTGAATACTTCAGCTTCACTTTGAGCTCGCACTTTAGGCAGGGGGACTTCCCATTTCCCCTGAGAAAGAATATTTTTTTATATTGTACTAGGAAAAAAGTATAGAGGCAAACATTCAAATCACTTACAGCTTTTTCCTTTCTTTTTTGTTTGATCATATTTGACAATACTTTGGCTCTGCTCTGCCCTTCACGATCCAGAAGATATGCAGGAACGGCTCCATCTGGTGTTTTCTCATCATCTTTTTGTTTTGTGTTTCGTTTTTCATGCATCTGTCAGGCATAATATGCATGTTAGTTTGGTATCTAAAAAAAACAAATTTAAAGATACTAATTTACCTTAATAGTCTTTTTCATTTGAATCTTTTCATGATGTCTCTGTTTATTGTACAGTTTAGCTTTAAGACCAATTAACTTCTTGGCTCTCTTTGCCCGAATGTGTGCTGCCCGACCTTCCTTCTTCCGTCTGAGTAATCAAGTAATATACTAAGTATATGATAAATTGATAATAATACAATGAGGGGTTAAGAACATTTTCAACAAGAAAAGCTGCTAAGATCATCCCCAAACAGAGGAATGTAAACCAACACACTACAGCCCCATGAACGAAACATTATAGACAATTTTGACGTCACACATAATATTGTAAGTGTAAAGTTTTTCGCGCAACTATTATGCCACTGCCACATCTAATATACAGCAATTTCGCTTGAATGGTAGTTGGTACGTTTAATTGTTTCTTTACAAACAGACACAATGAAAACTCGTACTTGCGTTCGTGGAAATCCAGTCGGTATCCATGACGCTTTCTGTGAAGCTCTATATGTTCGTTTTGTGGCTGAAAAGTGAACAGCGTTAACCTTAGTTTTCTTGATAAAGCCCCGCCCCCAACATGCATCACTTATCCACCGCTCTTAAAAGTAAACAAACATTCTTACCATTTCGGTGCTTGTGTTTGTGTCCTTATCTCATTCTAGTTCTACTCAGAGGTTTTTGAACATACGCCAGTCGCCAATCGTATCGTAGTGAAATAAAAAATAATGCACCGTGGTGCACGATTACTTCACATACGACCAACGCTAATCTTACGGAACTTCGGACAATTAATACGAAGTTTAGAAAGTTTCTTTATGTTTTTGTACCTATGGGGCGCCGTTGTCGAATAAATTAAGTGGCCGCAAGATAGCTAAGTTGCAGCAAGATAGCTAACCTGCAACGAAACATAGCTAACTTGCAGCAAGTTAGCTAAGTTGCCGCAACTTAGCGTCGCAACTTAGCTAAGTTGCCGCAACTTAGCGTTGCAAGTTAGCTAAGTTGCGGCAACTTCGCGTCGCAAGATAGCTATCTTGCCGCAACTTAGCGTTGCAAGTTAGCTAAGTTGCCGCAAGATAACTTAACTTGCGGCAAGTTAGCTAACTTGCAACGCTAAGTTGCCGCAAGTTAGCTATCTTGCAAGTTTTTTGTTTGTTTTCAAAACGGCCTTAAGGCGCCGTTGTCGAAAAAATTAAGTTGCGGCAACTTAATTTTTTCGACAACGGCGCCCCATATGTACCATACATATGAATTCACAAAAACTGAAAAAGGTCTCTGATAATATAGAATGTTTCCACAAATAAAGTCAGTAAAATGATTTTATTACAAAAGAAACCATCCCATCCCAAGGTTTTGCTACCCGTTCATTGGAAAAACTATCCAGATACTGCGCCTCCCGATTCCAGACTCTTTTGGCTCAGTCGAGCCCGTTTCACAGCGTACCGCGTTTCAACGACAACATATCAAGTTGGGCAACTGCTATTCCACAACCACCATTGAATTCTTAGGTGCAACTTTGCTGGAATTCATTTTGTAGCAAGCCAGACTACACAACGCCACACCACTTTTGGCACAGTCGTACTTTCTACGTTCTCCGCATATGGCACACGTCCTTGTAGGTGGGGGTGCTGAAATTCTTTTTGCTTTTAAAGGGTAGTCAAAACCTTCTGGAAAAGACATTGCGGCTGCTTCAGCCGTGTTTGTGTATTTGATCATAGCAATACCACTATGCTTTCCCCCAGAACCTTTGCTTTGATCTTTGTTCAGTTTATTGCTTTGCACAAGGCGCTCTATTGTTTGTTTCTTGTTTTCTTCTGCACGCTTCACGGCCTAAAAAAACATTACTCACTAGATTTAGCATCAGCAAGAACATGCAAGCCGTTATTTGCAAATAAAACATCACAGTTTTTCAACATTAACTGCTGCCATCATCATGTAAAAGAAGGATGCAACTCGGTACCCCATAACACAAAAAACTAGGTGTTAGAATGTTACAGATGCAAGTACCCTGATTTTAGAATATTTTCTGCAAATTTAATCTTAAGTACATGAATATAAACGAGCCATGGAGGTGAAATCTTCGCTCGTTGATGATTGCAGCAAAGACATCAACATATAGCCAAAAGCTACAAAAAAGTTATGCCCTGTCACCTACAGAAACCTTTAACAAAAACCATTTTCCATCTAAAAAGTGCTATTAAATTCAACCAAAGCTCCTCACCTGCAGCTTTCGCCGTTTGTTTTTCTCATCCCTTTTCTTTTTAGCTTCTTCACTTAGCTCTTCTTTGGGTGTTGCAGGGATCTCGTCTATCAGGCTGGGTGTACCTATTCTATCCATCTTTGCCCTCTGCCTGGCAGTCATCAGCAGTGGGTCTTTGGCTTTTGGTAGGTCACCATTGTCATCTAACTCTCCCTTCTCAAGTGCTTGTAGCCATTTTTCTTCATCATCCACTAGATCCTCAAAATGTTAAACAGTAGACATAAAGCTTTTGTGACT
The DNA here is from genome assembly GCF_965637545.1 of Phallusia mammillata. Taxonomy (NCBI): domain Eukaryota; kingdom Metazoa; phylum Chordata; class Ascidiacea; order Phlebobranchia; family Ascidiidae; genus Phallusia; species Phallusia mammillata. The sequence continues at coordinate 12,952,261 of NC_137253.1, forward strand.
TTTGTTTTAAACTTTTTCAAATACTTACATCAACAGGTTCTTCCACATTCTCAGGGGTTGGTGGTTTTTCCTCTTCAGTATCAACTACATTAATCCTACAAAAGGATCCTTGGTTAACTAAAACAGGCTTGCTAACCCACTAAGTAAAAAATACAATTTTTATGGTTTGAACCTCAGATATAGAAATGAGACAAAAACAAGCACCACAGGCTGCTAAATAGCTGCTAAATAATTAAATGAATACCTGGTTTGAAAAGCTTTCTAATTTTTAGAGTGAAAAGTTTCTGATGCAGTTAAATCTGATTAATAGCAACCCCAATTTTCCATATCTTCTTGTTCCAATTAACCAAAATTTTCAAGTGTCTACATCAGTGGTCTTCAACCTTTTTTGCGAAATCCCCCCCATGAGATCACTACTTTGTGTCAACATTCTTGCCCCCCCTGAGCAGTAACATGAAAGCTTCAGTTAATAGTCAAAACCTAATTAAATTGATACAGCAACAACACACAGGGTTAATTTTATCTAGTTGATCTAAGGAAGATTTGTTACATCATAAACAAGATAATACAACGATTATGCACAAACGATCACCTTCTTCTGTCATTTGGATTAAAAACCAAGGGGTATTACTCGGCAGAAAAGACAATAAATTCAGACAAGATTTACCAAATTAAAAGTTTGAAATGCTTCGAATTTGGAACGCGCTGGTATAGGTGTGAAAGTTTGAATGAAAGCTTACCCCTGTATTGGAATGGTACTGCCCACCGCTATATATCGTCGTATTTCAGGGTCCCCTGTGGCAATTAATTGCCCAACCCTGCTCTACAGATCACAAAAAATCATCAGCAAACAAAAATGGCAGTTTGTTTAAACTGATGAGCCCCTTCCCACATTTAAACCTCTTCAACTTCAGTTGATGGTAGGACAGAATACCAAAAAATGTTTTTCTAAGGTTGTGCTTTGTTATACATATGTATGGATGAATGTAATCATTTGAAAATCGAACTAACATCGATGCACAAAAGTTTTGACATAATATTAAAATATTTCCACTGTTTCTCCCATATTTCAGGAAAAACAATGTATGCCACTTTTCACTTACTGTTTTTCCTTTGGCTTCATAGCTTTAAGCTTGACTTTAAGAACTGGCTTTACAGATTCTGATGCATCATCATCAAAGAATTTCTTTTTCTTCTTTTGGCGATTAGACCTTTTCAAAGTGTTTGCATCTAAAAATTCAAGATTTTGTCACAAGAAAACATACAGTAGAAAGTGGTTTACACAATATTTTTTACCTCCATCAGGTGCTGGCCCTTCCATTTTGCTTTTTGGGAAGTTTACAGATTTAATATTTATTTCTAATTGCTAGGATAAAGGAAAAAATGTAAGAATAAAGTCATATACAAACATAAATCTTTCAAACTAAAAGCAAACTATTCTTTTCATGTATTCAAAATCAGAAAATGAAATCAACAAATGTACATGTATATAACTGCAAAGATTGATATGTTATTTCTTTCAAAATGTTTTGGATTTTTAGAAATATTTAGACAGATCTTAAACAAGCATTGAGCTCTTAATTAAAACATTTTTTAAATGTTTAAAAATGCCCAAAAAGTCAACAATCATAAATTGTACAAGCATTACCAAAAAAACTTTAATGTTTAGACGCCTCTTTTGTCAACCAACATGAAAACTACTGCTGTCTTTTTAATTGATGTATATCATGTAGTATATAGAAAATACATCACAACAATCGATTGAGGATGATAATTTTTTTCAGTTTTTTTTTCTTGAAATGAAAGATCTGTTTCACCAACCGAGTGTACGACCCACAACTGTGTATCTGTTTCTCCTCTTGTCACAAAACATTTAAGCTATTACAGTCTGAGGAAGATATGGCTTCTTGACAATGTATATTTTATCATTTGACACTGTCGCGAGAAGCATGTGATTTGAAAATATCAGACTCAATCTTTTCACAGGACTTTCGGAAGCACCAAGTTTTACTTTCCATGCAATCTGAACCATCCGCATTAGAACTTTGGCAGTCTTTGCATCATTGCTTAAATCCCCCGATGACTCTATAACATCACCATCTTCATTTAAAACCAAATATCCAAGTTGGTCAGGAATGTCTTTGAGATTATGTGGCTGCATAGTAGCCATACCTTTCACACTTCTATGAGAGTTAACCTTGATTTAAATAGGCAACAAAAATTTTACATCAAATCCTGTGCAGCATTAAAAGTAACTTAAATAAGAGATAATTCTGTTTGTCAATGTTTTCGCAAATACTTCTTATTGTCACATTTTTTCCAAAAAATATCACATGAAACATTTGTAAATCTAATTTGTTGGTCTTTATAAACTGATGTGCAATTTCTGTAATTAGAGTAGTTTGTAATGCATAATTTATGTGATAATAAGAATCAAACAATCTACAATCACCTTGTGCGGTTGTAGGTTTTGAAGCGAATACCGAGTACGAGTACCACATGGATATACCTTCGATACCGATTACCGAGTACTTAGGTGTAGTGTTGTACTTCACTGGCTAATTTATCTGCCATGGTCGGGGTACAGGCGCGCACACACACATGCCGAAAAATGTAATCTCCACTTTTTGTGGAACTTTTTTCCAATTTTGTGCTATCCGAAGCAAATATTGGCATAAAGTTGCCTGTATTCTTATGGTGCAAATCGGCCTTCGGTACTCGCACGTTGGTATCAAAAACTGAGACAAAATATTTCGATACCGAGTACGAGTATCGATACCACTGAAATCGTTCGATACCGTCGATACCGAGTACCGGGTACTCGTCCCATCACTACCTCTAATACTAGTATTGTAGTATACATTTTTAGGGCCTATTTTTTATGTACACTTTTATTGCGCCTATAATTTCAGGCAGCTTTTAAATTAATGGTGTCACTGTCACTACCGCAGTTGTGTGACAAAATGCAGATTGTTTTACAACTGGCACATACAAATAAAGATTTTTCAGCTGCACAAAGAAAAACACAAATTTCCTCTAGTCTAACAAATAACAATAGAGTACAAGGCTGGACTATTTTTAGTACAAGGCTAGACTAGCAAGAAGCCTGGATGCATAGAACACATGACTTGTTTATATTACTGGCGCCACCTTGTGACAAATGCAAACGTTTTATTCGAACACTAGGTGGCCTAAGAGCAACATATATTGGCCATGCACAAAGGAACAACAAATGTCTGGTTTAAGGTTTATTACCGTGTGACTCGACTTGTGACAGCTCCTGTCGTGCTGCGTGACAGAGAGAAGGTTTGAAACAGTAGAAGGTTCAGGTATTACAACATGTGTTGTAAACTAAACCAATGCCTTGCCTTTTTGAATAAAATTAATAATAGGTAGGAACAGATCGAAAGTGTGGTTATTATCGGGTCACACTAAAAGCAGAAAAACAGAAAAGCGGGAAAAGCAGGAAATCAACACTAAAACCAGAAAAGAAAGGAAAAGCATAAAAAAGGGATATTTGTGTTTTCTAAAAGAGTGAAATAATAATTGCAGAAAAACAGGAAAAGAGTAAAATTTCTTTTTTATAAGATCTCGAAATACAGATTTGTTTTTATGCCATTCTTACTCTAAAAATCATTTTAAATTATTTTCACATCGATGGTGCTTATTCGACATTTGTATTTGATTTGTATCAGATAAAACGGCATAAAAAAAAAAGAAACATTTTGCATTTTTCTGTATTTTGCCACAATTGATGTAGAACGCTATTAGATCACTTTTAAATGTTTTTTACGAGTAACGACATAAAATAAGAATAAAGAAACATTTCCTGTTTTTCTGCTTTTTGTATTTACAAATTTATGAACCAAGAAATTTCACTTTTTTTCCTGTTTTTCTGGAATTATTTTTTCCCTTTTTTTAGAAAACACAATTTTCCCTTTTTTTCTGCTTTTTCTTTCTTTTTTGCTTTTAGTGTCGATTTCCTGCTTTTCCCGCTTTTCCGTTTTTCTGCTTTTAGTGTTACCCGTTATTATCCGCCACTGTAAACTAGGTTTCAGAAATAATGTTGTTACTAAGTCAGTGTTTCGTGTACTATTTTTTATAACATTTGTTATTTATTGAAAATCAACAGGTGTCTTTGGTGATCTTAAATTTTTTGTGTTTTGAACTAACACTATAAAGACATGGAAAAGGTGTCAAGACAGTTCATCCAATTATTGACCAATCAGAGTGTTACAGCGAAAACTGTGCCTCCAGTTGATGGTGAAATATTGTACTGTAAAAACAATGTTTGTATCCACCCTCCAGGACTGTTGGCAAATTCAATCACACACCATAGTGGATTTTTAAGCATTTCGGCAAAAGTTAATGAGACCTCAACTTCACTAATGCTGAGCTGGAAACCAAGCAAAACATTTTCAAAAAGTACTGAAGAGGACAAAAACAACACAGTTCCTGAAATATCTGGACAAATTGATACCATACAAGATGAGAATAATGTAGAAGATCTCCCATCTCCTTCAAGTTCTTCTGCAACATCTGAATACAAATCTGTATCACCATCTGATACCGTTACCTCATTCAGTGACATAGAACAAGACACAAACGAGGAAACAAAAGCTGAAAATATAAACCACACTGGAACTGTCAATGAGCATGACTCTACTCTTGATTCCAGCAGAAATAGTGCTGACTTATCTAAATCCCCTTTAGCAATACACAATTTTCAATTTCCTGAAAACTCAATTCAATTTCAGAAGAAAACAGCTTCATACAATGGTCATGTTATCAGGCCCCCTAAAGACCAGGCATTTGGAGCATTTGCAGTTGATTTGGCCGAAATGAGATCACTGCGGATGTTTTTCAGCAATGATAACTGTACAAATGGTGAACTGGTTATTGCAAGCAAAGAATCTCAGTACAAGGTGTTGCATTTTCACTGTGGTGGACTGGACTGTATTTATGCAGTACTAAAGGAGTGGAAAGCCAATATTAAGCAGGCTCAAAGGGCAGATGAAGAACTGAGCATCAATCATTTCTCATACATAAGACCACAGTTGACAAATGAAGAACGGCACCCAGAAGAAGGACTCTATAGAGGGTTAACCGTTGACACTTGGATGTTGTATACTGATGAATTTGGAAGGGTACAGAATGAGCAAAACATACAAAAAGCTGTGTTCTTTGGCGGTGTAGAGAAGCAGCTCCGGGCAGAGGTGTGGCCATTCCTCTTGAAATACTACAACTTAAATACCACTGTAACTGAGCGAGATGAAATACGAATGGAACGCTACCACAAATATGTTGCCATAAACTGTGAACGCGAGGCACTGTTGAATGTGGAAGAAGTTGATGATTTTTTGAAAAATGTTGCTTGCTCAGTAGAGAAAGATGTGCTGCGTACTGATCGAGCAAATCCTTTCTATCAAGGTGAAGGAAACCCAAACCTGGACACACTGGAACGAATTCTGCTCAACTATTCAGTATACACAAAGACAAGTTATACACAGGGAATGTCAGATTTGCTTTCCCCCTTGTTAATTGAAATTAAGGAAGAAAGCGATGTTTTCTGGTGTTTTGTTGGCCTTATGCAAAGGACTATCTTTATCAGTTCACCTTCAGATGCTGATATGGAAAAGCAGCTTCTGTATTTGAGAGAGCTCCTCAGACTGCTTGTCCCTGCATTTTACAAGCACTTATTGACCTGTGGGCCAGGCGCTTTGGAGCTCTTGTTTGCGCACAGGTGGATCTTGCTTTGCTTTAAGCGCGAGTTCACAGAATCTGAAGCACTTATGATCTGGGAGTCATGCTGGGCTCATTACCAGACCAACTATTTTCACTTGTTTATATGTGTCGCAATTATATCTCTCTATGGCGCTGATGTTGCTGATCTAAAATTAGCCTCAGATGAGATGTTACTGCACTTTTCTCATCTTTCAATGCAAATGAATGGTTCCCTCGTTTTGAGAAAAGCCAGAGGACTTTTGCATTCCATGTTATCATCTAATTCCATTCCTTGCACTTTACATGACCTCTTTTGCCTGCCTGTAACACATGATAGCACTCAGATTCCCAAAGTCAAATGCAATGGGGGAAATGAGTGCGCGGGAAGTTGTGTTCATGGTGGTGAAGTACACAGAAATCCAATGAAAAAGTTTAATCTTGGACGCTTTTTTTAATTTGTGTTTTCAATAACTAATTTCTTTCGCAAGGGTTAAGAATCTTTGGAGATCTTATTGTGTTTTCCTAAATTTATATCATTGTTCCCTCCTGTTTACTTGTGCATGGTGGTACTGGTGCATCATTGCCTAAAGAGTTACCTTGTTCACATCAGTCAAAACACCATCAAAAAAAGTCTGTTAACAGTAAAAATCTTCTTCAGATTTACTATTTATTTTTCTGAAGCACATCATCAGCAGATTGCACATACTTTGTTTCTGTAGAAGGATACTGTATACCTAGTTGTTATTTGCACAACCCATAGTAATATGGAGCAATTTGAAAAACTACCTAGTTATATAATTATCGCACCTTTTTTCTGCCTGAAAGTAGTACAATAAGAAGCATTTAGATGTTTTAGCTATTGATCATTTGCAATTTTCTCTTAAATAGTGTATCATTAAAAATTAGTAAATAGTGTGTGTTTTTGTTTATTTAATTTTGATGCATCTCTGATTGCTTTAGTGTTTTAAATTTAGAGTGTTGAAGCTAAAATTATTTTGAAACCATCATTTTTGTGATAAATTTAGCCACACATACTTTTGAAATACATTTCGCTTATTTGAAAAAAAAACACTGTAAAACTGTAGTTTGTCATGTGTGCAATGTTTTTGTGATATTTTTTAATTTCATATAGTTATTGATGCATACCTAAATATTTCTTCACTTGGTGTTGTTTTTTTATTTGCCAGAACTTGCACATTTGTTTTATTTCAATTTTGTTAAAGATACATAGTTTATGTTTAAGTTTTTTGTCTATTCTGTAATAATTAGTCTGTAATCTGTCGATTGTTTCCTGTAGGTTCAACAATCATAGACTTTTTACCATCAGTATGAGACTTGTTATTTTGGATGATGTTGACAAGGTCAGCACATGGGCTGCCAAGTACATCAGAAACAAGATTCTTGCCTTCAACCCTGGACCAGACAAGTACTTTGTACTCGGCTTGCCCACAGGCAGCACACCAATGGGAACATATAAAAAATTAATAGAGTTCTACAAATCAGGTGTTCTGTCATTCAAGTACGTCAAGACCTTTAACATGGATGAGTATGTGGGTTTACCAAGAGATCACCCAGAGAGCTATCACTCCTTCATGTTTGACTATTTGTTTAAGCACATTGACATTGACCCAAAGAATGTCCATATTCTTGATGGAAATGCAGAAAATCTGGTTGCTGAGTGCAATGCTTTTGAAAAGAAAATTTCTGAAGCTGGTGGTGTGAATCTTTTTGTTGGAGGCATTGGTCCAGATGGGCACATAGCTTTCAATGAACCAGGATCAAGTCTGGTTTCCAGGACCAGGGTCAAAACTTTAGCTCAGGATACCATTTTAGCAAATGCACGATTTTTTGATAATGATTTGTCAAAGGTACCAACCCAAGCACTCACTGTAGGTGTTGGAACTGTTATGGACGCTCAAGAGGTAAATATAATTTTCAGCTACTTTAACTGGCTGTTAAGTCATGCAAAATTTTAAAATTATAAGCAATTATGAGTCATGAATTGTGCATGAGATGATTTACTAAGCTGCATTGGTGGAATCATGTACATTTTTTTGTATTCGTTCAAATAACCTTAACATCCTGCCATCTACTTTAATACATATGTTTCTTACTTGGAGACATACTAGATTGTAGGCTATGTGGGGTTTACTAGAATCCTCAGTGACAGCAGAATCTTAACACATTAACTTCAAGAGTGAAAAATGTTTTTCTTTTGCAGGTCATGATTTTGATTACCGGAGCACACAAAGCATATGCATTGCACAAGGCGATCGAGGGTGGAGTAAGTCACATGTGGACAGTGTCTGCATTCCAGCAGCATCCAAAGTCAATTTTTATATGTGACGAAAATGCAACACTGGAACTGAAGGTAAAAACAGTGAAGTATTTCAAGGGATTGATGGAACTCCACAATAAACTGGTTGAAGACACTGACCCCGGTGCAGAAGAGAGAAAGAGAAATAAATTACAATCAAGTACTTGAAGTGTGTTGTTGCTTGTTGGCATCATTTAAAACATATCAGTGCTTTTTTATTCATTTAGTTGTGCTGCGATGGCATTAGCAATCCAATTTTCATACACATATACTTGTTTAAGCATTTTCTTTCTTTGTGCTACAAAATACTTGTTTTGGGACCTTTCTATAAAGTGGGCAGGCCTCTTTTTCACTGTTTGTTTTGCTTTCATGCCACAACACTTAACTCTTTGTTTGAAAAAAGTACAGTGCATTTATACATATTTTTGAAAAAGGACAATAGCTTGTGTGAAATACCAGTATGATATAATGTGTAGTTCCCCCTAAAAAATAGCTTACTAATCAGTTTCCTTTATGTTCCACATGTCAATGCTCTATAATGTATTATGTCAGACTTCGAATTCATTAGGACAAGAAATGAAATTATTGATTTCTGAAAGGTCAGTTGAACTGCCAATACTTAAAATCTAAATCAATAAAATGATTTGGACACTTGGTTAACATCAGTGGTGGGATTCAAATTTTTTGTCAGCCGGACTATCACAAAAGTCGTATTTTTCAGTCAGTTTTGTTACAAAAAGTTCATTGACAGTAACCAGTAATGCTAACCAGTTCCCTGATCTAATAAAACTTTGTAAGACGGTTCTATAGAACCGGTGCGAACTGGCTGAATCCCACCACTGGTTGAAATGTAATAAGTTATAACATTATGTCCACATTTTTGTTTATTTAATATATTAGTCAACGGCAATGTTTTATTTACCTGTACAGTTCCTTGTGCATTTTCAGAAACAAGTTCATTTATTGTGTGATATAAATGTGTTTGTCTTATATTCAGTACAACCTCAACTGTCACTAGTATGCCCATTGCTTGTGCACTTAGACCTTAGCACAAAGGTACTTTTTTGCAAGTCATCCCAATTATCTGTGTAAAATCATTCACAAAAGTTGTAGGAATTTAAATTGCATGTCTTGTCACAGTGACTAAGGTTTTTTAGGAAAAGTTTAATCTGCTGCTGTTTTCTTTCTGCTGAATTTTTGTTGCAAATTTGAAAGTACACTTTCTTGTGTTGTTTCCATTAACAGGTTTATCCTGTTTAAATTTGAGGAGTATCACCATTTATTGCCTGTCAATTTATAAACGTTTGGTGCAATTTACTTTAAACTTGAGACAAGATAATAAAATGTACATACTACATGGTGTTTGATTTCAAACGAAAAAACACATATAACTTATATACAGTATATTGTATTTACACTTGAAAGATATCATTTTATTGGGAGGTAGTCGTGTACTTTTAGGAAAAATTTATTTTGCTGAGTAAAAGACACATCATACCAGCTTAATTGTGCTAAATATTTACGAAGCGTGAAGACGAAGGCTAATAATCGAAGGAAATGTGCAGGTTGAACTTAAAATAACAGGCAACACCCATTTGGGTCAGCTACTAAAAAATAGTGGCACAGCACGTTTTGTGTGGTTTAGAAGCATAGATATCACGACATTCTAAAAAAACACAATCGTATCAACGACGTCTGTCTTGATATTTTATTACGGGGTCATAAGCGAAACGCTAAACTGTATCACGAATGCGTGGTCTGTGTAATGACATGCAGGGCTTGTCGCTTTCGTCGAATAAACCGTCGCTCTTGCAATACACGGTGGTGCCATGAGCATTGAATAAATCGATTGTCCGACCTGCGCACGGCTTCGCACGCGCTCGACAGATTGCTGAAAGCATATATTACACTGACGTGTGAACAATTGGTTGGTCGTCGTCTGTCACAGCAGATGGACGGCGCATTTCCCTGTGACGATTTCCTTCCCTTGCGTTATCGTGACGCAGAATAATAAATGTCTATATCCTTTGAACGAGGGAGATTTACAGGTCAATAGGTAAATAACTGACACGCACAAAACACCCAGCGCTGGGTTTTTTCATACTCAAAACGACGGAGTTACCATCCGTGTAACTAACCAAGGGACATATGTTAGCCAGATCAAAAATGTTCCAAAATCTATCAATGATATAACCCGGGGCACAAGGAAGTTCGACATTTTACCCTGGAATGCCACAAAGAAACAACCGGCACATACCCAAAACGCTCTAGTCAAGGAAATTTCACTTTGGCAACCGATTTACCTTTGTTCTAAACGTACATTTTAGCGTTTTAAAGCAGTAGTTCTCAACCAGTAATACGCGTACGGTACTACAGTGGTACGCCGGAATTTTTCATGTGGTACATGAGTAGCTTTCTGTCATAGTTAATTCAAGTCAGATCATGAAATGCAACTTAACTAACCCAATCAGCCTGGTTTAGCGAAACTTAAACATTTCGTTAGAATTGCTGGTGTCAGAAACATATGTGCTAGCTTAGTAAAGAAGAATCCGCCTAGCTCTTGGTCTATAGCAGTGGTTCTCAACCAGGGCCCATGTCTATAGATTCACCATTAAACACTACTAAAACCCTTTTTCTTTTTTAATGCGCATGATTAAGTGTGTGTTGCAAATAACTTTATTCCCTAATTTATTTAACTATTTCACACACTATTTGTCTATATTGAGGTTTTTCATGTCAACGGATACATATTCTTGTATACTCTATTCGACCCGTTCAAAGCCAAATTTAGTACCGAATTCCAACACAGGTTGCCATTTTAATTTGTAAGGGGGCCACATGACTTACAGGGTTATTTGAAGGGGGCCATGAGGCTAAAAAGTTACTTTTAAGGGGCCACCAAAAGTTGAGAACCACTGGTCTACACCCAAACAGGGTTTATGCGTTACGCAACGACAGAAAAGGTCGTCATGTGGTACGCGATTAGTATAAGGTTGAGAACCACTGATTTAAAGGTATTGGAACTACCTGTAAATAACTTGGTACGAGCGTATGCCCTGTTGGGTGACATTTTCGATTTCACCGAAACTACGAAGATATTCTATGGCTTGACGGAGGGAAATCATTTTGCTGATAAAGACGCGGACAGCTGATAAAGGAACTTGGATGCAGCGACTTCGTGTTCTTTGTTGCTCGACTTCGTCCAATAATTTCAGTTCTTTAAAAACGTGTGTATTTCGGCTGTAGTCTGTGTTCATCAACTTTCAATGCCATGTTTAACCTTTATACACTAAGTCTTGGGAAAACGCTGTGAGGCCTAAACAGCAAACTAAGCGTAACAACTAACAAATTACAGTGAACTTTGCGACCACACCAAGCTAATACATGATATAAAAGCAACTACTATTTTTTGTTTTTTTGTTTCGCACCCGTTCGTTTGCAGTGTCGCGTCGCTAAATCAACAGATTTCATACACACCTCTTCGAGTGTGAAAAATCTGACTTGGCTTCGGGGTTATATACATCATAGACTGTTGACCTTGGTGTTGTTCGAGGTCACGTTTACCAAGTATTTTCAGACGACCGGTGGGAAGAGAGTTCTAAACAAAAGAGAATTAAGCGCATTTTAAGAAATTTAAATTGAGGGTGTGTCATGTGGAAACATAGGACTCGAAATTGCCAGTTCGAAGGCAAAGTAATTTCCACGCATATTTGTTTCGCGTTCTGTGGAAATCTTATGAAACGCAGATTGTGTTAAACACAGGGAACATTGTTTGGGGCAGCACTACTTCGTGCGATCATCAGGGCAAACTGGGTTTCCAAGGATAGGAAGTTGCTCTTAATAAACGTCGTTTACGACAAAAATTACAACACCGAAAATGTGTTCATTTGATTTGACACTAACCCTCTACTTCCACCATGCGACTGATGAAAATTAGAGATGTACCAAAGTTTAAATAGGTCCATTTTTGTAAATACTGATCTGGCTTTTACTATTCGTTATTAGTCCATACTTATTTTACCATACAAGACAAAGGCGTTTCAGAGTTTCACTTTAGGAATTAACTTGACTTTTTTAAGTCGCGCCTTTACGTTCGAGCCAGTTTATGTCTGTATGTGGGTCAGACGTGCCGAACATTCGGTCAAATTGGTGAATAACTAACAAAAGATATCCCATCTAAGCAATTCTCGCCCCTGGCGATCAATGTTTCTACTAGATAAGGAAAATCAAGGCCTGTGTTTTTCCCATCTTTAGACCTACCTTTGATGATTGAACTTTGTCTTCCGCTTCAAGAGCTTTGGAAACGGGATCAGGCAAGAACTTCGCCACCCGACAAAGTTTATTAAACTCATACCGAAAACCAGCAAACTTTCCAGATCTACACTTGGTCTGGAAATTGTCAGCTGTTATGCCTTGTTCTAGTCCGTACGCTTGAAACTGGAGATTGTCAAATGCTTTCGAGGTTGGACTATTTGTACGTTGCAGGCAGTATTCTGGAGAGTAGTTTCGTTTGTGCATCCATTGCTCTTGCTGGGACGAAGAAATCAATTGGTCTTGCTTGCTTCGTTCAAAGCCGTACGGTGTCACAACATTAATTATGTTCTGAAGATCACGAGGCATTTTGTCTTGCAGTTACAAGTTGGATTGAGCAATGATACAATTGTTTATTGATTGTGACGTCACCTATTCCCAACAGCATTCATGTATCACATAACAACGATTGTCTTTTGTCATTCTGCCATTCGCACATTTAACAGTTCACAAACAGTCATAGCAGGTGAAGGATGGATGTTCTACAAAAGTTTAAAGTAAACAATTTGTAAGTTCAGCTGAAAAAATACGATTGAACTGTTTGCATTTGAGCCAGTATTGTCCGGTCGTTGACATGCAGCTGGCCATAGCATATATTAGGGTGAAACAGTCTGCAACAGGCCAATGCATGAATTTTAGAAGAACGTTTTCGGAGCAATTGCTTCGCCAATTACGCCTGTCAGATTTACGGGTGTGCCTCATAGAGAATAATTAAAAAATAACATATGCTTGTTAGCAATATAATGAAGGTTGACCATGGCAGGGCAGATAATACAAATTGACAGATGTCGATGTTGGTTCTTGCAGAGCACAGGTCAGCAAAATCCTTTGGGAGAAGTGGGACGTGCCGGATATAACTGCTAATTACGTAGGCGATCAATTATTTATCAACATTGCGCAACGAAGCTGTGGCAGGCGCAGCGATGTAGCATTTCACCTTTTATTACACACCAATGTAGGACACGAAAAATAGAAAATGCTTGTGACAATATACGACAACTGGTTCAACATCGAATGTTAAACAGAAAAAAACAAAATAATTCCGGTATGCAATGTCAAAATCTAAAAGATTTTTCCCCAACGAGCTTCAATCATTTATGCCACGTAACATGCTGCTTTCAACTTATTGCAGAAAAGCAAGTTTACTGCAACCAAAGAAAAAGTGATTTCAATGCAATATCTAACACAAAACCTCAGTGCATTTATTCTGTATAACTTTGCTTTCACAAAAAATAGAAAAAAACATATTTTGCTGTTTGGAATATTTGGTTGCTTTGGCATATACATCTGAGCACCAAATATGTTAGGTTTCACCGAAGTTAAGCCTACAGTGAAAAAGAGGCAGGATTATTTCTGGATGAAATTAGGTTAAAAATGGTACGAGCGTGCGAGGTATGGCATAAGCAAGTTGAATCCAAACTGGGCGGGGAGCAAATCAATGTCAAAAAGCTGGCTGAATTAAACGTGGGAAAACAATAGCCTACGATGACTTATAAACATAATAGAATCTATCTAAAAGTGGAGTAGAATTTACAAAAAAAACAAACATTACAATCAACGTGGTTTTTGAAGGAAACCGCAATCTTTTTCTAGTAGAACAGAAAACAAATGTCTGTTTATATCGAACCTAATGACATGTTTTATGTAATGTTAATGCATGTGAAAGGTGCACCAAATTAGAGGAAAAGTTGATTAACCAACAAAAATGAAAAATTACTTTGTGGAACTTAAATGTGTGCGTCAAATGTAAAGGGTAGTATCTAAGAGAATGTGCGAGAAAAACAATAAATTTTGACATTTAAAAGAACAAAACATGTTAAAAACTACAGGTGGTTAGAATAAGCCTTTGTAGAATAAAAACAGCACAGACAGTTGCTATAGCTCGATTCAACATATGCATGTAGGTAAAATAACAAAGGACGAACATCACAGCAGTGAAATGATACTTGGAAAAATACTGCATCAAAATAGGTAGTTACAGGTCTTGCTGCAAGGACACTGTGAGTGTGCTGTCTACATACTACAAAAATATGGCCTAAAACACAAAACGGAATGTGTTGAGTTATTGTTGTGTCAAAGTTAGATGGTAAAAAGGCCGACTTGAGAATGTTTTAATTTGTCTCCATTTTGTACCGTGGATTTGGGTCATAGAAATCGTACAACAACAAATCTCACGCGCACTACAAAAACCATATTACAGCGAATGAAGAGCGATTTTTCACTCGAGGGGACTATCAATGAATGATTGACGGAACAAAGATAAGAGCAATATCAAATGCAAGATGGACATGGTCGATATTCATTTCGAAGACTCGTCATGATATTCCTGAGGCGTATAATCCGGTGCCTGTGATTCAATATCAGGCTCTTCGTCGGTTTGAACCTCATCATCAGCGCCATCATCAACGGTTTTTACTCTGCGTCAAAACAATAGCCTTGTAAAATCGATAGTTTTTATCGATTATGTTATTTACAGGCGAATTTCGTGCATAAACTCAGTGAAAATGAAGAGTAGGGTTTTAAAACCGCATTTTTAATTATTGATAAAAATGATCACGCACAACGTTAAATTCGTGTTTTAGATAAATTATGAGTTCTATTTTCTCTTAGAAACCCTTTTACAAAACATTTTAGACAAATTACAATTATTTAGAAAAATTAGATTTTTTTGACTGATGGAAACATTGTGCTAAAATGAAAGTCTGCTTTTTTTCGACAAATTTTGACTTGCACCCGTTTATACATTTTAACATGTTAAACAGTGTACCAATATTGAAATCCCATTTATGTCGAAAACATTTAACAGCTTAACCTAATCCAAATTATGTGGTTCTCAGCATATAGGCTATCATTTTAAAGTGATTTAAATGTCATAGACTAATGAATGTGAATGTGATTCATTAAAACTAAAGTTCACGTATTTCATCAAAATAAGATAAAACCGTCAGGCAACGATGGTAAATTGCACTGCCCTGACGCTAATTCGGTTTAAATGCCAAACCTTTTAAAACCCTGTTGTTCGGGATTGGACTTGTTGAAGAACTTGCCCAAGTTTAGCTTTCCTGTTCCCGGCAGAAATGCTTTGTTTGCTGCGGTTTCCGAATTACCATCTACAAGAAAATCTGTTTGAAGTTAAAGTTGGTGATAAGTGTTTAGCCCAATCGGTCGCATAAGTTTTTGGTCCAAAAGAAAAAGATTTTAAATTATAAACAAATCATTTTATGTGAAGGCAAAGCTGTTTCACGTGACAAGGCAAAAAATATTGGAAAACAATTGAAATGCGAAGAAGCAGTATATTGCGGCATATAACTGTTAAAAATCACAATACGAAATAAAAATTAAGCAATTTATCAATAACAATTTTAAATTCGCTCAAAAAAATCAGTTATTCACCTTCATACTTTCTCAGTCGGCGTGTGCGTGACCTCACGTAGCAAAGCCCAATTCCAAAAAGTAAAATGGGAATTGCCACTAATACGACCACAACAGCCGTCGTAACATTTCTGGAGATGCCCTGTGTATAGAAAAACACATGCTACCATGTCCTAAGGCAGTAATCGACACTAAATTTAGTTTCCGAACTGTGACACATAAGATGACGACACTAACACAAAACGTCACAATGGTATGTGCTAAATATGGAACATACAGCGCGGGATAAACAATATGTTTGGAACACCAGTTAACCACAAGTTTTAGAAGATTTTGTTTAGTTATTACTGTTCGCAACGTAAAGGGCAAAGCTTCTTTAAAATTCCATTACTAGTTAAAAGTGAAGCCTGATTAAACCTACGAACATAGTAGGCTACTTGTGCTCGGTTGTTTTAAGTTTTTCAGAAAACTAGAAGGGTGGCTTAGCACATATTGCCCTTGCACATACACTATGATCTATTTTAAAACATAAATATAATTCCTTCACTTATTTTATATTGGGTCCCATATTTGCCACCGTCTTTTAAAACGTTAGTTGTTTCTGCAGGCAGAAACTCATGGGTCCCCACACATGCAAAGTTGTAAACACTGCATTTCAAGAGATAACCATAAGAAACTTTGGTGTTGTAAAGTAAAACACTGTGATTGGTACTAGGATTAAATAGTCATGCTATGCAAAGTTCAAACTATACAAATCGACTCAATTCAAGCATTGTTTAAAGTTTGTCTAGTTTAAAACAAAGAAGTAAAACACAACAATCGATACCTATAAATGGCATAACATTTCCAACAATTGCCCACTGTTTAAAAACTCACCCATTTTAGGGGGCTAGCAGGGTGACTATTGGGGCTACAGGGTTTAACACAACAATCGTCATTTGTAAATGGCAAATTGTACAAGCTATCCAAATTTCAGCCAATTCCGACCCTGTTTAAAAAATTTATCCTTTTTAGGGGGCTAGTGGGGTAACTGATGGGGCTACAGGGTTTAACACAACAATCATCATTTGTAAATGGCAAATTGTACAAGCTATCCAAATTTCAGCCAAATCCAACCCTGTTTAAAAATTCACCCATTTTAGGGGGCTAGTGGGGTAAATGCTGGGGCTACAGGTTTTAACACAACAATCATCAATTGTAAATGGCAAATTATACAAGCTATCCAAATTTCAGCCAATTCCGACCCTGTTTAAATATTCACCCATTTTAGGGGGCTAGTGGGGTAACTGATGGGGTTCTTCACCCTAATGTTGAAAATATGAAACTGCAATGACCCAAACAACAATCCTGTAAAATTTTGTCCAAATCGGCCAATGTTTCAATTTCGACCACTAGGGGGCGTTTTAACCAACAACCGTAATAACTTATGACGTCACAAGATGACCCAAACAACAATCCTGTAAAATTTTGTCCAAATTGGCCAATGTTTCAATTTTGACCACTAGGGGGCGTTTTAACAAACAACCTAATGACTTATGACGTCACAAGGCTGTGAACAACCCCCTTGACTGCTATCCGCAAACACGTTCACCAAGCAATCCTTAAACATGAGTACCATATGTAGTTGTCTTTATAACATCACACAAAACTAACGTTTGTGGTGCGCACAAACCACATTTTACATTTTGGGGTCTAGCGGGGTAAATACTGGGGTTATCATGACAAACGAAGCAGATGGCACATCTACACAACTATATCTACCATCTGTGAAAGTTTCATCCAAATCCATCAAACATTTCAGGGCAAAATGGGGTGGACAAACTTCAGGGAAGAAAAAAAAAAAGAAGAAAAAAAAAGAAAAAAAAAAAAAAGAAATCGAGTAAAATCAAGATGTGTCCCCTTCAAGGAAGGGGACCCATAAAAACTATGGTTAAGTACATATAGCTGCGTATGTTTAAGTATATCGGGTACTTTTATTTCTTTAGGTCAAAGGTGGGCAACATTTTTGCATACGCGGGCCAAAAAGTAGTGATATAGTGTGGAGGCGGGCCGCAACGGTGATCATGCAATAACATAGCTGTGCTAGGCAAAGTCAAATACACAATGATTTTGTCTCTGTACGTAACAATGCCAATCTTAGTAATAAACTAACAACTATCAACGTTTAATGTAACAACTCTTTGGTACAAAAGTGGTTTAGGTCATTACAATCCAAAGATTTACACGTTTACACAAAATGCTGAATCCTCTAATCAACAAAACATAGCAACATGAACATACCTCTTTCTCTGCTTTCAAAATAAACCTTTGGTCAGCTGTGGAATCTGCAGTTTTCACCGCATTGTTATTTCCGTCATCAGCTGAAATTGCGTTTTTGACAGGAATTGCATCTTCCACGCTATTGGGGTTGACGCTTTCATTTGAAGCTCTTTCCTTCACGCTGGTGTCTTCGGCTTCGATGGCTCCTTTTCTGGCCTTAATCACTGCATTCGAAATCTCATTTTTTGGTTTGTTGTTTTCTTCCTGGATTACCTCTTGATCCGACGTAGTAATGGTGCCTGGTGACTGAACTTCGGTTTCATCGACTGGTCGCTTAATTTCTTCCAGGTTTGTGGTTTCATCCGAATTTGTGTCGAGGTCTGCACTGATTAGTGGCCGTTCTTCCCGCCCCCTGACCTCCATGGCAGGAGCAGTTACAACTGGATTTTCTTTAAGTGAGGAAACTTCGAACTGGTAAACCTTGTGTGGTGACAACTGACCAACGTACAGCTGAAAAATGCAATGTTTACTTAGTGTTAAAAATAACAAATTTGATAAGAAAAATTCGAACTAAAAACTTTTGCGGTTCTGAGAAGTCCAAACATCTGTCTGGAACCATTTGTACAACTGACGTTTTGCCGCTAGTTTTTGTCAGCAACGGATTCCTACAAATTCAGAAATTCGAGAACAAACCGTATTGTCAAAAAATAGAAGGGTGTGAACCAAAACACAGGGCATTAGTGTAGGAGCAAACAAGTTGTTTAGTAAATCAAAATCGTTACGTCCACGGCACGAGTACCGTAAAAACCTACAAGGCCTCATCATCAATTGCCATTGTAGGCTTTGTCATTTGCAATCAAGTCTGGTTAAACTACAGTTGGTCATTATTTACTTTGTTTCCATCAGGTGACACAGCCACATCGTGGGGCGAAGACAAGTCAATAGATTTTGACGGTTCCCAACTGTCAAGCACATCGCCCGTTTCATACCGAATGCTGAAACCAGATGTTTTTACCCCGTTGGAAGGAGGTCCGTTAACGGCAAACAATAGATCTATAAAAAGAATAGACAAACAACATATTCATTTTATTTTCGCACTTATTTTTTAACGTTTGCAAGTTGCGTGGTAATTTACCATCAACGTCGCTATATGAGATGGCGTAAATGCTTTGTCCAATCACTGGATGATTTTCGATGATTTTTATCAGTTGACCTTCTTTAGTAAAGCACTGGATCCGTCCATTTTCCCGGTCAGCAACACATACATGTTGCTCGTTTTGGACGAGCGCTATACTGTGTGCGACATTAAATACTCCAGGTGGTGGGTTGACAACTGCAAAAGGGGAGTGTAATTGGTTTTGTACGTTACATGCTTCTTATGGCGTGCGTATAATCGCCTTACCTTGCCTAGACATCCTTCCCCACGATTTTAAAAATTCCCCATTTGCCGAAAATTTTACCACACGTCCGTTACAGTAACCATCCGAAACGAAAATTGTTCCTGCAAGAATTACAAAAAATGTTACAACAACAAAATGCCTACAGTAGTTGAGCTTTAGTTAGAGTTCCTTGTTGGTCATTACGGAGTCTAGCCAGTACCGATTACTATATTTGTCTTTAATTACCGTCGCGGTCCACGGCAACATCAGTTGGTTTACAGAAATGTGAACGATCATTTCCAGGTTCCATTCTTACCCCCAGCGTCAAAAGAGGTCGGGCACCCCCGCCATACTGATATTTGAAAACCTAAACATCCACAAAAAGTGCAGGGTTTAGTATCATTTTAAGTATTGCACCGGATTTTTAAAACACGTTTTAAATGCATGTAAACGTTTCCTGTCTTGTAGTCTTGTACTCACAAGTCACAGATTCACATATTTTACTGACCTGGTGCATTCCAACATCAGTCAGCCAAACGTTGTTATGGTGATCTAGGCTTACACCATGAGGCATAAAAAACGTGTAATTTCCCCACTGATGAATTAATGTACCATCCAAAGGATCATATATGTACAATGTGTTTGAAGTAATTGGTTTGTTGGGCTGGGTGAAGCGATTGTGGTAATCAAATGATGTTCCATCCCAGCTAAAATCAAACAACCATATCTGACAGTGTAATGAATAATTCAAGATTTTTTATAGCACGTCAGTCTAGGTATCCAGTTCAGAGCATATGAGTCATATGGTCAATCAGTCCCTCGAGATCTAAAGCTTTTACTGATAGTTTTGTAATGTTGGTAAAACTTGTGTGTAACTGCCTTTTTAACAAGCCACAGCACAAAACACTTTAAATATTGTAATAATTTTACAAACATTCGCATCTTGAAATAACGACATCTATGGTGCCAGCTTATGATACTGTACTACAAAAAGTAACTTTGCTGTCAATATACTGTTGATTAATTATCTACATTACCTTCTGTAAGCACGATGAAAAACATGAACATATCCACTGGAATCCACAGCTACACCACCCACTTGACCTAAAGTAGGTGTTGAAGCCTTGTCTGACCACTTTATGTTGCCAACTGTAAATTGTGTGTTTGTGGTCAATTATACAAGATTTATAGTTAAAGGTTACCCACAAATCCATGTATTTTAGGGTTATGATTACTGCACAGCTTTAGCAACAGATCAGACAGTTTGAAGCTGTGCAAAACAATGAATGTAAGAAACATACTGCCAGTATAAGGATCAAGCTTCACAAGACATTCGAAATGCAAGTTAACATGCAGAGGGTAAGCTTGTACTAAACAAAAACATGCTCAGGCAAAATAGTAACAGTGGGCAAAGAACAAGTGCAATAACCAAAGCTTGATCTTATGAAATAATATTGGATGTGCAAACAGCAACAGTTCCCACAGTACAAAAATAGTAATCTAAAAACATTGTGACATAAAAAATACTTACTGCAACTCTAAATGTTGTAAAAGTGCAAAGCCATTATCACAGAACAAAAACATGTACATGCATAACATAACAAAACACACAAGCAATATGACACAGTCATGCCCCTTGTTAGTTCATGCAAACTTTGGGTAGATGAGTTTTAAAACTGGTAAAGCACAAAAACTGCCTCAAAAAAGGTTTAAAGTCAAATTAAATATTTAACAAAAAGAAAGAAAATATGCAACTGAATCAGGACAAGATCAAAAGACTCATTCAAAGGAAAGAATGAACAGTTAACATCTGGGCATGTGGTATATTATAAAAGGTTCATTCATAAGTTATCACAATACCCATTTTGCTGATAATT
This sequence comes from Phallusia mammillata, assembly GCF_965637545.1. Lineage (NCBI taxonomy): Eukaryota > Metazoa > Chordata > Ascidiacea > Phlebobranchia > Ascidiidae > Phallusia > Phallusia mammillata. Next base: position 12,973,500 of record NC_137253.1, read on the forward strand.
TAAAAATGTAAAAACACAACCAAATAAAGAAGTCATGAAAAAGCTTTTTGTCTAAATATTTTAGGCATACTGAACGTCATGCACCATTAATGCATTCAACAAGCCACAAAGGTCACCCAGCTAACCAAGGTGAATATCTTCGCTTGTCTTCTGTGGTGTCTCTGTTTCTTCCTCAAGTTTCTCTTGTAATTCAGCAGCAAGTGATGTTTCTGCCTGCTCCTCTTGGTGGTGGTGATGGTGTCCATGAGTGTCTGGCACCTGTGGAATGGGGACCTTGCCACTGGCTATTGCATTAATTGAATCTGTGACAAGCAGATTAGAAAGCTTTGTTAGTCCATTTCATTCTGAAAGTTTTTAAAGGTAACATGACCTTACCCTGGCCTGCAAACCCAGGAAATGGGGCTAAATCATCTGCGCCTTCTGGAAACGCTGCTTCATGCTTATCACCCCAACAACTTAGTTCAGAGTTGGCTACCGCACTGCTTGTTGTATAGTACATCATGTAGAAATTGCACATTTCATCATTACCACCCATTCTGTAACCAACAAAGACACTTGGCCACCAGGGTTTACTAAAAAACCAGGTGTTCACAAACTACAACGTACTGTAACAATTTTAACAAGCTGACTTTAGAAAACCACCACACCGATTTCTGTGTATTATTAATTGTAAAATCCTTACCCAGCTGAAGTTACAGTTTCTTTGTTGCTGGAATAATCACATCGGGCCAACAGTATATCATCAATATCCAAATCAATGGTCCCACCAACTCTAGTGTAAAATGCATGGGGCCACTGGGGATTTCCTTTTCCAATCATTTTGTATCGACCATTGCGGACCCTATACCCACTGATGACTGTGCCTGCAATTAGAACACTATGAAGAGCTACAAATGTTTCCCACAGAGCCATTTGGTAACCACATTGCAATCTAAAATCAGCAGCAAAACGACAACAGCCATTATACCCTTGGAAACCATAATGTAAATTCACAAAGAAAACAAAATATAATACATATGTTTACAAATGGACTCACCAAGACCATGGGCATGTGTACGAAAAGCAAAAACATGCAAAGGTGTATTAACGAAGTTCACACAGCTGACATCAACTGAGGTGTTTGAGTGGGGAGGTATCTTGATGTAAGGTGCGCCAAGCAGAAAGATACCAGCAAAATATTTTTGTCTGTAAAAAGTTGCACTCATTCTGACATCAGGTTATACTTCACAAAAAAACGGTTTGACATGCAACACCACAAAAGATTTGATACAATCTTTAAAAAAAGCTTTTTTGTTGATTTTTTATTCCCTGTTAAAGAAAACATAACTCACGCTTGAAGAGTAACTGAAGCAGTAACCCCAGAACAGTCATACTGATTTGCTGGAAGTCGATGAGCATAATGAATTTGCACAACAAGATAATTAATATTTGCAGACTTGCCGATCCTAAAAATAAAGATTTGCTTGTATATCTGTCATGAAGTGCTGGAACATAATTTCCCAACAATGCTGCAACAGTGTGCACAACAAGCAAACTATAAGAAGTTTGAAAAAAAATACTATGATATTTAACATACTTGTAACCAATGTCAGGTGGTAGCTCCAGTGGAGGAGCATTTCTTGCCCATGCGTAGAGAGTGTGCCTTCTGCCACGACACACCTGGCCCATTCCACATTGCCTGAAGAAAAAGAAAATTGCATAAATTGTATCATAACTAACAATTTCCCACTCTAGTCAATTTGATGATCAGGGTGACAAGCATGTCAACAAAAAAACGGTCTAAATATTGTTTCTCTGAGAGTAAAAATTACTTGGGATATTACCAAAGATTACCTACAATATTATTTTTTTCTTTTTTTTAAAGATATTTGTCATTATCAATGTTGTACATTTGTCAAACTACTAACAACAACATCCTTATTGCTTACAAATACCTTTTCAAAATTTCCCAAACACACAAATTTAGACGCCGAGACGTTTTACAAAGGTGATGTCACACAAAACCATGAATAAAAAATGCAAACGACCAACTTTTGTTTAATACTTAATAGTTTGAAAAAATAGTGTTAGTTATTAATTTCCTAAGTAACTGAACAAACCAGAAACATATTACAGGCATTGATTTCATACCAGTAGGGTTTGTCGTTAGGAAGTGATTCACATCCAAACACAAGCATATGATGAGATGAATCCATTGTAGCTTGTGGTGTAAATCCAACTGTAAGGTTAGGATAAAATATTTGTTTAATACATCGTCTCCCTAATTGACTATCAAAGTGATCATCAAGATTTTACTTACCTACATAACTAGTTTCACCTTTGTAGGGCACAGGGAATGATGTGCACAAATAAGCATCATCCTAAAAACATAAGAAATGGAAATTTTATTTTTGAAATGATCCGCCTATGTGCTCTTGAACTGTTACAATAAGCTTTATGTTTCGATCTGAGTACAGGGTGAAAAGAGCTTCCTAGTGTCAGCAAATAAAAATCACACAAGTAACAAAGTTTAAACACATGTGCAGTAAAATGTTTTAAACTAGAAAAAAAGTAACTTCTTTGGATGGAATTTTAAGCATAAGGGGGTAGGTTCATCATAAGGTTTATCATGTCAGTTGTTATTACACTTTGGAGCACTGTTGGTACTTGTATATGTATGTGAGTTGTTTATGCCAAATAATAATAATAAATTATGTGCACAATGCCCCATCCAATGTGTACTTACACTTTTAATTGATGCCTTTGGAAATCGAACATCTACAGATGCTGTGTCTGTGCCAGTGTATGTAGTTTTGCTTGCTGGACAATTCTTATCCTCCTTTTCCTGTTTGAAATTGGCTTGGCTTGCACTTCTATGAGCTCTTCGGCTCTGTTCATATTCATACAATTCCAGTTCCCTTTCTGCTGCAAGGTTAAGGTAGTCCAGTAAGGACTGACATTGTGTGGACACCAGCAATGAAATGAACACAAACACAAAAAAATGCATGATGTTGCTCTCCTCACTTTTTAGGCAACATTAACTATTTTTGCTTAAAATCTACACAAAACAAATCCTATCACATTATGAAACAAAGTCATAGTCAGAGAAATTGTGTTTACTTAATTTGACAACACACAATAATGGAGGCTCAATTTAAGATAGAATCCAAGACATAAGTAAGGCAATATCTAAATATTGATTTTGTTTGCACTAAAACGTCTTTCAGGCAGTGGTTCGTGGACACCAAGAACAGTTTCAATTTCAGTTCTTTCAGCTAGTTCAACAAGCCTTTCAAATGTACGTGGCTCATACATGGACAAAATGTTTAGCATATGTTGGTTTAAAGTGACACCAGATTTGTTGAGTCCTCGCTTGAATCTTCTATGTCCTATTTCATGTTCATCACAAGCAGCTTCCAATCTTTGGTTCCGAAGTATATTTGTTGCATACACTTTAAGTCGTCTTCCTTTCGTTTGATGGATCAATGCTCGGCGCAAATGCCTGTAAGCCACTCCACAACGATTTCTCAGTGAGCGCTTTAGATAGTGTTGGCACTGCTCTTTCAATCGCATGACTTTCCACCATCGGTCACCATGAAATCTTCCACGTGCCATGTTAAGCACAGTCAAAAACATGTTGCTCTAGTAAACTCTATTTGGCCTACATATACTCACAACTACCTTCAAAAAGTATTCAGATTTGTAAATTACAATCTAATATGGCTTTTGGTGCAAAAATGGTTTGAGCTGTCAGCTGATTGTTGTGTTGGCATTTTAGTGAAATGATTTCTTGCCGTGACAGTTTAAATAAAATTCATGTCACTCAATATCTGCAAATTTATTCTTTCTTCAGTTGCCTTTGTTAATGCTTCCTTATATACTTGTTTCCAACAAACTATTCCCTGAAAATGTATGTCCTAATTTTGGTTGCTTTTTTAAGCAAATACGGTACATGGGATAACTGTTATCCTACTTAATTTAGTAGGTCAGATTGACAGATAATCTTTTTTTTCTTTTAATTATTTGATAAATTTAAAAATCGCAACTTCAAACAGAACATGCATATTTGTGCTAAACTAAATCCACATGGTATCTAGAAAACAAACTAACACAGCGCCAAACCTTTCCACTTCCTAAAGTAAAACCTAAAATGACTGTAGGGAAAACACAAGAACGTGTTTGCCGCAACGCCCGCAAGGTATATAGTACAATTTGATCGAGATCGTGTTTCACAGTTCAGTTCAGAGTTCGGACTTCAGATCAGACCGAAACAAACCTTTTTTTCAAAACATACGTGAATGTGACGCACTCGAATACCTCAACTGCAATAATTTGTCTTTTATATTTCATAACTTTTTTCACAACTTTCATTTCAAGCAAACTATTAGCCTATACTCACAAATAGTCTGTTTAGTTTATTAATTGTAATCAACATTCGCCTAACACTTAGCACCGCAATGATTGGAAACATTTTTTTAAATACGGCGAACACATATTTTTGGTAATACCAGCCTAACCTATGGGCGGCTATTCGGAACCACAAGTGTGCTCATTATGACAGACCCTTAACACCGTACGAACCGTTAACGCACACTGTCATCGACCGCCTTCTATTAAAAATTCACAGCTACCCCCCACCGACGCGTGACGTCTGCCATCATCGTGTTTTTTCCCATCGACAGTCATCGATTGTAAATTATTCCCGGTGTGAATCGATCGAAAATATGTGTTTCTCCTGTGGCTTTGGTAAAACCGCAATATTCCAAACCAGGCGACTCTATTTAACCTGCCGTGTAATATACCGTGAGCGCAATGAGTTCCGTAGCTATTAGCCGAGGCTTGTTGCAAAAAATGCGCATTGTTTTACCACGCTCCACAATGTATCCACGCTCAACAACGTAATAAAGTAAATAACAGGCGAACTATTAGGCCATACTCAGCTCTTACAACGCTGTAAGCAAATTACGAGACATTACAGGAACAAAATGTTTAAATATTAGCAAGCAGACTTAGGCCTACTATTACCAACAATTAGTATTCGTATTTACGATCAAAAGTTTGGCAGTCATTTGCACCACATTGTCTCGAATTAAACCAGGGGTGTGCAATCTTTTTCATCGGTGGGCCATATAACCAATTTCGGACATCAAGCGAGGGCCACATTTTTTTCATGTACCGTATTTACACGTTTTTTTACCCTACTGTTAATGCGGCTTGCATTATAATATTATGTCGATATTATTCCACACCCCTGCGTTTTGTTTTATTTTGCGTTTAAAATCAACTTTAAAATGTAAGATGCAACTAAGTTTCGTCGCAACACTGCCTTTCACAACAAAGTAGTTGTTTACTATAGACAAAGAGGTATATTACGCCACATTCGGTATAGAAACGCGATACAGAAAAGCACCTAAGGCGAATAGAAGATCATAGGTCTGGGTGAATTAAGTAACGTGCACTGGTTTAGCTTATTCTTGTTACGTATAGCAACTTAAGAGATTTACCGAAAACTAGCGGGGATCTTTTGCTAAAATGTGCATTTTGACTTGCTCTGAATCAGAGTGTTGTTGAGGGTCACACTAAACGGCTTGGCGGGCCGGATTGTGGCCCGCGGGCCGCAGGTTGCACACCCCTGAATTAAACCAATTGTTTTTTGAAAATGTTCAGACAAAAATTCATTATTTAAAGAATATTTTCGACATAGTTCTCCAATTACAACGTTTTTAATATTCCTTCCTCAGTCTGTTAGTAGGCCTATAGCCTACATGTTTTTTATTTATTCGTTTTCACAAAAATGAAACAACAAAATACGACATTTTCGATCAATCACAGCATCGGTTGTAGGCTTATTTTTCGGACAGCTGGGGCTGTCAATTTTAGGCCAGCTGCACCCAAAAGCAATTAAAATTTAGTTACGCATATTGCAGCTGTTTTTAATGGGATTTCGCCCACAACACCTATCCTTTTTAAAAATAAATTGTCTTGTTGAATCTTATGGTAAAATCGATTTCGTACCATAAAATTGGTTAGTTGTGCAATCGAGTTGTCACAACAGGATACAGCATGGCCACATCGTGTCAAACATTGGATATAAAAAAACCTCGATGTGATCCTCTCAAGTTCATTTAATCATTTAAGTGCACATCTAAGCATTTTTAGGGAAATCAAATTTAATTTAAGGAGTTGTTTTAGGTTTTGTCCGTTTTACGTCAACCGGTTCTTCTGGAGGACTGACAGGAACTTTCCTCCCAATAAAGTTTGCATACTTTTCCTTTTCCAACTTTATCTTCTTGTCCATGTTGCAGTCGCCGAGAATGCAAGGCATGACAAAATTTTCAGGCAAAATCAAACGCTGCAGATAAGCGAAACAGCTGTTCACGCACTCAATTACTTTCTCGATCGGTGTTTTTTCGCGATTTTCAAAGCGAATATCTTGCAGCAAGTCGTCATCCAAGTCGAGCTTTAAGTCAAGTTTGGGCATTTTCGTTTTTTCCGAAATTGATTTCCTATCTTTCTCTTCGCATTGCATAACATCTTTGAACCACTTTGGTAGCACCTCAAATTTGCTAAAAACAAACAAAGAGACTTTTGTTCAAAATTGTTTAATTATCCACGTTTAGTAGCACCTGAAACGATTAGTACCAACCAAAGTAAAACCCTATGCATCTTTACTAACAAGTGTGCTAATGATTATATGAGACCAAATTTTTTGTTTGATTTTGTGAGTGGCGACAATACTTAAGGACCTTTAATGTGATGAGTGGCATAATGACTTCGGCTGAACTTAATCTTGTCATATATATGTCACATAAGGCATTTTTCGATTTCACGATCCACCTCGTATAAAGTCGAATTTTGTTTTTTATAATATTTGAAGAGGCCTGGATAGTACGACCTCCTATATATAGTAGCCACAAACTGCTTAAAAAACATATGATACGAACTGCTTTAAAAAAATTGTCCATGTTTGCTTACCATGCATCGGACATTTTAACTTTCTTTGACATAATTCCAGCGTCAATCATCGTGCTCTGAAGAAAGTGATTCAACTGGCCTCCGACAAGCACCAAAATCACAGCCCAAATCGAAATTTTTGCAATGACATCCATATGTCTCGATTTTGCCCCTTGTCTCTTACAGAGGTCGACTTACAGGTGCAACAAACTGTATCTAATTCGTTGTGAAAAAATAGTGGACAGGTAGCTATATATACAGATTGTGAATATGGACACGTAACTTTGCAAATGACGAAGTACGGTGCTTCAGTGTTTTGGAGAGGCCACTTTGGTCGTCACAAGTGTACACGAATGCATGTTCAGCTGCTAAAACAAACTCTGTTGTTGGTGGATTGTTGTGATGAGAATGTTCCCGAAATCGCGCGTGATCGCATTATGCAACACTTGCGTTGTGTTCCAAATTATTGCATCACATTAATTGAGGATTCCGCCGTCGTCTGCCAGCGTATTGTTTCTGTAACTAACTGTTTTTGCAGTAAGATTCGTTGCTTTAAGTCACGAAGTTCGTTGCAAAAGTGGTTTGGTGATATTTATTGAATTTGATGCTGTATGTACAAAACTTTGAATCTACTGATCGCTTTGACTATGGTCCTATATTAGTTCGGTAAGAGTCGACTTCACTGTTAATTTCTCGTCTGTTGTCGTAACAAAAGTTTTGCATGTTTGCAGGATCAGCTTTTTCCTTTGTGCTCGTCTTGCTGCTAAACCCTCGAGTGCCACCATCTGTCCCTATTGCCTAAATAAAGGAATTGGTAGAGCTACTAACACTGGAATTTGACTGGCGCCTGGTTAAAAATTGTTTCGATAGGTGGCGCAGCGGAGCATAGGCGTTTATGGTGCTGACTCAGCAATCCGTTGCTCCGCCGCCACCTACCAAACCGGACGCCAGCCAAAGAAGAAATTTTTTGGCTCTTGGTGCCTTGAAGTTGTTGAACGCAAGGAAATGCGCGTCAAGAACCATTTCAGGAATTAAGCAATCGCAAATGCTGTGCTGTCTGAGCGCGCACCCTCCATCCATTAAAAGACAGGGCAACACCAGGAGTGCACAATTTGCTACTGTTTTCCTCAGTGTTGCCAGGTTGCGCTTTTGTCGCCGAATTGGGCTACTTTTGACATCAAGTTGCGGGCTTTTTTCGTGAGTTGCGGGTTGCGCCTTTTTGGGCGGGTTTGTAAATGACATTTTTTACCGTATGACGAGTAATGATTGCATTATTATTGTGACGTCAACAACGTCAATTTTGACAAAAAAACTAATGAAATCGCCCAGAGTGTCGGAGATTTAACATCCAGCTAAGCAAAAGAATGCTTTCAGTCCACGCAATGTAACGTTCATTTTTCAAACAAAGAGATTTAATAAAGGCCTTTGTTACCACGTAAGAGGAATTGTCTCTTGGCAAAAATCATTGTTTTAAAGGTCATCTTACTTTGGTATTAGTCCGAAACATTTTTGTTTTAAAGTAGAGATTAAAAAGTTTTAAAAAAACATAAAAAGTGGATAAACAGCTCAAATTTAATTTTAAAATGCACAAAAATTAAATCTAACACGGAGAAACCTGAATACTTGTCACCCCAACAGGTGAAAGTAGTAAAAATCATTTGTATTTCAGGTGTTTGTAAAATGGGCTCCTTTTGACGGGTAAAGTTGCGCTTTTCCACACTTTGACCTGGCAACACTGGTTTTCCTGAAACACTGACACTGCCTTTTAAAACGTGTTTATTTGTTCTGATAAAAAACATATTATTTGCGATTGTATGTGAGACCTTCACTAAATTGTGCTTTGTGTGGCCTTGAAGCATCCTAAAATATGTCCCCCACTCCCAAAGGGCCGTGGCATGATTTGCTGAAAGTTTATTTTTGAAAACTAAATGCATTTGGAAGAGTTGGAAAAACATTGTTCACATTCAAAGATATAATCTATCCGTCCGACTTGTTTCCAAAGAATGCAAAATTTACAGACAAAGGACTGCATCACAATGTTAAAGCTGACGTCATAATAGATATGGAATTACTTCTATGATACCGGATTCAGTCAAGCGAAACGCATCTAGTCTGTGTGATAGATTTCAATTTACCTACTTCACAAATTGCTATCCCTATCTTATCAAAACCTTTTTTTGGTAGATGTTTTGAAAATAATCGTGAATGAAGAATATTAAACCTTAGTGTAGACTGCAATTTTGGCAAAAAAAGTTTTGCAGTGAAGAGAGAACGAAGACTAACGATTAACGAAGTCATCGATTGTCAGCGTTTTCTGATAGGCATCCTTGGTGTTTTACGAGTTACAATCATGTTACAAACCGAAGTTGGTCCAGTCGGAAAAGAAAGGCTTCGTGCTCTTTACCAGCAACAATTAAACCAGGAATACTGTGATATTGTGGTAAAGGTTGGAAAACAAAAATTTCATGCACATTCCTGTATTTTGGCTGCAGCCTCCCCAAAGCTGCATAATTTAATACAAAAAGGCTCAAAACAGACAAGAGCCAAGTCTACCAACCCAGCAAAGGAAATATGTTTAAAAATGTTTACACCAACAAGTTTTCTTCATTTGATTCCCTACTTTTATCTTGGTGCAATTGAATACAGTGGCTTATCTATGGATGACTTGCAATCCATCATGAAAAGTGCTAAATGGTGCAATTTTGATGAGGTCAGTTATTGAATCAATACACATTTAAATTATTTTTGTTTTTTGTAACACCAGAATATGTTAATGCAAGAATTCCTTGTACTTTTGACAGATTGTTTCTGAATGCAACAACTTGATTGAAAAGGAAACTAACACGGAGTCTATTAAAGATACACCAAAACAAAGCAGTGCATCCGAAATTACTGAAATCCTGTTAAAATGTGAATTTTGCGAAAGAAAGTTCAAAATGTCGGACTTATCATTATTTACTGACCATGTTGCTTCACATAACAACAAAACGACTGCCAGTCCACAGAAAGAAATTCAACTACCAGACAAAGAGACAAGTAAAACACAGTCAACAGAGTCAAACAGTAAAACCTCACCTCAAAACAAATCAAAGGGGATCATTCATTCCATTCTTGAAAATGCAAGTTCCGATTTGCAAACTGTAGTCTTGCAATATTCACCTACACCGTCTGATCATGGGTGTGTATATTTGTTCAAAGTTTGGCCAAAAGCAACATATTTAATGTTTTATAATACTAAGGTAATACAGGTGTTTGGAATTAATAAGATAACATGAATTGGGAACATACAAATCTTCAAAGAGTGAATAGGTTTTGCTAGATTGACCTTCTTTTGACATACATTATAATAGTTGTAGTTTGATGGTTGTGCATAAACTGCAACCCTTTTAGGTCCGAATATTCCAATGAGGATGAAATGTCTCCTGATGACAGTTGCAGTGTTAGTGGTATTTCTATCGTGTGCGAGTTTGATGATGACAGTGTGGACGCAGATAAAATCTCTAGGCGCAAACCAAGAAAGTCAAAGCCCCAAAAACTACCACGCAAGAAAACAAAAAAAATAACCAACATGCAGGGCAAAACTTGGTCTTGTCTTCTATGTCCAGATGAGTTGTTTTATAGGAAGAGGGATCAGGTCCTTCATGTAAGGCAAAATCATGGAGTGATCAAGCGGTTTTCATGTGACCATTGTGGCAAAGATTTTACAGTAAGTGTCTATTTTATTAGGTACCTCGAAAACAAGTTTTTTGTTTTTCCCCCCACAAACTTTGCCTTTCCAAAAACATTCTAAACATACAACTCATTTAGGCTGCAAGTCTGCTTAAAGCACATCTTCGCACTCACAGTCAAGAAAGAACAGATGTCTGTGTTGAATGTGGAAAGTGTTTTGCTGATAAAAAGAATTTGAAAGACCATTTACGTAAACATACTGGAGAAAAACCTTACCTCTGCACAGAATGCGGAAAGTCATTTACATTCAGGTCAATGTTCAATTTGGATCTTTGATAGTTGTTGTACTGTTGTATAAATAATGTAGTACCACTGTTTATTTCACCGAACAACAAAACAATTTTTCCATGCAGGCAGTCATTATATCGGCACATGAAATTTCATGAAGGGGAGAAACCACACACTTGTGAAATATGTGGAAAAGCTTTTGTGCTAAAACATAACTTGAAAGAACACCTCGATCGACATGAAAAGCACAACACTATAACATGCAAGCAATGTCAAGTCACTTTGCCCACTAAGGAAGATGCTGTTGCTCACTTAAAGACTTGCAGAATGTACATGCCATAATGACTTCAACCCAGCCATTTCCCTTCATGCTTTTTAATTGCCGTTTTTAGTATGTATTAAACTACAAAAACTGCACTTTTGTTGTATCATTAGTTGATCCATAATTGGTTAGAAGTTCCTCAATAGAAGAGACTTAGTGCCTTATTCGTTTCGCTCATGCTGCATTTCCTACAACTTGATACATGAAGATATAAATGTTTAATTGGAACAATTTATTGCAAAGATACTGCTAGATTTTCATATGTAGGTAAGGGCAGTTTGACATTAAAAAAGTTTACAGCATTTCCTCTTTTTCTTCCACCTCTTTCAAATTCAGCACTTCAACTTTTCCTTTGCCACGAGTTTCTTTACTTACCACTTCATCAATTTGGCGATAACAGCCCGGATCCACTAAGCAAACCATTTCAAGTCCGGAGGAAAACTCTTCATTTTCTACGGTTTTAATTAAAGTCTTCAGTTTTTCTTTGGTCTTTTTTGAATCTTTGCCAGGAAGGAAAAACCTTAACCTCATTTCAGCACGATTAATGGGAATTTTTTCCTTTAACATTTTAATAACTTGCAATGCTTGCTGCTTTGCATTGCGGTTAGGGTTTACTGAGTAATGGATGTCCTCTTTCATGGTCCTTTCAATAACGGTTACCGTGTAGGGACGTTTTGTGTCTGGATTAACACATTTATCAGCGACAATGGTGGCAATATCACGAAACATGGATTCCAACTGGTCATTTCGTTCCTTCTCGGAAACTTGCAGTTCCCCCTTAGCTAAAATTGCCACACATACTTCAGTTTGGTTTTCCGTGCCAAATGCGCTCATCATATCCTGCTTTTTTGCCATTTGGCCTTTGGAAACATTTGTGAAAACGTTGTGCGTTTGCAAGACTTCGTCGATGTCTTTTTCGGTTTTGTTACGCCATGACATTACTTTGTTTTTGTAACATGCAATTTCAAAACGTTTACCTCCCTTTTTCATCCGCACAATTGCGACGTTCGTCAAACGAACTTGATTAGTTGGAGTAAATATCAATGCCATGTCCAGTTTTCACATTTCCAGAAACAAAACAGTCAATTCTAGCAATTGCACGCCTCGATGAAACAAAACAACGTGAGAGAATAAGTTTTTTCCTCGCCAGTACAGTTTTGTTTAGGTAAAGAATTTGGGAATCCCAAGTTTTAAATTACACAAAAATCAAGAAGCACAGCCAATATTGAAATAATCACTTCAAAGCAGTGAAATAAGACATTTTTTTGCTACGCGTGTCGGTTTATTCCGCATAATTTGCTGCGGACTGCTGAGATGATTAAATAGCTTTACAAAGTATCGTTGTTCTTGTTTTCGAATTTCGACAAAAAACTTTTTTATATCACAAGTAGTAAAATTAAGCAACGGTATTAGATACAAGTACACTTCGGTGGGCTTTAAACTTGTACCAACTTAGTAAAGATTAAGTTTCGGTACGTGACAGGACTGCGCTGCGCCGGATAAGAGGGAATTGTTGCACAACAAATAATGGTAAAAACCGGAACGACAGCTGCAGCAGTTGGAGACATTTTGGTGACAGCTAAAAAAGGGCATGTCGTGCTAATGTGATTGCGAATATACAAGCAATTTAGTCCAATTTTAATCTTGTTCAGGTTTTGTGTCTTAGTTTGAAACGGCAGGGAATATTATATTGGAGATGTATCAATATCAATGCCTGTTGTTTCAAACTCGATTTTTTTTTTTAGTCACAAGTAATTACATAATTGACTTATGCTGTGATTTGGTCTAGAAATTACAATGTCGACTCATACTGACAAAATGGAAATGAAAGTAAGTGACTAGTTAATAATTTCTGATATTGTTAGTGTATAGTTATAGTTAAACATGTGATTTGAATTTTACAGATACCATCAATGCCAATTGCAAACTTGTCAGGATATGCAAACATGACTCCTACATTTCTTCTGAAATTGGTCAATTTGTTACAAGAACCAGAGTTTAACAAATATGTGTCCTGGAGTGAGGATGGACAGTCATTCATAGTGCGAGATCAAGCTGGATTTTCAAAACATGTTCTCCCAAAGTATTTTAAGCACAACAAATTTGCAAGCTTTGTTAGACAACTAAACATGTATGGCTTTCGGAAAGTTACCACTATTCAACAAGGTAGCTTGGACCTTCAGCAGGAATCAATTGAGTTTCTACATCCATTCTTTAAAAGGGATGAAGAAGGACTACTACAGTACATCAAGCGAAAGGTTACACAAACTAACAAGACTGAAGAACTGACAACAGTGCTTGATGACATGCATGACATCAAAAGCACACAATCAAATATTTCTGTACAGCTTTCAGAGCTTAAACGCGAAAACGAGGACCTATGGAGAGAGGTTGTGGCTCTAAGACAAAAGCATGCACACCAGCAAAAGGTGGTAAACCGGCTGATCCAGTTTCTAGTCAGTCTGGTTAAGCACCATGGTGGAGTTGGTATGAAAAGACCTTTACAGTTAATGATAGAAGCTGGAAGCGCTGATGAAGCCCCATTCCCGAAATTGTCAAGAACTGAGGAGGTTAATGATAACGCACTGGAACAAAATATTGCTTCGAATGTTGGATCAACATCTGAAGGACCTCTTATTACAGAACTTTTGTCAAACAAGCCAACAGCCTCAAAATCAGCTGGAACAGTTGAAAACTTTATCACCACTGACCAAACATATTCCACTGGTGCTGCCAGCAAACAGGACATGCCAAATTATATATCCAGTCCTGCAGATGCTTTTAGTCCAGATGCAAATGTAAACAGTGAAAACATTGACCAATTGGATACAAATTTGTCTGATAACTTTCTACCCACCAGTTCTTTTGCAACTAGTGCAGAAGACACAGACTCTCACACCGTAGATGATTTGTTGAAAGGCATTGTAGGTCCGGATGACAACTTGCCATCCCAAGAATCACAAAACCTTTTATCGACGCCAAACTCAAATCAGCTTGCATTATCAACTACAAGCCCACCACAAAAAATCCATTCAAACATTGATTTAATTGAGAATAATCTACACAGCATTAAGCGCAGACTTTCCAACAATCAACAAGTGAAGCTGGACTATGATTTGATCCAGGAACTGTTTAACAACTCTGTTGATATAACACCTTCCCCAAATGTGTTTGAACCCTCAGTACCTGCTGAACCAAGTGGCAATGAGCTGGTTCAATATACAGGCAACGAGTTTCTTCCTGCTGGTAGTGCTACTAATGATGATGATATTACTGTTGAAAACCTGGATGATTTCCTTTCTCTTTTGGAGGAGTAAAGAGAGCGAGTATGAGACTTGTTTAAACAGACTTGTAGACTTAAAAACAGACTTGTTTTTTTGGATGTGTTCAGCAAGTTTCTGCACCAATTTGAGTTTGTTTCATTTTAAGTGCACAATTTATCTTTTACACTGATGTTGTTACATTTCCTTGTGCCATGATGGTCACAGTAATTGTGTGCAAAAGTAATTTTATATGTTAGTCGATTGGCAAGCGTGTTTGACCTAATGTACAGATTTCACCGTCCTAAACACGAAGTGAACTAACTTATGTATTTTCAAAGTAACAGAAATATAGACCAAAATCAAAATAAACGTGCAACAAACCCAAGGAGAATAATTACAGCTGATATACGTTCATGTATACTTCCCTAAACCGAACTTTATCGGCGTCACCACATATAAAATCGGCTTTGCCGTCGCCATTCATATCTGCGATGGTTGCAACGTCTTGGTTGACGCACGTGGGGATTTTACCACTCCACTCCAGCTGGTTTGGAAAGCGACCATCAATCAGCAGGGTGACTTCCACAGTCCTGCAATGGACGTTTTGGTGACACATTTGCTTTGTGTGTTAGTTTACGTCGTTTTGTGCTTGTTTTTGTACAGGTTGTTACTGTTCCATAAGTGCCGCTGCGGCTACAAATTACGGTTTCGTTAAACAAGAAGAAACTACTCGTTTCATTTCATGTGATGTTGGCTGTACACAACCTCGGTTCAAAATATGGCTGTTGCTGTTTTTTCTACTGTTTGTGCAGGTTTTTTGACTTACATATAACTGGCAAGTCAACGTAAAGGGCTAAATTTCAGTCTCATTGTTCAGGTCTGTAAAAACGCTACCCTTGCATTAAACTGCAATTTTGTGTGGTTGCTGTTTGACTATGTGACATATATTAAAAATAGCGTACTTACCCATCTTTTTTACGGCATATAAGATCGTCGTATCCGTCCCCATTTACATCACCAACCAACCTTTGGCCTGGTGAGTTGACCAAAACACAAAACTGGGTTTGACCTTCCCAATCCAATCGTTTAAAGTTTCCGTCGTAGGAAGCAAGGTACAGTCGTCTGGTAAAACGTGAAACAGGTCTTACGGCGTGTGTGTCACATGTTTGGCCTTTATACTAAAATTCATATTCAACTCATCAATCAGTGTTGTCACAAAAAGTGTGAACTTTACAATGTTTTCAATAGTAATCACTTAAATGGGACATATTTTATTCGTCTTGCAAACAAACACCAGGCACAAGGGACACATCAGCTTAAACATGCTACTTTTTGAATAAATTGTGTATGCTGGCTATTTTTGGTAATCTCGGGAGCAATTAATTTGCCACAGGGGACACTGAAATAAGGCTATGTACTGTATAACAGCGGGCAATACCTTTCAAATACAACAGTAGCTAGCTTATTACGCTTACACATAAAAAACGTGATGGACGCTGGGCCCCGGGATTTTTTTACATCGTACTGTAGTGTTTCAGGTTTCAATTGTATAGTACATAATTTATGCCTGTCGATAAGTATGTTTCAAAATTTGCACCCTCTAGCAATTTGTTTTGCCGGTTCCTGATGGCAACTTTCTCGTAAATTTGGTTAACGTCTGCCCACTTTGAGACACCGAGTTCGTATGTACGGTGTAATCTCAATTGGCACTTACATCCAACCGTCCGGGTAAACGCATATGATGTCATCTCTTCGATCGCCGTTGAATTTTCCACTTAAGATTTCTCCGTTCATACACAACCAGTTGCTAGGGTACTTGGTGTCTCCAAACATTCCCGTGCTTCGACCCGAAACTGTGAAATCAACGATCAATGTTGAGCATTGAGCACGAAATTCTGCTAGTTTGGTCCAGCCCTAACAGTTCGTTTTCAACATCTTATGTAAATAATTGATTTAGGGATTTTAGGCAAAAATAAGCAAGCTGTTGCTGCCTGATATATAATGTAGAAAATTTTTTTTATGATGGGTGGAAGGTCATTTCGACGTTGGTTGTTTATAATAAAACTGCTGGATGAGCAATATCTGTTTATCAATGTAAAAGTTGGTTGCAGGATCTGATGCAAAAATAGCATGGCTAAGTATTATTTACCAAGAGTTGGATGGTGTTTTATTGGAACTTTAGTTAAGGACAACAACAAAAATCTACAAGTGTCATCCAGCTTAACACGGAGTTTGTAAAATCTATTATCATGTGGTGTCGCCGGGTATTTTTAGGCTAAAAATAATTTTGATGTTAATGTTGCTTAAATTATTTAAGGCAAAATAACATTAGTCGAAGACGCGCTTTGTATGTACGATCAATTATTAATTATACTCCAATTCTATAAACGATCATCCTGAGATTCCTGACAGCTACTGTATGCAAGTGCAGTTATTAAATTACAGTGAAGTGGTGTTATATAAGTCAGTGGTGAAAGTAACCTTTTTTTCCAAAACGAAGTTCCACAAGAGTTGTAAGGCGATAACAAGTAGCCTTATACCGGATATATCACAAATCTATACATAAAATCCCTGCATCTTCTTATTCAAGTAAGTTCTATACAATATTTTGTCCCAGTAATGCTTTTTGTGTTACTTACAAGCGTTCAACTTGTTGTTTTTATACTTGTGACTTCAGGATAAATAGGATTGTTCTGGAAAGAAAATTACTCTCTTCACTGGTCATAGTTATACTGACCTTTGGCACGTCCACTTGGGTCATCTGCACATTTTATGTGGGTTTCATCATATTCCATACTATCGCCAGGACATCCAACAGAGTTTCGTCCCTTGCTGTTTACACATTTGCGGTATCGTATGCATTTCTTATTGTTTTCTTTCAGCATCCATGCTCCCCACGGCGACCATGTCACATTCACTGAGCGAGGGGTAAAGATGTGCAAATTGGACCACATGAAGCAATTTGAAACTTTGTTACTCGCAACCATAGGCGTCGATTTTTTAATTGTTTGCAAATTTTTTAGGGGTCAACCGCCAATTAAAAATATTTAGGCACCTAGTTAATGTTAGAAACGGCCCAAATAGTGGTTATATGTCATTCAAAGCATTTTAGTGCAGAGTTGCAAGCGGGCCCGAAATCTGAGCCCGAACCCGGCCCGAACCCGAAAGTATAAGCCCGAAGCCCGACCCGAACCCGAAACGTTTTTGAGAAGCCCGTTTAGGCCCGAAATTTTGATTGACAGGTCTATCCACGAAAGCCTTGCAACAAAGTATGAGAAAGAAAAAAAGAGAAAAGACAACAAACACAATGAACAATAGTAGACAATGGGGTAAACAATACGTTTTAGACCAGGGTGGGCATTCGATCAAAGCGAGAGAATTGTTACTAAAAAATGACGGAAACGGAACGTAAAGTCAGGCCCGTTTTGAGCCCGTTTTCTGACAAATACCTAAGCCCGAACCCGGCCCGAACCCGGCCCGAACCCGGCCCGAACCCGAACCCGGCCCGAAAAGCCCGGCCCGACTTGCAACTCTGTTTTAGTGATCACTTAAAAACTCAGTACCAAACAAATTCTATAATGTAGGCTAAATAGCATATAGCTTCTAGGCCAAGCACGGATCCCCTTGTTGTCGTCTGGCCCATATCCTAAAACCCAAACAATTCGCATAATTTAACACAAATCTTATTACATAAACTCACGTCCATATCCCTCGCATTGGTATCGGCGATTAATAAGAACTTTGTCAGTTTCTTGCAAACCCGTAAAGAAATCATCTGGATTTTCGCCCCTGATTTTGAGGCCGCTTTTTCCTGATATTGTTGCCACATCTTCTTTATTTGAAAAGGCGTTAAAGGCGAAATGCATGATCGATTTGGTGTTGTATTCAACCTCTAGGTCTAAAGCCTCTGCTGGACTCAGTTTGGTAAAAGCTCCTTCATAACCTGAGAATGATAGAAAACGGTCGATGGATATTAAAGCATAGTTGCTTGGTCACACTTCCCAGTAGACATTTAAACGCTTTTTGACCACAAAATAGCCTTAACGTTTAATATGACGTGTCAGCGGCACAAAACTTCAAGTAGGTATTTCTTGTTTTAAAAATGCGTTCGGTTAGTATCATCTTTTTATAGCTGCTTGGACCTGTACCTGTTTGGCAATGTTAAATGTAAATGTGCCATAGGAATTTTGTATTTAACAGGACTTGTGCCACATAGACTTTGGCAAACTAATTTGCAATTGATATTATTCAACAGGTGAAAAAACACCATTTAAAATAGTTTTTTCAAGCCTATTCGGTGGCAATTATGTCAATTTCGTTGTGAAAGCTTACCGGGTTGAATGTTGTTTTCGTGGATGGTGATGTAAGTGTCCCGATCTGGTCTGGTGTGCTCGTGGTGGAATCCCAACACATGCATTACAAGATGTTGGATAGCTGGTGCTCCCGTGCAAAGTTCCTCATTAATGTTGAGTACGTTTGTATCTGGGTTGCGGCCAAACGATGCGCTAAAATACAAACGTTAGGATTAGACGCTTCACAGCAGTGGTTCTCATCTAGCTTTAGGCAAACGTGATCCAACTGCAGGCACAATATTTTTGTTGGCCCGCGAAAGACCAACGTTTGATTGACAACAATAAATTTTGTTTTCAATGTTTTAAAATGTGAGGATGAAATGATACGAAATACTGCAAAATCTCCTATTGCGACCCATGACAAGGCATTTTATGTGTAGTAAAGGGTTCAGTGCTAGTATATACTAGATGTCTTTACTTCCACTATGTTCAATTGAAAACTTGAAACAGTAATGTGTCGCGAACTAAGAACCGAGCATCGTCATATGGTATTCGGTGGTACTGGGTATCGACGTTTGACAAATCTGCTGAACATAACATAACGATGGACAACGTTTAAGCAACGACTAGACAACCGTTAATAATTTCTTGTCACAACTAGCTTTTGCATTGGTCAGAATCGGTAACATTTTGACATAACCCGTTCTTAGTCATTTTGCATCCAGAGCACAAAGAAGTAGCTTTTGTACTTGTTTTTTCTGACCACACGTTTTTACATAAGCTAATGTTAAGATAGCCTTAAAATATACGAATCCCGAGAGTTATCAACCGACCTGCATTTTGATGCGTTCTGTATGAGAATATGCTGCTCCTCGAACGTAACATCCACAAAGTCTAGGCAAGTTTCACGTGAAAACTCTGCCAATGCGCTTCGTACAAGTAGTTTAGAATCGTTGCCTGTCAAATAACAACGCGTTAGTGGATTTGTCATGCAAAGTTTACAGTTTTTTTACCAAATGTTGTAGCGAAGCGGATGGGAATTCTGTGTCTCATTCCAATCTTGTTTTGATCCCAAATCTTATGAACTTCGAGCGTCTCAAGAACTTCAATGGAGTCTGATGTTCCATCAAACATCTATAAATATAAAGACAAGTAGCAGAAGTGCTGTAGGCTGTAATTGGGTTGAAACAGTGCAGAAAAGCGTTTTCTTGTCCCAAACCAGTGTTTCCCAAAGTAAAGTGCGTGATACAAACGGGACTAGGATATTTTTTTTCGGGAGGACTAGCTCTCAACCATTGTTGTGATTTGCCCATCTCGTTTTTCTCTTATATAGGTAGTGGGAATTTTAGACTTTTTGAGCGGAAACGAAGCCAAATTCTTTTTTTTTAAATAACGTTTTTATATTACTAGATGAGGGACAAGAAGGATTTATTAAGTAATTATTTAGAGCATGGACAGAGAAAATAGGTAAACTCTGCGTTAAACTATATGTAAAACACAAAACTTTACAAAAACGACTGACTATCATCCAACCTTAAGGACAGTTTCAACTTCGTCGGATTGGAACTGAACATCTCCCTGGAAAGCTCCAGTTTCCTTGCATGTGCAATCTACAGGACATTCTTTATCATCTGTGCGAAATCCAAGCGGACACTGGTTCGAACACTTTCCGACCTTGAACTTGCAGTGACGAACTTGAGAATAAATTTTGGAATTAGAGGTCTGTGCCGTTTGCTGCGACAAGCCCTTGTAGTTTAGAAAAGGTTTTCGGAGCATGTTTTGTCTGCATGGTATGGATTTGAATTTGCGTGCGAGTAACGGGGTGCAAATACTGATATAAAATACTGGTGCATACTTAAAAACAGGAAAACTAACTGGGCTGACTTCCCTGACTTCGGCGGCAGTGTTTCACAAAATATGTTTCCTTTTTTGTCAATTGGGAAAGGGTTAGAGCAGTGGTTCCCAAACATTTTTCTTTTAAGGCGCATTTTAGAAAAAACAAAAATTATTTGGCGCACTTCGAACATTTGAATAAAAATATATTTGAATTTTTTTATTTCAGTTTAAAATGGCACAGTAAATTAGCTGACAAAGGCACTAACTATGAGGTCATAAAGCCGATGTACAGGTCACTCTCATATTTAAATAGCCTAGTTGAACATCTCAGAGACGTGGAGCATGTTGGCCTAGTAGTCTAAACATAGTTTGGGAACCACTGGGTTAGAGTCAGGGTCAGAGTTTGGGTTAGGTTTGAATGACTTCATCATTCTGTGTCCGTAATGTTTTTACATTTAAAATACCCAGCTAAGTAGCTAGTTTTTGGCGTAAACCTCGACATATAAGGTCTCGTCAGTGGAGCTGGTGACGAGAGATGGGCAGTTTTGACCATTTCAGCGATCCAACGGCACTTTACACTAGCCAATACGGATGATCTCTCGTAACCAGTTGCACTGATGAAACCGTTTAGGTCGAAACAGTGTGCACTGGCTGCAGTATAGAATGTATCGTTGTGGTAAATTGAAGGATATACATACGCCCACAGAAATTGACTGCGACTGGGTCAGGTGCGACCTCCAACGGTACCCCTGTTCGAGCTGATTCGCTGATGTTTTTGCAAACTCCTCCAGGTGATGGTTGGTCTGTTTTAATATAATTGACAATGTTGAAACAAAAAAAGCAACCTATATGTTTGTGCTTTGAAAAAAAAAACGCCTAAAACAAACACACGTTTACCAAAATGTTCATATTTAGCCGATACGGCCTTTGTTCTATCGCCAGCTGCACTGATGAGACCTAATAGATCGAAACAGTGTTCAGCTTACTTGTTTTCATTTGGTTTGATACAATACCAAAACGCAGTGCACATGTGCAACAAAAAATGGCATGTACCAAACGTCAGGGAAAATGTTCTCAGCCTCTGGACTTTTAAAGCACTTTTTAATGTATAGTTTTTTGCGAAACATGGAAAAACAACTACTTTCTAAAATTAGACATGGACTGAAATAAACACCAACCTATCACACATAAATGTGCATTGTTACGCAATTACGAAAGAACAATGCGTGCACGACTTTCAAATGTAGCCTATACATTTTTAAATGCCTAAAGTTTTTATTTCTAAAAAAATGTACAGCCTATAAACTCACTTGCAATGGCTACTCCAATCAAAACACAACCAATTATTATGAGGCTTGCTCCGAACAGAAAGATTAGGACCTTTGTAGGTGGAACTCGTACAGAAGGAAATTTTATGGATTGAACTGAGATAAAAAAGTAGTATTTTATAATAATTTGTAGCTCAATTAAGGAAACAAGACGTACTTATACGCAACTGTGAAACTCTAATCCAAATTGAGCACAGTTTTCACATGAAAACAAACTAACCTTTGTTAGGTACAGAAGTACCAGAAGGTTTAGCTTCTTCTATTTCTGGAACTGGAATTGAAGTAGAAGGTTTAACTTCTTCTATTTCCGGAACTGGAATTGAAGTATCCATCTTTCTATTTGTACAAAACTGTATACGTAAAGTTTGTTATACTTGGGTTCTAAAACCATACATCAAGGTCTTGGACTCAAACCAAATCACAACTAAGCGCCACCAACAACAATACTTTTACAGACACGACAATTTCACATTCTTATAGTTATAACGTTAAAGTCTATTATTGCAATCTTTTGAAACTTAGGACAACATTGCATGGAAAAATACTAAGAAAACTGTTGCAATCATTTAATTACTTTTTTAGGGTACATAGAATATGATATGATTGATAGACATTAGAAAAATTAAAACTCAACCCTCGTGTCGGCTTAAATTATTTTCGTTTCCCAACGATTGATCATGTGTTTATGTGAATGGGATTGTGTCGGTAGGCCAAGGTAATGAAACCATCAAGCAAATCTTGCATTGCGTAAATCAGACGCCTTGTTCTGACTGCACAAGTGTACGGTGGAGTGCTTGCCAACTAAGGTAGGCCTACCATATTTCCATCCCCCAAAAGGAGGACATATTGTCATAAAAAACATGAAAAATGGTTCAAGGCTCGCCCCAAAATAAAAGCCTCAAAAATTAGACGTTATAGAATAGTTTGGATAAAGTTTAACGTTTATCAGATAAAATAAGCTTGTATTTTCAAAAAATGTAAAATCTATCTGTATTAAAATAAGCTGAAGATGTATATATCTGGCTGTTTTCAAAGGCATACTTGTCACATATGTATTTGGTAAATCAGAAATTGTTGATAAAAGAGGACATTTGGGCACTTTTTCTTGTCCTCGGAGAACAAATTGTTTTTTGTTAAAAAGGAGGACATGTCCTCCAAAAAGAGGACGTATGGTAGGCCTAAACTAAGGCAAGTTGTTTACGACTGCGAAACAAATGTTATATTCAGTAATTTTGAAACAAAAACAGACAGACGCTTTGCGGTCGTCATAGCGAAAAGGTTGTGCACCCCTGGCCTAAACTAACAATGTGCTTTTTTGACTTTTAGGTTGTCTACCGGTATAGGCAAAAAAAGTCGGGTTTAAAGCCATGTTTGTTTGTGTTTGTTTAAGCAGGGCTAATATTAATGACACAACGGAACCATGGGCGTCCGCAGGAAAAAATACAGGGGAGGGCAATACTATCGTCACATCGCCGTTCGATAAACGGTATTTCAGAACAAAAATCATCTGACAGTGATACTCATTCTTGCCAATCCCAATGTAGCACAGTAGTGCAATAAACACAATATTAACTATCACTGAAGTATGGGGCACACGACGTTGTCGCCAAATTATTAAAGTTTTTTGTAGCTTGTAGGTCGAAGTGTTTTAGATTGTCATAACAAGTATATAATATAGCTTGGGCCTACTTGCAGTTATGTTGCACATTTTTAATTTTGTTTTTGACTGACAAACAGTATAGCCTATTATCGCTGTTTTTCGGTTGCTGAATTATAACCACAAAACCTTTATCGCCACGAGCCTGTCAACATCGCCGATGATGACCATCTATTCTACTGTGTCGTTTTTTTAACTCTTATAACAAACGAACGATGCATTTCGTTCGTTTTGAATTGTGTATATTTATAGACTGCCAACAATAGATGTTTCCCCATAGCCTACGCTTCAGTGAGATTGTCGATGCGCAGAAGAATATTGCTATTGGCTGCTGGCGTCAGCTGATGTCCCCGTAACCTGCAGGAAGTCACAAAGCAATTCAGTTTCAGTTCCCATTTTGCCTTTCCTGAAGTCTAGACTCGTGTTTAAAGGGTAGGTGTCAGATTGTTAAAAGGTATTTAGCATTTTAGTGTTATATTTTCCCGGTAGCATATAATACAAATTATAATACATGAGGTCAAAATTACAACCTATTTGTACTTTAAATTGTTTGTTGCATAAGTTTGTTGTTGTTTAAAAGTTGTAAAAAGTGGTAATGCATATCTGTACGATCCTTGTCCACTGTTGGTTGTGACAATACAGGTGTACAATTGAGTTTTCATGTGTAGAACTGTAGTCTAACTGAAGTTGCACCGCTATTGCTGCTTGACGATGGCAGCAGTAATAGTCAGAGCTTTATCATGGTTTATGTGTAAATTGAAAATTAGCATTTTACGTATGCTTTTAAATACATAACGTAGAGTGATTCGAACGATTACTTCCTGGGACCCTGTTCGCTAGAAAAGCTACATGCATTTTGTAACAAAAACCATACAATATGGTCTCTTTTTTAGACTACCATGGAAGGTTGCAAAGGTGAACATGACACTGAAGCTCTAGGTGCTGTTGCATCTGACCCTAGCCTAATGTCAGAACATGGTGATGTTGAACCCATCTCTAGTTCAGCCAGAGTGGGTGAAGGTCTGTCTTCTAACAGTTTTACCCTACGACGGGAAAATGATGAAGGGAATCAACGCAATTTGTCCCAGGAACAGCTTGATGTTGCGCCACAGGCTAGTTTAACCCGTGATCCAGCAGAAGATGATGTCCATCCGAACAGTCCAGCATATGGTCTGGATGATAATCCTCCAGCCAGTTCCGCCCATAACTTGGTTGACGATGTCCCTTTAACTAGTTCAACACATGATGTTGTCGCTCCAACCAGTTCATCCCATGGTTCGACGTATGTTCCCCAGCCCAATACAAGTCCTGGTGGTATGGGTGGTTTGGCAACCCAAAGCGGTTTACCCGATGGATCAACAGTTTCAAATGCCGAAATTTATAACATGGTAAGAAAACATACGCTTGTAGTTTCCAGGAGGCAGTAAAGAAATTCGATGTTATGTTTCAGGAAGGCGAATCACGATTTGGGGACACAAACGTTCATACAACTGGGCCAGTGTTTAACGCGCCAATATACATAACATTTGAGCAACATACAACGGTGCAGCAAACACCAGAACAACCTCATTGCTCATCGACATCGGTTGTTTTCTCTCCGTGTCTTGAGGAAACCTCGCCTAAATTACCAGCGTCGGTGGCAGCAACAACATTGCCCCCCGCTACTAGGAGTTCTTCTTCCTATGTTCCAACACAGGTCCATACTGAGCCAAAGAACTTCGGTACTACCCATGGCACACAGCAAAATGTGACGACTTCTCAAAGTACACTACCGCAGACGGCAATATCTGTCAAAACTACACCAAACGACAAATGTAAGTTTCTTGTGGTTATAGGAATATGAGAGTCAATAGTATAGTAACTAGTTGTTGCTGGAGTTTGGAAATATTCTGAAAAGCTTGGGTTATATTTTGGTTTTCGAAATTACTGTGTAGGCCTATTCGATTTATTTTTTTTAATTTGGCCTATAGGCCTATTCGATTTAAATTTTGTTGAATGTTTTTTTTCCACGTGCAATGGGGTAAATTTATTGGTCTGCTTTGCTTACAGGCAGTCAACTTAAGGTGTTACTCAAGGAGAAGGTTAGAACTAACGCCAATGAAGAATCGACTTTGGCAGAGTTTCTACCCCAACCAATTCCACCTGTTCACCTATCCAAAGTAAGCAAGCCACAACAGGTTGAAGATGAGTTCCAAATGCAAGGACATTACCACCGCAGAGAAGATCTTGACAAAATGTACAAACGACCAGATAGTGACATCACATCGGAAGAAATGTTTCCTTCGGCCAGAAGTAGAGCAATTCATGAGGCAAATCGAAAGTTTGGCACCAATGAGACGAGAGCCAAACAACATTATGTCGAGAAACATGGAAACGTAATAGCCGTTGTCGGACAGGCTGGCATAGGGAAGACAACTTCTGCAAAACAGTGGGCCTTACAAGCACTAGATCGTCAGCTTTTTGGAAGTGTATCTTTTATTTTTTACATTCCTGTCAGACTTCTTAACTTTATCGCTAAGATGACTTTTCTCCAGTTTCTCGTCTCTACTATGTTGCCCGAGTGGTCATGTACTTCAGACGAGGCAAAACACATTCTTAGTGTGATATTGGATGATCCATGTGTTTTGCTTATTTTTGATGGTTTGGATGAAGCCAATTTCCTGTCCTTTGGCGGAGTGGTTTCTCCACCTTTGGTTTTGTTTGAGTCCAAAGCAGAAAACTATTTAAAGCATTTAGCGGGTGGTAACCTGCTCCCCCGAGCTCGAAAAATCTTTACATCACGACCAGCTCAACTGTACAAGCTTCATCCGGCATTTCGCCCCAAGTTTATCGTTGAGATACTTGGATTAACTCCACTGTCACAAGAAGTACTTGGGCAAAAAATGTGTGGCTCCAAATACGATGAGATCAAAAGAAAACTTACTCAAAACAGTAACGTGTTTGCATACTGCTATGTCCCTGTCAATTATATTTTAACTCTCAACTACTTGATGAATTACAATGGAGATATTGAATTTGTTTCCCTTACTCGAGTTCTTTCTTTCACGTGTGGGCAATATGCCGTAACGGACCATCTGAAGGGGCAGGAATGTGAATTCGATAAATTGTCAAAACTGGCCTGGGTTGGGTTTCTAAATAGAACAGTGGTTTTTTATTTTAAAGACTTCAAAAATGCTCAAATCAATGACTCCACAGCTGACGCATTTTTGAAAGTATCAGTGGTCAGGAAAGTTAATCTTAAGCTGACAATTTTGGATGGCCACAAACTGCGCTATTTCTCTCATCTCATATGGCAAGAATTTTTTGCTGCCGTCTACCTGATGATGATCATGCCTTTGGATGAGTTCAAACTACACTACACGAAGCTCGCAGAAGACAGATGGGAAGTTGTTGCCAAATTTGCGTTTGGAATTTGCGATAGTTTGGTTTTCCGAGAGCTTTATTTTCTTATCCCTAATTGTTCACGTAAAGTCTGGAACGCCAAAAAGCTGCTCTTGGGAGAGTTTGTTGGAAAGCCGATGAGAAACGAAAGTAAAGTCGAAATTAAACGACTCTGCAGCTGGGCTTACGAATCAAACGACAGAAAATTAGCTGCATCTGTTTGTTCTACACTTCCAACGGAACTCGACCTCAGTTCTTCGCTTCTTCCTATCGATGTGACAAACCTTTCTTTTGTTCTTGAAACGGAAAACCTTACAATGGTAAGCAAGTTTTCTGATTGTTAGACCTACCTATCACTGTCCCAATCCCGGTAAAAATATTCTCTTGTGGACGCATAGGCCTAATTATAGGCTACGTACATATATAGGCTATACCGCATCCGTTACACAGGCCATTGTGAGTTAAAAACATTGTTGACTAAAATGCTTTTAGCTCAAGAAACTTGATCTTTCTTGGAACAACATTGGAAGCCCTGGTGCAACGACAATCGCCAATGGCATTCACAACTTATCTGAACTGGAACTTCATCATTGTGATGTTTGCAGTTGGGGAGTTGAACAAATCTCTAGCAAAACACAAGCTCTGCTAAATCCAGTAGGCATGGACTTGTTTTGTTTTTGTACTATTTTAATTTAAAATACGTGTTTGTTAGCTTAAGAAACTGGACCTTTCTGGCAACAAAATCGGAGATGTGGGAGCCACTTTGCTGGCTCTGTGCATTTACAACATTGAGGTGTTGTTAATTTACGATTGCGACATCGGATTCAGCGGACAGGAAAAAATTACAGACAAAATATTATTTTTGCGGAAACCAGTAAGTGCACTATGGGTAGATTTCAAATTATAAACGCAACTTTGTCTAAATTTTTCACCAATCCTGAAAAATGCCTAAACAGTCTCCCAAAATTTTGCTTTAATTTTAGATCACCCGATTCGACATTTCCTTCAACAATGTTGGGGATTTGGGATGCAGTTTACTGGGTGGTTGCATTGCCAACATCAAGGAATTGGTGCTGAAAACCTGCCAAATCAGAGCGAATGGGATGGACTGGCTTTCAAGGGGAGTACAACTTCTTGGGACACCAGTATGTTTTGTTGCAAGCCTATTTATTAGCTATTTTTTGAGCTACTCCATATAATATAATAACTATACATTAATTTAAAGTTTCTCACACAAAAGTGCTAAATCGTTTCGGTAAAATTGGCTAATCTATTAAAACGATTATTTTTTATTTCATCACAGATAAAAGGATAAGTATTAAAAGCACCACCTTATAGATTTTTGTTTTAGCTGATGCATCTTGAGCTTTCCGGCAACAAAATAGGAGACTTGGGCGCGACATTTCTTGCAAGCTGCGTTCATAACATCCGGGTGCTCATTTTATACGACTGTGAGATCGGCAGCGATGGAATGGAAAAACTCAGTGAAAAAATAAAAGTGTTACACAAATCAGTAAGACAGTTTTGCATTTGTAGTTTGCCATTGCACTTAGAATTAAAACGGATATTTTTTTCTTACATGTAGATGAAGGAATTCGACATTTCGATGAACCAGATTGGGGACAAGGGTGCGATATCATTGGCGCATTGCGTTAACAACATCGAAGCATTAATGTTGTGTGACTGCGGAATCACGTGTGAGGGCGTGGAGGAACTTGCCCGAATGATCCGAGCCCTTCAAACTCCTGTAAGATCACAATCTTACTTTACTGTATTAGAATGATGACATAAAAAGCCTGTCCAGTCCAGTTTAAAAAAGCCCGCTGTACTCATTACTTTACATGCTTTCCAAATGTGTAAATCATTCAAACTTCTACCATGGGTTTGAGTCCCACTGCAGGCTAAATTTTTCTAGCATGTGCCTTGTCATATTGGATTGCTTGGTAGACCGTCTTGATTCAGTATAACGCATGCCGTGATTGCTGGTCTGCATGAGCGCTTCAGGGCTTTAAAACATATTGCTTAGAGGTAAATTTTGTTTAAATGTGATTCAGATGAAAAAATGTGCTCTTTGCTGGAACACCCTGTCAGACGAAAATGCAGAGTCGATAGTCGCATGTTCGCAAAATATCGCGGAACTGGATATCAGTGACTGCGGCTTCACCGAGGCTGGAAAGAAATTCATTCAAGCCAATACTCAAGGAAACATTATTACATGATACTTCACGTTGCGCCACAAAGTATGGCAGGCACGGTATTGACTCGAGGTGATCATTTGCTACCTACCAACGATTTCATAGATGTTAATCGTGTAGCCTGATATACGTAGCTGAAAATATTGCGTTTTTTTTCCGGTGCTACAATAAAACAAATTGCCTTTCAAAATGTCTTTTTCATATAATAGCAACCCTTAAACCATAAGTAGGCTACCATGTGTGCCTGATTAACTACTAGGCGTTACATTATTATTACGAACTTAAGTTTGAATTCTTGTTCGAAAGCTGTTTATTATTCTCAGCATGTTGAACGACAAGATTTGTGCTGGTGAAATTTTTTTTGATTTTGTTATACTTAACTTACTTATATTCTACATTAACATTGGCAAGCAAACTTCATATATTTCTGGGTTTATTACGAGACTGTAGCCATTGGGCAAGAAACAATTCAAGCTCGTGATCGGACAACACATGGGTCAAAAATTTGTCATGCCAAATATAGCAAGAATTCTTTTCATTACCTTTTTCCAAACCGAAAAAAATGTGGCCTCAAACAAAACACGATAGCTCAGCACAGGCTAAAGAGCCTACAACACGTTGATTGGAACTTAAAAGCAAACAAAAAAAATCTTTTAAGCGAGTTCATTCATCCACCAATCTGTGATTTGAAAAGCGCGGGTAAAACGAGATGTAAAATGCCGATAACGGTGATAAAAGCGGCGAAAACTAAATTAAAACACGATATACTGTACTATAAGATCGGCATATATGCGCAGCGTCGAGCTTACAAAAGCACTCAGAATCAGTTCACGTTACACGCAGTAAAAGTCCGCAGTCGTGGCGACAAACAAACAAAAATGCAAATCGTTGTGACATTTACCCCGCGCATTAAAGTACACATGCGCTTTGCGATATAACAGCGATATATATATATAATATATGTAGGTTTCAGCGGGCGGCATTTAAATGTACAGAGGGATCAGGACAAAGCAAAAAGTAGCAAGCGCCTTTCACTTTGTTTGATTGTGTGCTGCGCATTTATTGCGAAATCGTAATAGACGCTAAAAAGGGAAAACGAAAGGGCCGAAAAAAATCAAGTGAACTTACGAGCGCAAAACCGAAATACTGGACACTGCATTAGTATGGGCCGGCGTATGTTGCAAGTCGGCTCACATACACACCTGTGGCACCAACACCTTGTAATTTGCACAGTTTGTCTTGTAAAATTTACATGGGATTAGCTTTTCTTAGTTTGTTGATTTTTAGTCTTAGATTTTAAGCAGGACGCCAATGTAACAGTCCTAGATTATTGCAACATATTAATTGTCATAGCCGGAGAAAATATAAAATTTACACTGCACGATGTTCGGCGTTCTGTTTTCCAATATAACGACCAGTTTTATCGTTAATTCTTGAGTGACACGATTAAGTTGTGCGCAGGCAAGCGGTCATGGAGATTCGAAACGGTAATAGGCAAATCGCATTTGAAATTTCTGTACAGGAAACAAATTTTGAAGGCTTGGGCAATGCTGCTTAGTGGATGGCAAGCGGACGTTCTGCGTGAACGCTTATGGCAAGTCTCACGGTGTGTGTCTGTGTGGTTCGCATATGGTGACGTCATCAACAGTTTAGGTTGGGGGTGATCTACAATTAGGGGGGTTTGCAGGTCGGAAGCTGCTGTGTGCACGAAAAGGGACAAAGAAAAGTTTTGCAACGCGTTTTTGACAGGAATAAAATGCACGATTGGTTCAAAAAGAAATCAAAACGCAAAATTTGATCTCATGAAGGTCACGAAGTCACGTGTTCGCTAGTATTACGTGACAGACAAATGCACATAAACGTACTGCAGTCGGGAGGCGTCTTGTTTATAATACTCGGCTCGGCGGCAGGCACCGACATAAGTGCGCGGCTGTTTGGAGGCTACGACGATCACGTGACATGATCACGTGCAAAAGTGGCTCGACGATAGCTCGCCGCGTTGAAACACTTGACGCTGGTGAAAATACTGAGAGTGTGTGGTAACTGCAGTAGATCGCAATTTCGGCAGCACATTTTATGATAGCGTCGTAGCTCATGTTGAAAAATTCGCACGTGCAGCAGAATTTATTCACTCCCAGATGATGAAGCTTGTGAGCACGGAACTCTGAAAAGACAGAGAATACATGACAGATTTTCACATTTTTTTACATTTAAATTTCAAATGCAGTCTCATTTAAAATCTACCAAAAGCAGCAGGACCAGTTTTTTCACTGTCGGTCTAGAAACAAAAATGTTTCAATTTTTTACTGAACGATTTATCACGACTCATTTATTTGTTTGCTTTAAATTCTTAATTAACCAGATTTCATTTCCCCTGCTTCCAACTAAAACACAGTTTTTACCTCGAACTTGCGTCCTTCATTAGTTTACTTAGGATTCCGTTTAATCTTTTCTTCTTTTCGTTCCGGTTGTTGCCGGAGTCGGACTCTCCACCTTCATCTACTCCCATCTCCATGTCGACCTGTTGCGTGGCAACGTCAGTTGAATCGCCACAATCTTGGTCGTCATCTTCATCACTTGAACATTGCACATTCATCTCTTCAGTACCACTACTTTCATCTGCGCACAATTGCATGTAACGGTTTGTGCGTAATTCCAAAAAACTTGAATCGCGAGAAATCGGCCAAGTTTTTGCAGTTCAATCTCATGGTTTAGGTTTGAGTAACACAGTATATGTTGTTTTGCGTCGAATTTATATGGGTTGGGATAAAATAAAATTCATACATGTAAGATGTAACAACAGATTCTGAGTGTGTTGGTTTTAAAATTTGTCCGAATTTGATCGTTGAATGAAACTCGCTATTTATAAGTGTTTATAACGATTATGTCGTCGTTGGATATTGGTCTCTTATGTCAAGCAATTTCAGCAGAATTTGGTCGACCACTGAGGATTGCTTTTCATTTCAACGCTTGGACAAATCATAAAAAAGGCGACGCTCGGTTTGAGGTACTCTGGTATTAGGTTCAACTTCTACTTACCGCTGTCAGACTTCGTTCCATGCTGAGTCGCCTTCAGCCACTGTGTACGCCGCGCTTGTGTTTTTCTGTGCTGCTCAGGGACCTGCGGCCAGAATAAAATGTCAATTTGTTGTTCATGTCCATCAAACAGCGTTTTAATGTAAACTCCGAGTCAGGGGCGACCAGCTAAGGTATATTTACTCACTATGAGCGAATACCATTCACCAGTACAACAAAAAGCTACAAAACGGAAAGGGCCGAGAACCCACAGTATGTGCGGCATTGCTTATCCATTAACCTATAACAGTACATGCAGACTGCTCTTTCTGTCTATATGGGTGCAAATTACCGGTTGTCTTTATCATAGCCGCAGCGGAAGGACGTTTACCTGATAGTCCCGGGCTGCTGTGAGTTTGTCTGGGTACATGTCGAATACGTGGGGTTTCGTGTAGACGGGATACCGGGTTTTCACCACTTTGTCGACTACACGCAGAGACAAGTTGCACTTGTTTTCCAAAACGTAAATGTCCGACTCTTTAACTCCTGAAATCGCACCAAATATTTTGACAAAAATCCAAATTGAGATGTAATTCAATTAGAAAAAGCAACAATAAGCTTGAGTAGCTGATATTATGTCATTAGCTTGTAACACATTTAAAGCTGAACTTTGTTTCCAAAGGAATC
Organism: Phallusia mammillata; assembly: GCF_965637545.1. Taxonomy (NCBI): domain Eukaryota; kingdom Metazoa; phylum Chordata; class Ascidiacea; order Phlebobranchia; family Ascidiidae; genus Phallusia; species Phallusia mammillata. Next base: position 13,006,366 of record NC_137253.1, read on the forward strand.
GAATAGGCACGAAAGTGAAACGAAACTGCAGGTGCAGAAAGTTTTTAGTGGATTGTTAAAGCTGTTTTTCTTTCTCTCTTAGCCAAGGATGTAGGCATGACCTTGGGTAACCTACCCCAGTGTTCGACCCAAAGTAACCTGCGCTCGCGCCACTCACCTTTGGGTTTTCCCAGACAGTAAGTCTCGACGTCCATGACGCAGCAGATACTCACTACCGCCTCAAGCGGCACTATTTCGTGGAATGGAGAAGCAATTAGTTCGTTGCTGTAAAAACGTCTGTCATCGCTATGCCTGACGTCATGAGGCCGCAGAAAATGGTGACCGTAGGCGAACTTGTCCCCGCTACAAATATGGGAAAGTACGTTTCAATACCAATGAACCACAGCGAAGATAATTTTGCTGAGTCATACTGTACGCAGATTTAAAGCGAGTTGGCGTTGTTTTGTGATGACTGTTGAAAAACATGTGGTCGCCATTTTTTTCGCGGAATTCAGTCGCCATTTTAAAACTTAGTGAAAACAAAAATTACTTTGCTTTTGAGTCTACAACAAACTTTAAAAGATTCAAAGACAGGTAAAATGGATTTTTGAACTGTTTCGCCAATGGCGCTCGGCAGGTTTTTTTTTTAAGGTTTGGTTCGGGTGACCGCTAAGTAGTTTTAAGAGACCGCAAGTGTTTCATTTAAATACCAAAAAATAGCCATATTTGCTTATTTGGGAAACCGCTGGAGAAATTTGGGGGACCGTTTCGAACACCTTAAAAAAACACTGGCGCTCGGTAAGGTACAATTCGTGCAACGCAAAAGTACGCGAACAAACAAACACAATTGCACTGCGCAATATTTTCTTTGGTAAACTTACTTGTCATCGGTCCACAGTTTTTTAATGCGAAGAAAATCCATCCTGTCAGGTGTGGAATGTGATTGGAGGCGGTATGACGTACGTACAGGGGGATTACTTGAAGATCGCTGACGTAAGCAATGGTCGTGAATTACTCGAACACAATCACCTAAAGATAAACACAAGGCGTTAACGAAACTGAATGCTGTAGACTTAACTGCTGTACAAGATAAAAATATAGTAAAAAGTGGAGCTAAGTTAAGGATGGAATTCATGATTTAGAACAGTTACTGGTATATAATGGACCAATGCCACCAACCTAAATCTACCTGAGTTGTTGTTTTTAACCTAGGACAAAAACGCAAAATATTAAATCTAAATAGGTTTTGGGTCCAGAGTTTTGGCGTGAAACGTTTAAATTGACAAGGCTGGTATAACGTAAGATTGTAATTTATTTTTAAGGTGCAAAAATCTCGTTACCCTTGTTCTATACCTTGCTTCACGACCATATTGTCTTTGGTCAGGGTCAAGTAGTAAGTATGCCCTGGCGGGGCGTTAGGGGGCTGCGGAACTACCTCGACCTCAACGGGGACGTCCCTTTCGTCACACTCCTCACACAGGTACGCCCGCTCGTCGTTGTAATCGTCAGGCAGAACTCCCATACAATCGCAATGCTGCCACACCTATATTGATTTAAAAGGAGACGTTTGCACAGATTACACTCATTGCAGTATAGTGCCTGTATTGAGCTATGATTTAAAACTTACCAAACTTACAAAGTCCTGTTTATAAGGACATCTAGCGGTAGCGTAATTAAATAATCAAAATAACAACTTTAGTAATAGATCAAAACCATCAACAGCATGGCTTAACCTGACGATCACTGTTTGCCTTTTTAACTAGAGTAGAGTAAAACCCATGAACGATAAAATCCTTGGAAAAACAGAATCAGTCGGTTTAATAAAGGAATATATATTTCGCCTGTGTGGCATCATCAGTTCCTGTAATCGAAATACAAATCGATAAAAATGAGTGCTAAAACAAACACGCTAAAATGAATAAAATAAAATAAAAGCAGTAAAACAGTATAACAAAGAAACACAGGGGATGCTAGTACTAATTGCCAAAGCTAACTGAACCAACCTCAAACTAAAACAAAACAAAACAAGCACAACTGTGGGCACCGGACCGAGCGAGAAAAAATAAAGATAAGACGCAAAAGGTAGAACAGGTACGCGCATGCAGAGAGATAACACCAGCGGTGAGTGCCGAGGGAGTTTTTACCGTACTCGAGGCAGGACCATTTCTTGAATATTTATTTTGGCGTCTAATATCCTTTGCCATTTGGCCTCGCACATGTCTAAATTTTCTTTTTTAGGGCTTTCCACAAAGGTAATGCAATAACAAGTTGCGATGTCGGGTTTCCTTTTCAAAATATTAATGTGTTTGCTTGCGTAATGTCGCAGTAATGCTGCTTTGTCATTCTTTTCTGTGTAATTAAATGTTTTCCAAGTCGCTCTGTGTCCGCGCCATCGTACAGAAAACGGGTTCTTGGTCTGGCCAACATAGCAAGCATTGCATTCATTGCAATTAGCTACATAAATACCGTAGTCGCGACAACTGAGGTTTTGTATGAGACGGACTTCACCAGCGGGCGTGTAGATTGTGGTGGTATCGGGCACCATTGATTTAAACTTGCTGTAATGCCCACAAAGG